>NC_055999.1:45319447-45668170 GCF_018446385.1 Zingiber officinale
GTATTCAGAAGGTTGTTTATTCAAAACCCAAATTTGATATTCAAGTTTGGCGCCAACTGAAAAAGGCATCATTAATCAATGACTTCTGACACAATCTCATAATGATTTCTCCATTTAAATAAGATGCTATATAACAAAGACCATGTTTTATATTAGGATTTGTAGATAAACTTGAAGTGAACTCAAAAACTAAAAGCAAATCTTCACTATTTTCTAGAAGCAAAATAACACACTAAAAAAAACCTAGCATCCAAGAGTAATTAGATGGAACATTAAAAGATGATAAAACGAGTAAAAACAGTTTGAAATGGTAGGGATATATTAAAAGGAAACCAAAATATTTTACAGTAATATGAGCTAAATCAATTAAAGTGGAAGATATAATAGATAGAGAGCGACTAAATAAACTCTAATTGGAGTAATAAAAAAGATTTGAATATTACTAGTTTTGTGCTCTTCCATAGAGCTACCCACTCTCAAATAGGCAGGGCAAAAGCACAAGGTCCAGGCAAAGGACGAAACCTTTCTTATCTACATGGACCAATGAGACAAAAGCTCTAGAATGTCAAATTATGAAGCCTGCCTTCATCAAAGATTGTAAGTGTTTCACAGAATAGAAGGAAAAATTAAGAATTGCATAAATTAACACTTAGACGCAACAGATAGCAAGCCAAAGTAGGTGAGACAAAGTATAGTTTAATGTAAGAAGAGACATAAATATGTAAGTACTAACGCTCCACACAGAAAATGCCAAAAAGCTCACAAGCAATTGGATGTAACACTGTCAAGTCAAATGGATACGAGATTGCTTTTGATAGGAATCTTGATATAATCCGGATGATTAATCATCCTATCATGCAATAAGAGTTACCAGCTAGAACCGCCACTTACAGATCGATAATTGATTGGAAAGCAAAAGCAAACATCTAGTAGTCATCAATGGCATCAAACTCAAAAGTCAACAACAGGTTAATGGACTAGGATTGCACATGCTATTAGGTCCAGTGCAAGAAAAATTGAGAAACAAGACCACCTAGAATCATTAGTACTGTAGGTTATTGCCAGAAGTTCTTGACAATGATATTTGAACATTAACTCTTCAAGGATATTACTTGTTATCAGTACACAACCATACAAAAACCTCCCTCCACATTCAGAAGTCACTACTTGAGGGAGAATCAAAAACAAGCATCTAGCCTGTCAGTGTGATATGAAGCTCAAAGCAACGGCTTGAAGAACAAGGATTGCATAATACTACTAGGTCTAAACCAAGCAAAATTGCTAAACAAGACCACCTGGACTCGTCACTACTCTTCAAAGCTTATTTGTGTTTAAAGATACCTGCTACTGAGTTTATTGCTACAATTTCTTGATAATAATCTATTTCTAAACACTTTAAGGATATTACCTGTTATTTGTACACAACCACACAAGTTCAAAGCCTTAATATCAAGACAGCCTGCTGCCAAACTGGTAACTCCAGCATCGCTAACACGCTCACACCAGCCCAAGTTTAAATACTGTAGTTTACTGCAATTGCATGAGAGAGCCTGGAAACATATCTCTATCAGGTCCTAGGAGTATGTCCATAAAGAATTAGTCATATACCAAATTACTAGGCATGAGTGTCTACCTGTAGAGCTCTGTCAGTTGCAGCCCTCACACATCCACAAAGATTCAAGGTTTTCAGGTTTTTACAGTGAGTAGCAAGGTATGCAAGAGCAGAATCACTAAAACCTTCACATCCACTGATATTGAGTTTCGTCAGGCGAGAGCATCCATGAGCCAAAAGAAACAAAGAACTGTCACTCAGCTTGAGGCTTTTGCTAAGGTCCAAATCCCGCAAATCATGGCAGTAACCAGCAATAATCTCCACAGAGCCATCCTCTAGCTGAGATCTATGATTTTGTCTAAGAGACAAAACCTGCAGCTTGACAAACTTGGGGGCAAGTGACTGCACAAGACTGTTCATGTGATACTTGCACCTGCGACCAGGGACCCACAATTCAGAATGTAGGAAGAAAAATCTGGCTTCTAAGTTGACCATAAATATAAGTCCATATACAAGGATTCAATGAAGTAAATTAAAATGAGACACCCAACAGAATAGGACTTCAAAGACATATACGTGATATATCTAGCCTTCTTCAGTGATTTGAATTTTTTACACACAATTGATGAATTAAATAAACCATATTTTCTTCAGATTTTCCTCAATCATCTTCAGACATTCAAAAAGAAGAAGATAATATATTTATGATATCCACCAAGTTCGACTAAGGGCACATGAACACAGTGCATCAAGATAAATTTCTAAACCATAAACAGGTTCATAACCAGCATTGCATCAAGTACCTAATTGAACTATCTTGCAAGATTAGTGCTTCATGTAAATGTTAAAACTGAGAACAAGTGTGCATATGAGAATTTATGCTAACAAATTATACATTCAATGCCTATTGCTTAGACTGCAACCAACAATTTAATGTGCTTTCATTAAACAAGTGATCAGGATGTTGAGCCAAATAAACTAACAATGGAGGCAACAATAATTTCACAATACAAGCATAAAGATGATTGAAACTAACAAGAAGTGTGGCATCTTTACAAATGTGTCTAACAAACCCCTGTCAGATTGGGTAACTCTCATCTACATTCAGCATATTTGTGTTTGTGAGATAAATATGAATTTCATGATGTGAGAAATTTGGAATTTACTGTTTATTCTTGTGTGAGAAACTTGGAATTAGCAGGTATCTTATCTCACACAATAACCTTTTTCTCGAAGAGTATACAAATCTTATCTCACACAATAGTCTTTTTCTTAAAGAGTTTACAAAATAACGTTTCTCCAACAAACTCTTCTACAACAGGGAATAATCTATTTCTTGCCAATTATCTACTTGTAACATTGAGAGATTATATCATTACCATGCAGCTTATACTAGGGGAAAAGGTAGAGGATTATTTTCTTACTTGGACAAAGTTACAAAAATGGCTAGAACTAGAAAATGACCAAGGATAAAGGAGGAAAATTAACTGGCTGCATGTGGAGGGAAAGCTACATCAAACAATGTTTTGGCCACCATCAAATTAATATAAAGTTGACTGCCAATAATCAACTGCTTTCAATGAATTTATGGTTACGGCTTTATCTGACTATTAAAAGCAACATGATTCTTTAGTGGATCCAATACGCAACCAATGGCCATTAGATAAGCAAGTACTAAAGTAAACGGCACTTGAAATATGAAAAGAAGAGAGAAACAAATGAAATTACCATGATAGAGAAAGCTTTGTGAGCCCCAAGCACAAAGCTTCTCTCCAGCTAGTACAAACACCTGAAGCCACAATCACCGTTTGATCATCCAAGAGAGACAGGATTCGCAGTAAAAGCTCCATCGGAAGATCCTTCCACCCCACCATCATATCTCCCGCCTTCTCTATCTTCCTTCCACCACCAGACACAATGAGGTGCTTGAACCAAATGTCCAAGTGTCCCGTTAAAGGCCTCCCACCAACCATTCTTCAACAAAGAGCTAGCGCCGCACAAGTTTAAACAACGAGTTCTGAAGCAAAGCTGTTTTCCCTCTTCTGTTGGAAGCAAAACATCTAAACAAAATCATGGATTAAACATATGCTAAAAAAAATCGAAATCAGCTCTAGATTAAAAATGCTAAAAAAAGACATCAAAATCGACTCTTGTTTCTATCTGTTGGAGGTAACATCTCTAGGGAAATCAAAGATAAAAACCCAAGGAGTGGGGGAATGGAAAAAAGAACTGAAGCTAAACGTTTCCGTTACTTCGAATTGAGAATTATGGAGATAAAAAAGAAAATCTTTTCCCTAACGGAATAGCAGAATAACAAAACCGATGACCCCCGGACTAACAATAGCAAAAACCAGTAACATAACTGTTTTTGTTTCGCAAACTTACCGATATAGATGAGGAACAGAAACGTTCAGAAAGCCTAATTGGCATAACCTCAAAAGCAGCAAAGAAGACTCAAAGTCACAATCACAATAAATATGATGAAAACTATCCATCAAGAAGATTAGGCGGACCTGGATCGACCAAAGATGTACAGAAACAGAGAAGGAGGAGCCAAAAAACCTCAATCAGAGAGCTCGTGCTCTCTTCCAAGGGGCTCGGATGAACTTATTACCAAAACAACCAAAAAAATCGAATTTGAGATGAGCCAACAGGAAGACAAGCAGCAAAGAATACGCAATAACCTGGAGATAGGCAAAGAATCGGATGCTACGGTGATCGCCGAAGGAGAGGACCAAATCGACGAAGGAAAAGCCAGAGGAAGGAGGTGGATTAGGGAAGGAGCGAGGGCGGGCGAGCGTGAGAGAGCTCGGTGCCCTGCGTAGGCGAGCTCGCGCAGAAGATCTTTAATGGCGAGTGGGTCGAGGTATGACACGTGTCAGACGCAGAGGAGATGAGTGCGGCGCTACGGACCCCACGCCGGCGATCGCGACGCGGAACGTCGGGTGGAGTCGGGAGTTGTCGCTACTCGTAGACGGGTTTGGACCGCGACTTCAGACATGGTCCACAAAACGGGAATACTACTAGAAAGGCAGAGGAGAGCCACCATTAAAGCTACTGTATGTCGCGACATAAGATACGAATGAAAAGTTACGCGGTGTGGTATTGGACTATGGAGTATGGATTGGTGCCTCGTCGATGTCAAAGTCGTGACTCGATGTTTCGAGATAAATATAAAATTAAAGATCCGCTTTAGATAAAAAAATTCGTAACACAAGTAACTGAAGAAATTTTATTATTAATAATGCATATACGTCTTTATATTCGTAAAATTGATATTATGAAAATTGTTAAGATAATACATCTATTTTTTATTATATTTAATAATAATTTATTTTAAATCAAAAAGATATTTTAACTAAAAATAATCATTATGTTAATGCAAAAAATATATATAAGGATAAATTTGAAGTAGTTCCAAAATTTTGGTAACAATGGAAAAGAAATGAAATTTGGAGAAAAAAAAGCATAAAGTCTAGAATATTTTTATTAACTCTAATAATAAGAATAAGAACGAAATTGAAAGTTTAAAAAAATGTATTATTAATGCAACCATGAGACAACTAAAAATATTAAAAGCATCTGTGAGCTGACAAATATTATTAGCGTAGTTGTAGATGAAGCGACACAAATTCTTTGAAAATAATAATAAAAAAAACATTAATACAAATAAGAAGATTTTAGGAGGGGGACTTTTTAAAATAAATTTGAAAAATAATACTTTACATATTTTTCATTTTAAAAAAACATTCTTATTTTAACGTTGTTATAATAATTATAGCTATAACACAATTTTGTCAAAGTTATCCATTTGTAATTACTATATTAAGTATTATTTTATTAAAATATTTTTTACATTAAAATTATTTAAATTTATCAAAAATTATTTTAACTTTATTAGGATACTCTGGGAGCTAGAGGGAAGTGAATAACTTTAATCGCTTCGTCGATGATGATCTGCAGCAGATATCTTGAAGCGAAGATTCACTAATGCTAACACTTGAATTTTACTTGGTATCCACCTTCTTAAAGTGACTAATCTAAGGGTCCACTCTCCTCACAATCTCATCCACTATTAAATCACTTCTTCTCGAAAACAAACCGAAGGCGAAGAAGCCCCGTACAATTTCACAATAAGAATACAAAGAAAATAAGAAAATAAATACACAATATAATGAACACATTGTTTGCTTGATCTTTTGTTACTTGTAGATGTCTCTTAAAGCTTAAAAAGTACAGCAACACTTAAGAATTGGCGAAGAGTGTGTGTGAAAGATCTTGTTTGAAATGTCACGAAAACTCTTTTCTAGGGTTCTTCGATGCCTCCCAATCGATTTGACTTACTCCTAATCGATTGTCACTTGGGGTGTGAATGAACCAAACCGCTCATGAGGTATTCGAAGTTCGATTCGATAAAAACTCATTTAATGAGCCTCGTTAAGATAAGCAAATCAAGCTCAAGCTTCATAATACTTAGCTCGTTAGGTCATGAACATGTTCATGAATTAAAATTTTAAATTAAAAGATAATAGTTTTGATATTGAATTTATATATTTTACACGCTACTTATGAAAAATATAAACAAATATAATAAATTTATTTATTAGATTAAAATTATATATTTTAATAAGAATATTATAATTTTTATAAATATATAATTTAATTTTTAATGAATATTTAAATTTATAATTTATATTTATTAAACTCGTTTAGGTTCGATAAAAGCTCGAATAAGCTCGTGAGCCATGAATATATTCGTTAAATAAAGCTCAACTTTGGCTCGATTATAAACGAGCTAAAATCAACATTCAAGAGTTTGGCTCGGCTCGGATCGATTACATCCCTAATTGTCACATAAGATATGCTCATTCAACCTACAGAACAACTCTTTTTTCGAACTATAATAGATTGTCAAGCTATCTCAATCGATTTAGAGAGCCTTAATCGATTACCCAATTGATTATGCAATTCTCTCTTTACTCACTGTTGACGAGTGGCTCATATTTGGATGAAGGGATATCATGGAAGAAAAATCTGTTAAGATTTTTCGTAATAAAATTATGTTAAGATTTTATATAACAGAATTTTGTTATGTTTTTCATAACAAATTCTGTTACGATTTTACCGGGTCTGGGGGTTTAGCAGTATTTATAGGGATCATTGTAAACCCATTGTAGATCAGACAACACAAGAATCATTAGATGTGATTCTCTTGTGTACAAGAGAATTCTAATAAAGCTTTGGCCGTTTTGTGGAGTAGGCAAGTCGCCGAACCACGGTAACTCTTTTTCTTTCTCTTCTTCTTCTCCTTCCTGGTGTTTGCTCTCTTTTGTGCGTCTTTGTCTTGTTGTTCCGCGCGATCTCTTTTCTCTCTTCCTCTTCTTCCGCGGTTCAGAAAGGTTGAGAGGTATTGCCCTCTCTTTGCACAACACTCACAAAAAGACCTTAATCGATTAGCTCAATTAATTAAGATTTCTTAATTGATTACCTCAATTGATTCTTCCTTCTCGTGACAAAACACTGTTTAATCGATTAACCCAATCGATTAGCAGTGGCTAAATTGATTGACCATCTATCAGGTCAATCGATTCAACCATTGTTTTTGCGATTTCTCTTTATGAAGCTCCTAATCAATTAGGAATCCACCTTAATCAATTGGAGTAGTCCTAATCAATTAGCCTAATCGATTAGACTCGGCTCAATTGATTTACCAATCGATTCGGGCCCTTTTTGTGTTCTCCCAAGAATCTCCTAATCGATTGTCTAATCGATTAGCTTAGAGCCAATTGATTTCCCCAATTGATTGCCTAATCCTAACTTGCTTAATCCAAGTTTAGGGCTCCCTTGCCCAACATCCGGTCAACCATGATCTGTTGGTACTTCTCCACCAAGTGTCTGCTCAATTTTTTATTAACTTGGACTTGGCCAACTTTCCATTAGACTTCTGATCACTAAGTGTGGTCGTCCGTGACCCGCTTGGATTTTCCTCTTGCCTAACTACAGTTAAGACTTTTCTCTTGCCAATGTGCAGGCCTCCTTGGCCCACTTAGACTTTCCTTTGCCTAACCACAGTTAGGACTTCTCTTTGCCAAAGTGTGATTCTCCTTGAGCCACTTGGACTTCCCTTAGCCAATATGCAATCATCCTTGACCCACTTAGACTTTCTTTTACCTAACCATAGTTAGGTCTTTCCACTTGCCAATGTGCGGTCCTCTCTGACCCACTTGAACTTTTCTTTGCTAACGTGTGATCCTCGATGATCCACTTGAATTTTCCTTTGTCAACATGTGGTCCTCCTTGACCCACTTAGATTTTACTTTTACTTAACCCTCGAGTTAGGATTTTATCTTGCCTAACCTCTAGTTAGGATTTTCCCAATCAAATATCAGACCTTGACCTACTTGACCTCTTCTCACATATTGTCCAAATATATTGCCCGAACATTGAAACTCAAACTCAAATCCACTCGAGCTTAATTAAACTGGTCAACCTTGACCCAAGGATGATTACACCAATAATCTCTCCCTTTTTAACATTTGACAATATATTTAAGCTAGAGTAACCCATATTAGCCAAACTCCATTCTTCATCTCATGTCAAAAGCATGAATGTAGATTTCTAACTTAAACCCCCATATTTTATCTCCCTTTGACACACATCAAAAACTCTTCACCTTAAGAGTTCATTTGTTCAAAGGAAACACAATGAAAATCTCATACATTTCATTGTATCTGATGCTCAACCTTGAATATACATCCATCACAATGAAGATTCTCAATATTCCATTATCACCTTAAAATAAATTTAAATTATGTCTTTAAGAAAGACCTCTCCCTCAAAACAGGCTCCAAACTTCTATTATTGCACTAATAATGACTTTGAGTTCCTAAACCTTTAGGAAACCCAAAATTGAAGTCATGAGGTTAAAATTTTAACTTTGAATCTAACCTCCTCTTAAACTCCAAATTAGTCCCCTTTAACCAATATTTTCTTATTATCATCAAGAAAATTATCCTTATACTACAACAAAAGTGACTTTCCGCAGCGCATCATCAACGGCGAGCAATTAAAGCGTGTCGTTAATAATAGTTTTTACGGTGTGCCCAATTATATGCGCTGCGGATAGTAAAATATTTATGTAAACGGCGGCGTGTAGAAAAAGTATGTTGTCAATAAACTTTTCTACAGTGTGCAGAGTGTGCTATTAAAACTTAATATTAATAGCGTGTGGAACACGCTGTTAATACTTACTATACATATATAAATGACAATATGTAAAATTATACACTGCCAATAAATATTATAAGATTTTAAAATGAGCTTTTATCGGCGTCAGCACGGTTAAAAGACTTTTCAACTTATTTATTTTTATTCCCCTAAACTGCCCTTTCTACGTCGATGTTCCTTTCCTCTTCCCTTCGTTCCTTTTCTCTTCGCGACAACGAAGAGCTCTCCTTCCCTCTCTGCAGCAAGGAAGGAGGCTCTTCTTCCCTCTCTATAGCAAGCAAGGAGACTCTAGGGATGACAATGGGTCGGGTTCGGGTCAGATTCTATATCCTCCGTACTCATAACCATCGGGTATAGGATATCCAATGGGTATACCCATACCCATTAAAGGACCGGATATATTCTATACGTGTAATTTTTCTTCTTTCTATCGAGCTATTATCATTCAACAAAAACATATTAAAATTAACATCATATATATATATATATATATATATATATATATATATAATAAAAAAAAATAGATTAAGCATCTATATAGGCCTACTAATATCAACAAAAAATAGTAAGTTGATTTTAGAAAAAGAAAATTTTCTTTAATATATGTATATATATTATTTAATCGGGTATTCGGGTCGAGTATCGGGTATTGATAGTCCCTCCATACCCTCCTCCATTCGGGTCGGATGTCGGATCCTCCATCGGGTTTGGGTGAAATTGTCATCCCTAGGAGACTCTTCTTCCTTCTCTACAACAAGAAAGGAGGAGCTCTTTTTCCCTCTTCACAGCAAGCAAGGAGGAGGTCAAAGGTAACCCTAAATTTCACATTTCTTATACAAATAGAATCCCAGCGAGCATCGGCCATGCAAACCAGCCACCTACCGACCGTATGTCCCCTTCGTGTGCATCTGTACGTGAAGCGACCATTCATCGCCTGATGAGGCAGCGACCCCCTCGTGTGCGACCACACGTGAAGTGAGTGCTCGTCACCTAGCGAGGCAGCGACCCCCTTGCTGTGTTTTTTTATATAATTATTTAGAGATGGTTCTGTGTAAATTTCATCCAACTTAGTCCTCTAAGGTCTTAGCTTTTACATTTATCAAAAATTTATTCTCCTTGAGAAAACTTTCTAATCCCACACGGGGATAAAGTGAGTTTCCTAGAAGTGGTACATGAACTACATATCCTCAATCACAATTAATGATGTAGAACTAGTGATAGCTAAAACTGTTAATTTCAAAATTTCCATTAGGTTTTATAGTCTTAAGTATTATTTGAACTATTTTGGGATGACTTACATGTTTCTTATTCTTCCATTGTACGCAAAGGCCCAAGTATTCTGAATTTGGAAGCTCATCGTTGTGCATTCATTCAATTTCCTAATTTAAATTTCCATGTAACTTCATTGGTAGAGGTGCCTTGCTAGATGGTTAGTGGAGAAAGGCAGGCAACATGGATCTGTTGTTTATACTTGAAAGCAATACTCAGGTAGAAAATTAAAATCTTTGATAATGAATCAACAGGAGAAGTGATAAGTAGAATGTTTGCAGGTACAATACTTATCCAAGATGCTATTGGTGAGAAGGTAGAGTTCCTAGATTACAACCCATAAGGCATACAATCATCAATCATGTTCTTTGTCTTACTAGCAATTACTATTTTCCAGGTTGGCAAATTCATTTAGTCATCTTCAACCTTGTTTCGTAGCTTTATTGTTGCATTGACGAAAGGTTGGCTCCTATCACTCATTCTAATGTCAAGTATACCTCTTATTGCTGCTGCTGGAGCTGCCATGTCATTAGTTATTTTCAAATCCTCAAACAGTGGGCAGAAGGCATATGCCCAAGCTGGTACTATGGTTGAACACACAGTTGGATCTATTAGAACAGTATGTTTAAATTCTATACAGTTGTTTGTATTTGGTGCAGTGTTATTTATAGCTCTAAATTCTAGTTCACCTTCTCTCTTTTATTTACCATATCAATTATCAGGTTGTGTCTATTAATGGTGAGAATCAAGCAATGATAGTTACAAGAAACTCACAAATAAATCATATAAAGCTGTTGTTGGTGAAGGGACTGCTTCTGGTTTTAGAATGGGTGTCGTTATATTTATTCTTTTCTATTCCTATGGTCTGGTTGTATGGTATGATGCCAAGCTTATCATAGAAAAAGGTTACGATGGAAGAACTATTTTCAATGTTATGATAACTGTCACTACAGGTGGAATGTAAGTCCTCAAACAAATCTCATAGCATTTTAGATACTTTCTCTCTTTTATTTACCATATCAATTATCAGGTTGTGTCTTTTAATTGCGAGAATCAAGCAATGATAGTTACAAGAAACTCACAAATAAATCATATAAAGTTGTTGTTGGTGAAGGGACTGCTTCTAGTTTTAGAATGAGTGTCGTTATATTTATTCTTTTCTGTTCCTATGGTCTGGTTGTATGGTATGATGCCAAGCTTATCATAGAAAAAGGTTATGGTGGAAGAACTATTTTCAATGTTATGATAGTTGTCACTATAGGTGGAATGTAAGTCCTCAAACAAATCTCATAGCATTTTAGATACTTTCTTCAATCTGAGCAGAATCTAAAAGTCTTAGCTATATATATATTCTTGGATTAATTTCATTTCTTTTGCCCCTCAACTAGGTCTCTTGGCCAAGCATCACCATGCCTGTCCTCCTTTGCATCAGGCCAAGCTGCAGCATACCAAATGTTCGAGACAATCAACCAAATACCGAGTATTTATGTTTATGACACCAGCGACATTTTGTTGGAAGAAATCAAGGGTGATGTTGAACTCAGAGATGTTCACTTCAGTTATCCATCGAGGTTTGAACAACTGATATTTGATGGTTTCTCCATGTGTATTCAAGTGGTACGACTATGGCTTTAGTAGGAGTAGCAGTGGAAAATCTACTGTGATCAGATTAGTGGAGAGATTCTATGATCCGCAAGTTGGCGAAGTACTAATATTTGTTTTGTGAATTAATGGTTGATGGGTGAGTAACTTTATAGAATCTTGAAATTAAGAAGATAAATGATGAGAAGAAAGCAGCCTTGGCTGCTCAATTTGTAGCAAAGGCAACACTTCGAAGAGTTTATGCAGCTCAAAAAGATGATGACACACCTCCAATTGAAGCCATTCTTGTACCTCTTGAGGCAAAGTTGAAATTAGCACGGCAAGAGGTATCTAGTTGAAATTTTATTGCAACAAAATTATTATTCAGCTAATATTTCTTGGAGACAACATCTCAATTTTGTGTTTCACATCTATTCCTGTCATTATCCAACTACCTTGAATCAAAGAACAACTTAATTTCTGTATGAGATATATGGATCTATTTTTTGTATTATACAACTTAGATATAAAGGAAACTTTTCAACTGCACAACATGATATTCAAATTTGTCATATTGGGAGGTAGTTTTACTATCCTGAATACAGCTATTCTGAAGCTGTGTATAAGCATTGCAGCTACCTTATGGTCATTCGGATACAGATCTATACAATGCCTGTTATGATCTGATATCATTTGAACAGACAGTTCCATGTTATTCAAACTTCAGGCCTTAGTCTTTCCTGTTCAGGTTTAAAACTTGTTTCGTTGAAGATATTCCATCCTTTTTGGAAGGTTAAAATTTCTTCTATTTTTTTTGTCAGATTGCAAAGCTAAGGATGACAACAAGGCTTTGGATTGACTTACTAAATCAAAGGAAACAACACTATCTTATGCATTGCGTTTTTAGTGATGCAGAACCTTGGGCTTGCTCTTGAAGGCAAAGGCTAACTGTTATTTAGGAAGACTAGATCAAACATTTGAATTGCTGAAGAAGCTTGAACAAGGGAAAAGAATAGTAGACAAGTACTGTTAAATTTCACTATTTTTTTTTTTAGAATTTAACAGGGTAATGCTTTTCTCTTCAAATATGTTCTTATAAACTATGACTTTTATTAATAGCCAGTTTGTAATAGCAGAATTTAACAGGATTACGTAATAGCTAGTTTGTTATAGATTTCGTATCTTTTTTTGGATCTTCAGACTTTGTTTTGGTATAATGAAAAACTATAACTTTTATTAATTTTGTATGTATTTGATTTGCACTAAATTTATTGTAAAATTTTAGTTTATTGTCTTTGTTAATGAAATTGATTTTTTTTAAATATAAATAAGACATCAACAGCATGCATTTGCACGTTGAGAATTATTATCCGCAGCACGCACTGCACGTCGCGAAAAATATTATCCGCAGCGCGAAATGAACGCTGCAGAAAATATTATCCGCAGAGCATAATGCGCGCCGCAGAAAATAATCTAGGATTTTCAACAACTTTTAATTGTGTAGCGCGCAATGCACGCTGCGGAAAGCAAATTTGCACGTTGCGAAAAGTCATTTTTTTTATAGTGTTAAATACTTATTAAAGCACTTTAGAGGGTTAGAAATGGTTAAACTCGACTAAATATGACTTAATGAACTAAAATCAGACCACTTAAATCAAAATCAGCATTCCTAACCGATTGATTTCAGCTACCAAATGATTACAGCCTTTCTGAATCGATTGAAGTTGGGATTCAATCGATTACTACTCATCAATCAATTTCTCTAATTGATTATGACTGTTTAATTAATCACCTGATTGATTACACGAGTCTCTATATCACGGACAATCACCACCAATTGATTGTCTTAATTTATTAGGGTGTGGTAATCAATTGAGCCAATTGATTACTTGTATTTGAAAATTTTGATTTCTGAAAATAATTTCATATTCGACTTAAAAAAAAAAGCATAAATAATTCTACAATTATTAAAAAATCATAAAATTTTATGTACACATTATTTATGTCATATACTATCAAGAAAAAAATAGTTTTCAATGAAAATAACTCTCATTTTCAAAGATTGTAAAAATTGGAAGCTATTGAAAACTTTAATATTTCACTCTACTTTTTATCCAACTAATTAATGGTGATTCCTATCAAAAGATAGACTTCACCGAGGTTCTTCAAAATAATTTTGAAATGATTTTTAAAATAAATTTCTAACCATGTTCTTTGGGCTGAATGCACATGACTTATACACTTGCTTTCCCAATGATTGGACTTCACATAATCTTATATTTTGATGATATTAAAACTCCAAAAAGATGCACTAAATCAATATCTTGAGTTTTGTTCATCTTCTTAACATCTCACTTATATCTAATGTGTCTCAATACATAAACTGTTAGATTGCAATGGTTGCAAACAAAGTCCCATATTGAAAACACATGGAAAGGATCATTAACTTATAAGGAAAATATATCTCCATTGGTATGAGGCCTTTTAGGTAGAACACAAAAATAAAACCATGAGAGCTTAGGGTTAAAGTGGACAATATTATATAATTATGGAGATATCTTACTTCTTTTGATCTTAACAAGTGGTATCAGAGCCTTGGCTATCAGAAGGACTAACTACTAACTGTGCACAAGAACCATTGGTCTAATCAAGCTATGTGGGTGGAATATTGACTTCTAACAAAGGAAGTAGGGGCTCACATGTCTGGATGAAGACAACTTGACACCAAACGGACAAGTCCTTGTTGCGACTAGGCAAGGAAGACCTAATAAGTTGGTTGGATTGAGGGGCAAGAAAGTCCTAGTAGGTCGGGTGGATCGAGGGGTAAAGAAGTCCTAGTAGATCAGTTAGATCGACGGGTAGGAAAGTCTTGGTGGGTTTAGGATTAGATGACATCAAACAGATATACTTGAGAGGGAGGTCCTTTATTTAAGAGAGGGATTGTTGGATTAAAATACTTGTAAATAAAGTCTTACATTGAAAATATATGGAAAGGATTATTAACTTATAAAGGAAAGATATCTCTATTAGTATGAGCCCTTTTGGATAGAGCCCAAATATAAAACTATAAAGGCTTAGGCCTAAAGTGGATAATATTATATCATTATAGAGATATCGTAATTCTCTTGGTCCTAACACAAATAAGTCAACCTTATGATTTTTGTGAGATATAACAAAGGTTTTGTAATTCTTTTGGTTCTAACACAAACAAGTCAACCTTATGATTTTTGTGAGATATAACAAAGGTTTCCCCTAAAACTAAGGGATCGTGCATACCTAACTAGGAAATTTAAATTTTGATCATCCAACCTAAGATGTCAATTGATATCATTATCATTAATTAAAGGAAATAAAATTTATGCATCAGAATGATCATGATACATTTTTTTTCAAAAATAAATCTATCATATCTAAATGATATATGTATGACATGGTGTGTGATTTTTTTATAACAATATGAATGCAAAGGCAATGATGTTATGACAAGTGATAGAGCATACAATACATGGCAATTTTAGCATAAATAAAATACTTATATTATCTATCTAACTATCACTAATTAATCGCTAAGTTTGAAAATAACCTAAGTTTGCCCTTCTCTCCTAAGCAAATACCGAAATTCTAACTTGACATTTCTTTGACTTCTATCATAGTTGTACCAATTTGATCAAACTCAATTATTAATATTTTATTAGCACATTCTTACTCTTCCAAAAAGTAAAACTTAACTTTTCATTTTTCAAGGTATAACAACACCTTGAAAATGCCCTAAAGTGCCAACTTCACTAAGGTTGGATTAACTACCCTTCCAATTAGAGTTAACACTCTCTAAACTCATCTAGGGTATAGAGAACACACTCTTAGGAACCCAAAATTTATTGATGCTTCTTGGGTGTTCTAAGTACTCATTAGAGATAACTTCCTTAGAAACCTTCTTAGTAACTTTCCTAGGCTTTTTAAAAGTCTTAGTTATATTAGTCTCCTCTAAATCAACTCTAGGGTTACCTTTCCTTGTGACCTTCTTAATGACTTTCTTAGGCTTCTTAAAAACCTTAGTCATGTTTGTGCGGGAAGCATCCGACGATCGAACCTAAGTTTTGATAATGGCAAAAGGATTCAAAGTTAAGGTTAATTGTTATCTAACATGTATGAATGAGTTTGCAGGAAAGTCCTAACTGCGGTTAGGTAGGTGGAAAATCCTAAGGGGCGGTAACGTTAGGTCCTAGGGGGTTGGTAACCCTAGGTGGTGCAAAACCCTAAGGGGCGGTAACCTTAGGTCCTAGAGGGTGGTAACCCTAGGTAGAGGAAAACCCTACGAGGCGGAAACCTTAGGTCCTAGGGGTTGGTAACCCTAGGTGGTAGAAATCCAGGGGGTAACCTTAGGTCCTAGGGGGAGGTAACCCTAGGTGGCGGAAAACCCTAGGGGGTGGTAACCCTAGGTCCTAGGGGGTGGTAACCCTAGGTCCTAGGGGGTGGTAACCCTAGGCAGAAAGTCCAGTCGGTCTGGAGGACCGAACTGACATCAGGTATGTTCTCCTGAGTGGAGTAGGTGAGGACGCGCTCCCCGCGGAGGGAACAGTAGGCGTCGGTTCAACCTAGGGTTTCCGGTCAGAAATTCGAAGTCAAAACCGGACAGTCCAAAGACTGTCAAAATATTTTTGTTACTATGTTTATTATGTGCTAACTTTGTTTTACAAAATATATTGATATTTTGTGGATTAACATGTTTTGTAGGGACTAAAAAGTAAAGTGTGTCTCAGATGAACAGTACCCGAGGAGCCCTCATGGAGCTTGGAGGCACCTCGGGTGTAGAGGAGGAGAAGTGCACGCAGCAAGGCTGGAGGCGCCCTCATGGAGGCTTAAGGGGCCTCGGACAGCCTTGAAGGCACCCTCAAGGAGTATGGAGGCACCTTCAAGAGGATCAATGAGGACTTCTTCATAGCTCATCCGCGCGGTGAATTCGGCGCGGATGAGGGCGCCCTTAAGGGGATTGAGGGCGCCCTCAGCAGGCTATACAAGGAGGTCTCGACCAGCACTTGTATTCAACGAATTCCAAGACATCTTCAAGCTGTGTACTGCTAATAAGACGATCCGACTGAGCTATGACAAGACCCCAACGACCCGAAGCTTCAAGATTGCTATTTTCATTGTCGGTATAATTGTTACTTCAGTTTTAATATTGTACTCTAAAGCTGTAACCTTTTGTGTGATATAGTTGTTGCCCAAAGTAACGCTCAACGAGCGTGGGCCTTGGAGTAGGAGTCGCCCTAGGTTTCAAACCAAGTAAATACTTGGCGTCTTTTTGTGTTTGTTTTCTTATTCTGTTGCTTAACTCTCGTTGAATTTTCGAATACGATAAGTGAAAGCCACGAGCGCGATTCACCCTCCCCCCTCCCTCTAGCACTTTTTGATCCAACAATTGATATCAGAGCGGGGTTGCTTCGATTTGGTGCAACCACCAGTCAAGCACATTTTCGTGGTGTCTTTCAACTTTTCAGAGTCGATCGGAATCAGTATTTTTACCGTCTTCCAATCTATTTTTTTCATAATTAAATTTGTCTCGAAGTTGGTACAACACCACTCGAGATCGCGTAGTATCTTCTCTTTTAAACCTCACTACTAATCTAGGATCAAGTCCTGGGATACATTTTTTTTTTATTTTTCGTGCTAGATCTTCAATGGCTCTCCAATAAGGCTATAGCACCGCTCGCCCACTGCTCTTCACCGGAGATGACTTCGGTTATTGGAAGGGTCGGATGGACGCGTAACTTTAGACTCATTTTGAAGTCTAGATGATCATCAAAATCGGGCTCGAACTAGCAACTGACAGTGTCGGCAAACCGAAACCATACGAGAACTGGGACGTAACTTTGATCAAAAAAGTAGAAGCCAATGCCAAAGCGACTTGCACCCTCCAATGTGGACTAACGAAGGAGGAGTTGAACCGCGTCGGGTCATTCTCGAGCACCAAAAAATTGTGGGAGAAGCTGATCGAGTTGCACGAGGGCACGTCCGATATAAAGGTAAGTAAGAGGGATCTTATTCTTAATAAACTATTTAATATTAAGTTGCAGGAAGGAGAAATAGCAAGCCAATTGCATGCACACATCCAAGACCTCCTCAACGATCTCCACGCAATCGGACGAAAGGTATCCAAGGATCTTTCTTCAATTAACTATTTGCATGCACACATCCGAGGAATACCTTGTGGGCATCCATAGTAGATGCTTACAAGGTATCTAAGGATCTTTCTTCAATTAAATTGGATAAGTTATTTTCATAATTCGAATTGCATAAACAGATTAACTCACATGCAGCCAAGAAGGGTATAGCTTTGGTTGCAGGTACAGGAAGAGCGCGCGAGTCAAAACCAAGACGCAAAATCGAACTGGAGTCAGAAGAAGAGCAAGATTCAGACGATGATGATGACGACGATGAGCTCACGGTCGAACTCGCCATCAACCTGGTGAGGAAGCTCTACAGAAAGAAGAAAGGCTTCAACAAGAAGGATGTCAAAAAGGTAATCCAGTCCAAGGAGGCCCAACCAAACTCAAAGATGAAAGTCGAAGTCACCTGCTACGGATGCAACTAGAAGGGGCACATCAAGGCGAATTGTCCGAACCAGAAAGACACAAAGAAATCAAGAAGGAAGAAGGCTCTGAAGGCGACCTGGGACGAGTCCTCTTCAGAAGAGTCCGGCGATGAAGAACTCGAACAGATGAGGTTCCTTGCAATGACAGCCCGGGATCAAATCAACAAATCCGGAAGCGAGGATGAATCGGAGGCTGAGTCCGAGAAAAGTCATGGATCCGTATCCGTTTCTGAAGGGCTTAATCCCTCTGTAAATATTTCTCGCTTATACAATTTAATTAATTATTTAATGCATAAATTAGTTAAATCCAACATTCGGGATCAAATCACTTCTAAAGAAGGTAACATCCCTTAAAGAAGTGACCAACTCCGAATCCTTGGTTGATCTGATTCAGACTGGAACCTCAACTCAAGTTCAAAAACTTGAGGAAGAGAATTCCAGCTTAAAGACTCAAGTCAAGGATTTGAAGATCGCATTGGAATGGTTTACATTGGGTTCCAAGAATTTTGACTTGATTCTTGGAAAATGAAAAGCCATATACAATCGATCCGGACTAGAATTTAAAGCTAAAAGAAAATACCGATCTTATTTATCGCTTGTTAACAGACCAAATAGAAAGTTAGTCCAAGTATGGGCACCTAAGTCCAACTTGGTCAATCAAGTTGGAGTTGTTTAATATTGGGTCCTCAAAGATCAAGTTCATTACCTTGATAGACCATATCGAGACTATAATCCAGGGGGAGCCAATAGAAAAACTATCTTGATAATTAGATAAAATTGCTTGATGATTGTTTATTTCTTTTTCTTTACAATATGCATATTTAGATTATAATAGATTAAGGACCTAGGCATAATTTACACTTGTCTAGTTAAACCTAGGGGTTTCAAAAAGAAAATTAAATATATTATTTCTTTGAAAGGCTCTGTCTAGAAGTGGTGGATGATCTCATACACAAGAAGGCCTAGTGTCTTGCCACAGCCCATGAGCCAATCTTTGAAATGTGTATTTAATTGACTAATTAGAAAACTTAACTCTAACTCAAATGTAAATTAATCTTTAGAAATAATCTAAATTAAAAATAGTCATATCACAAAACTACTTAAGGTTCCCTAATTGATAACTTATAATCGGGTGAGATGGATCTAGGATGAATTTAGTCAAAATTAATGCAACTTAATAAATAAATCAAATTAACTTAATCAGCTTAATAAATAAATCAAATTAACTTAATCAACTTAATAAATAAATCAAAATCACTCAATCAACTTAACTATTTAATGATCCCAATCAACTTAACTAATTAATTAACTTAACTACTTAATTAACTTCTCTACTTAACTAACTTATTCAAATTAGTTAACGTAATCTAGTTAATTAATTTATCTACTCAATTAACTTAATCTAAGTAATTAACTAATAAATCAACTTAATTAACTTGAGTATAACTTAATAAACCATCTCACAATCACCCATAGGAATACCGTGCTTGATCATCTAGACTGGGTAAGATGGAACATTAAGGAGTTGATTTCAATCAAGCTATCTTCTGAATCTATTAAATTGACCCAAATCAAATAACTTTATGTAGAAACATACAGATTTGGATCAATGGATGCTAGATAGTGGATGCTCCAGACACATGACTGGAGATAGATTGAAATTCACTAAGCTGAAGGACCTAGGGTCCGTCGCATTCGGCAACGACGGAACCCTTAAGGTAATCGGAATAGGTAATATCCAATTAAATTCTGATTTTTACATTCGAAAAGTCTTATTGGTTGAACAATTTAGTTTTAATTTACTTACTATTAGCCAGTTATGTGACTCAGGATACTTAATCACATTTTCAAAAACTGGGTGCATAATTAAGAATATTAAAAATCCTGAAATCACACTTAAAGGAATTAATTAGGAAATTTAGAATGGAAAATTCAAAAAATATCAATACACCAATGGCTACAAACATTAAAATTGACTTAGACTTAGAAGGAAAACCAATATACTTGAAATACTATCGAATTGCGATAGGGAGTCTACTGTACCTAACTGCAAGTCGACCGGACATTCTTTTTGCAATAAGTATATGCGCAAGATACTAATCTTGTGCAAAAGAGTCACACCTAATATACGTCAAAAGAATACTCAAGTATATTAAGGGAACCCTAAATGTAAGACTATGGTACCCTAGGTCTTGCACCTTTGATCTAACTGGCTATTCTGACTTAGATTATGCCGGGTGCAAACTAGATAGAAAGAGTACAAGTAGTAGCTGTCAATTTTTAGGTCAATGCCTAGTGAGTTGGTCAAGTAGAAAGCAATACTGTGTTGCTTTATCTACCACTGAAGCTGAGTACATATCCCTAGGTGAATGTGCATCTCAATTAACTATGGATGATGCATACCCTAAAAGACTATCAACTAGAATATCATAATACGCAAATTTCAATTGATAACATAAGTTCAATTAATCTAACCAAGAACCCAATTCACCACTCAAGAACTAAACATATAGAAGTAAAACACCATTTTTAAAGGGATCACGTAGCTAAGGGTGATGTTGTGCTTAACTATGTTGAGTTCAAATCAAACCTGGCTGACATATTCACCAAGCCCTTACCTGAACTTGAGTTCAATGTACTTAGAAGACAAATAGGGATGTGCTTAGTAGAATAGAACATATTTCTGATTACTATACTTTTAATTCAGTTTGTTTTAAAATTCTTTTAGAATTTTAGGAAAAATATTTTTCAAAATTCCAACTTTTGTTAGTTTTTCAAAAGTCTAGTTTACCCTAGGAAATTACCCCCTAGAAAGCATGTACCCCTAGAAAAAGCTAGAGCATCTCACAAGCACACTAGGTTTAACTTGCTTGTGTTTGTAAATACTTAGAATAGTGTGAGAGGCATAGGGTACTTTCCAGACTTAAGAATGCTTATGTCTGTGCATCGACATAAGTCTGGGCGTTAAATACCAAATTACATTAATCAAGTTGAGTTATTCTTTCTTAGTCAAAACTAACTAGATCACTAACTTAACTTGACTAACTAAGTGAAAACTGTTGCCCTCTAGGTAAACAGCTAGTAGCTAATGGTTAGACATGTGGCTAAAGAAATTAAGTTACTCATGCTTGGGCTGTAGGACTTTTTGGAAAGAGAACTAACTTTTCTTACTCTTTATGGTTCTAAGTGAAAATGACCTTAGTTAAAATTTTACAAAATGATACTATTTTCAAGTTAAGTATTTTTCAAATTTAACTTTTCAATCTCTAAAAATTCCTTTTTCGCTCTTCAACCTAAATTTTTTTCTAACTCAAAATTGGCTAAGTGATCCTTTCAAAGATAAATCATTTTCTTAGCTAAATTTTCTTTCCAAACCTTTTTTGAGTAATTTATTTCTCTTTAAAATCTGATTATTTTAAATTACTTATCTCAAAAGCTAAGTATTTATTCTAATATACTCCCTTCTTTTAAAAATTAAGGATTAAACAGAGTATCTTTTTAAAAGTTTCTTTAACTCAAAAGTAGTTTTACTTAGCTAAAAAGTCTTCAAGAAAAATCATTTCCAAAAGCTAAAGTGTTCTAAGGCTAAATCTTTAAAACTATGTTTTTGAAAGCTAAGTTTTTCATAACCTTCTGAAAAGCTAATATCTTTTTCAAATTTATTAGCTAAGGTTGATGATCACTTTGTCAGTTTTTAGTAGCTTTATTTTTGTTGATGATTTTGATATATGGCAAAGGGGGAGAGTATAAGAAAATTCAAAGAAATTCAAAAGTCAAAATTAGTATAAGAAAATTTAAAGAAATTCAAAATTCAAAATTTTTTTTAAAGCTTAAAGAGGAGCTTTTATTAAGAGAGAATATTTATACTTTAGCTCTGACTAAAGGGGGAGATTTGACTAAGGGGGAACTCTGTACTTAATTTTATGTTTGTACTATCATGCTTATACTTGAACTATCATATTTTATGGCATTATTTTTTCTTAACTTTGAATTTTTGTTGCCATAATAAAAAAGGGGGAGATTGTTGGTGCGGGAAGCATCCGACGATCGAACCTAAGTTTTGATAATGGCAAAGGGATTCAAAGTTAAGGTTAATTATTATCTAACATGTATGAATGAGTTTGCAGGAAAGTCCTAACTGTGGTTAGGTAGGTGGAAAACCCTAATGGGCGGTAACCTTGGGTCCTAGGGGGTGAAAACCCTAGGTGGTGGAAAACCCTAAGGGGTGGTAACCTTAGGTCCTAGGGAGTGATAACCCTAGGTGGAGGAAAACCCTAAGGGGTCGCAACCTTAGGTCCTAGGGGTGGTAACCCTAGGTGGTGGAAATCCTAGGAGGGCAACCTTAGGTCCTAGGGGGAGGTAACCCTAGGTGGCGAGAAACCCTAGGGGGTGGTAACCCTAGGTCCTAGGGGTGGTAACCCTACGCAGAAAGTCCAGTTGGTCTAGATGTAACGCCCGAAAATTCTCAAAATAAATTTTAGAAATATTCTATTATTTTTCTGGAATTTTAGAATATTTTTATAGAATTTTTGGAGTAGCAGAAATAGCAAAATTAAATAAAAACGTAAAACAGCCTAAGCGGGAATTGAACCCGCAACCTATGGACTCTATGACGTGTAGGTGACTTTAGTAACCAAGGGGCCCCATCAAGGGTGTGCTGAAAGAAGAGGAGAGAAATTATATTTATAATTTAGTTGGGTTGTATTAATCACTTAAAATAAATAGGGAAGTTAAGTGGGGATTATTATTTGATCGACAACTTTCTTCACCCTCAAACCCTAACCACCGAACCTCTCTCTCTTCTTCATCCTCTCAGCGTACAACCTCAAGAAACCTAGGGTTCCATCCCTAGGGTCGTAGGAGCACCTTCCGACGACAACTTCGGGCCGAGGACGCTCCCCTCCGCGAGAAGAAAGAGTAGACGTAAGAGGATCACCGAAAAGATCATCTTCTCCGGAAACCTAGCGATCGGATTGTAAGAAAACTTAGCGCAGGAAGTAAGTAACCCCTCACCTGCAGTATAAGTAGTTAATCCTATGATTTTATGCTTTTAGTTCAGCCATATGCATGATTATTCAGTTGAGGAGAGTTAGAGTACACCAAGTGTTCGATAGAATGAATAGTACAGTGAAATGCTACAGTAGGCATTTTAATAGCTCAGTTAAATGCCATAGGAGCATTTTATATAGCATGCTAAATCTTGCTTCAGTTTATATGGGACTATGGTCCGATGGGTGGGCTCCCATAGTCGCCTCTAGGTTCAGATAACCTAGCTCTAGGTTCAGATAACCTAGCTCTAGGTTCAGATAACCTAGTAAGAACAAGATAAGATAAATCAGCTTATAAACAGTATTTTACTTTATCAGTGGCACTATACTGGACTCTCAGTTGTCCTTGGGTTGGGCTCCCATAGTCGTCCCTAGGTTTAGATAACCTAGTAAATCCTACTAGATTCGGGACTAGCTACCTCAGGTCAAGTTAGGGATGCGCGCATAGCAAGTACAGTTGTCGGGCCCATCAGCAGCATGATTATTATTTTGATCTATTTATGAAAATAGTTTTCAAACTTCACAAACCAGATATGTGAATACTGCTCAGCTTCAGTTTAGTTTTCTTGTTGATATAACAAATAGCTTTATGTTCAGTCTTTGATTGCCATGACTTGTATGTCCATATGTCATGTTTTAGCATTTTCAGCATGATCATCAGCATGTATTTCAAATAACATCTTTTGAAAGCATGATTTCTTCGAATGCATGTTTTTGTGAGGTAGATGGTTCTTACTAAGCTCCCAAGCTTATAGTTTCATTTTCCTTATACTGCAGATAAAGGTAAAGGGAAGATAGATTAGCAGAGGCTGGAGGTCAATGCGACAAGATGTGTGTGAGAAGGAACCTGGAATAAAGATTTTTGGGAAACTAGAAAATTTAAAAACTTAGTACTTCCTTATGTTGTTGCTTTTCTGCACTTTTAGGATGCTAAGTATCATGATTTGTGAAACTACGAATTATGCCATGCTTAGACTGCTAATTGTCTTGATATTAGTTAGTAAGGTATGAGTAATAACATGACTAGTAATATTGTTCATGCTTTAGTTGAATTCTGGAGGTTCTGAATGAGTTTGTGAGGGATTTCAGTGAAATCAGAAACCCAATCGATCAGCCGATCGATTGGGAGGTAATTCCCCGCGAATAGAGAGCAGCTGAGTCGATCAGCTGATCGATTGAGAAGTCCTCGATCGATCAGCCGATCGATTGAAACGCGACTTCCGCGTACAGAGAGCTGCCGAATCGATTATCGGATCGATTGACCAGACTGGATCTATCAGATGATCAATTCCGAATTTACCTCGGTGCACAGTAGCACGTTAAATCGATCAGTGGATCGATCAAACAACTCCAATCGATCAGCCGATCGATTGGAAAGTCTGATTTCAGCTAGAAGTGTCTGATTTCAGCTTTTTGATCAAATAGAAAGTTTGCGTTCCCTTCTTTAGCATATGTACAACTTCAGAAGCGTATTCTGAATATAAAATCCAGATTTTATAGCAAATAGCAAAGAGTTTTAATTATTTCAGCTTTTCCGCACCTTAATATTTAGTGATAGCCCAAGAATAGTTTAGCATAATATAACCCCTGGCCTTACAGCCTAGTCAGTAGAAGGCGGGTCGTTACAAAGTGGTATCAGAGCAAGTTTCATACTTCCTCCACACACACATCAGCATTGAACCTACTGCTTCCAAGTAAGAATATCTCTCACTTTATTTATGTTTCTTGCTTTCATGTTTATAGATAACTAAAGCATGTTCATATATGATAGCATCTAACAAGATAATAGTAGTTATGTAAACATGATTGTATTAGTTATGTATGTCCTCTTTTTCCCTAGAAAATGGCACGAGGACGCCCAGCTAGAAGGGCACCAGCTACTAAGCCCCAGCATGAGGCAGACAGCTCAGTGCCTCCCCCAGACCTTACAGAGGTAGTGGCTCAGTTACAGAAGCAACTAGCTGAACAACAACAGGAGATAGCCACCCTGAGGGCTAATGAACAGAACACTCCCACTGCCACTCCGGAACCTAACTTAGCAACCCCAGTAGTGATAGAGGTTCCACCGGTCCAACCTATAGCACCAGTAGCCCCATCAGCCGGGGCAAGGAGAGAAGCCTATCTGATCCAGTGGCAGAAAATCAAACCAGAGAACTTCTCAGGCACTAGTGAAACATGGGATGCCCAAGCCTGGTTCAAAACACTAGAGAGTACGATGGAGCTTCTAGACTGGCCAGAGTATGAAAAGGTGAAATGCGCCTCCTTCTGCCTGGTAGGAGACGCACGTATGTGGTGGGAGAGGATTAAGGTGAAGCGCCCAGTGAACCAGATGACATGGGCCGACTTCAAGAGAGAATTCTTTGAGGAGTTCTTTCACATGCGGGTCACAAACCGCCACTATGATGAGTTCACCGAATTTTGTCAGGGCAACCTTTCAGTTGAGGAGGCAGTGAAGAAATTCAACAGACTGACTCATCTATGCCCTGAACTAGTTAGCACTGAAAGAGAACGAGTCCGGTTGATGCTCAAAATGCTAAGGTCGTAAATAGCACTGAACGTGGCCAGCAGCGTCCGTAGGCCGCAAACCACTGAAGAACTAGTAAGTAGTGCTCTGATCACCGAGAATTACCAGAACAGCATCAAGCAGCAGAAGCAAGCCTTCTCAGAGTCCAAAGGCCAAGGAGGCTCAGGTACTCAGAAACACCAGAGTCACAGCTCTAACTGGAAAGGGAACTCCAGTCACAAACGTAAACCAGGGAGTTATCCAAAAGGAGGACCCACTAGTAAACAACCTAGCTATCCCAAGTGTTCTACTTGTGGGAAATTCCACCCCGGAGTTTGTTGCAAGGGCACACGAGGATGCTTCGAATGTGGCCAGGAAGGGCATATGGCTAAGCAATGCCCGAACAAGACCAGTTTTCCCCCACCGCAGTCGATTCAGTACGGAGACAAACCAGCCCAGTTGCACCAGATGTAGGCTGCTTTAGATGGTCCACACATCAGCCAAGGCAGACTAGAAGCCCCCTCAGCCACAACGAACGCGAGGATCTACTCACTCACCAGAGAGGACGTAGCGAATGCCTCGACAGTTGTTACAGGTCAGATCAGTATTTTACAGCAAAGTGCAACTATCTTATTCGATACTGGGGCAACCCATTCTTATATATCCAGGACATTCGCCGAAAAGTTGGCGATATCTCCAAAGGTACTCAGTGGTCAGTTTTTGACAACACTACCTTCAGGAGAAATTATGGCATCCACACACTGGCTCCGAGCAGTGCCAGTCATTATAGCAGGCAGAGAGCTTTTTGGTGATCTGATAGTGCTAGATATGTATGGTACCTCCATAGAGTGCCGTAAACAGAAAGTTTTATTCCAACCCGAAGTAGGAGTGCAGTTTGGGTACATCGGAGAACCAAAGAGGAAGGCCAAGAAGTTTCTCTCAGCTCTGAAAGCATAGAAACTACTGGATTCAAGATGTACAGGATTCTTAACACATGTAGTCAGTACCAGTCAGAACAAGGACCAAAAGCTAGAAGAGGTTCGAGTTGTATGTGACTACCCAGCAGTCTTCCCTGAGGAATTACCAGGCCTAGCACCAGATAGAGAAATTGAATTTGAGATAGAACTCATCCCCGGTTCAAATCCCATCTCCAAAGCACCCTACTGCATGGCTCCAGCAGAACTGAAGGAACTTCAGGAGCAACTACAGGAGCTGCTCGACAAGGGTTTCATACACCCTAGTCACTCACCATGGGGAGCGCCTGTATTGTTCGTGAAGAAGGACGGGAGCATGCACCTGTGTATAGACTACCGGGCACTAAACCAAGTCACAATTAAGAACAGGTATCCTCTTCCCAAGATAGATGACCTGTTTGATCAGCTAAAGGGAGCAACAGTGTTTTCTAAAATAGACCTCAGATCGGGATATCACCAGGTGAAAGTTAAAGAAGGTGACATACCCAAGACAACTTTCAGGACCAGATACAGACATTATGAGTTCGTAGTCATGCCCTTTGGCGTGACGAATGCTCCAGCTACTTTCATGGACCTCATGAATAGGGTATTCAGAGAATACTTAGATAAGTTTGTTATCGTGTTCATCGACGATATTCTTATATATTCCGGAACTCAGAAAGAACACGCAGAGCACCTGAAGATAGTACTGCAGACCCTTCAGTAGAACCAGCTGTACCCCAAGTTCACGAAATGTGAATTCTGGCTCAATCAGGTATCCTTTCTGGGTCACATCATCTCCAAGGATGGTGTCATGGTAGACCCCAGTAAGATAGAGGCTGTGAGTAACTGGAAAAGACCTAAGAACGCCAATGAAATCAGAAGCTTTTTGGGACTAACAGGCTATTACAGAAAATTTGTTGAGGATTTCTCCAGGATAGCCTCCCCACTGACAGCTCTCACCAGGAAGAATAGGAAATTTCAGTGGACAGAGGACTGTGAGAACAACTTCATGGAGCTCAAAAGAAGATTGACCAGTGCACCCATTCTGACTCTGCCAGAAAACACAGACAACTTTGATATTTACAGCGATGCCTCTAAATTGGGACTAGGAGCAGTACTGATGCAAAATGGCAAGGTGATCGCTTACGCCTCCAGACAACTCAAGGACTATGAGAGGAACTACCCTACTCATGACCTTGAGCTTGCAGCAGTTGTCTTCGCCCTCAAAATTTAGAGACACTACTTGTATGGAGCTCAGTGTAGAGTATATACAGATCATCAAAGTCTGAAGTACTTCTTCACCCAGAAGGATCTGAATATGCGACAGCGCAGGTGGCTCGAGCTGGTCAAAGACTATGACATAGACATCCTCTACCACCCAGGAAAAGCCAACAAGGTGGCAAACGCACTTAGCAGGAAGTCCAGTGTCACCTTACTATCCCTAGCAGCCATGTCACCGCCCCTACAAAAGGAGATTACAGATTTCAGTCTCGAACTTATAGTTGAACAGCTCTCTACTATGACCTTAGCATCTACCCTACTTGGTGACATCCAGACAGCTTAGGGTCAGGACCCTGAAATTTAGAAAATCAAGCAAGGGTTAGCCGAATCAGAAAGTGGAGAGTTCAGAGTATCTGATAGCGGGGTATTGTATTTTGGTGACAGACTATGCATTCCGGATCAGGAGGAACTACGGAGGAAGATCATGGACGAGGCTCACAGGACTCCTTATGCGATGCATCCTGGTTCCACTAAGATGTACCAAGACCTAAAGAGACGTTTTTGGTGGCCTGGAATGAAGAGAGACATCGCTAGATATGTCAATACCTATCTGACCTGTCAGAGGGTCAAAGTAGAACACCAGAGACCAGGAGGAGTTCTACAGCCTATTCAAATTTCAGAATGGAAGTGGGAGGATATTTCTATGGATTTCATAGTGGGACTACCCAAAACCACGAATGGTCTTGATGTCATCTGGGTAATAGTTGACAGATTGACTAAATCAACCCAATTCTTAGCTATCAGGATATCCTACTCCATGGAGCAACTAGCTCAGTTGTATCTCAAGGAGGTCGTCAGACTGCATGGAGTTCCACGGACCATCATTTCAGACAGAGACAGTAGATTCACGTCACACTTCTGGGAGTATGTACAGTCAGCATTGGGCACCAGGTTAAAGTTTAGCATAGCTTTCCATCCTCAGACAGATGGTCAGACGGAGCGGGTAAATCAGGTACTCGAAGATATGCTCCGAGCGTGTGCCCTAGACTTCAAGGGGAGTTAGTGCAAATATCTGTGCTTAGCAGAATTTGCATACAACAATAGCTATCAGGCCACTATCAACATGGCACCCTACGAGGCTCTCTACGGACGGAGGTGTAGATCTCCAATCTGCTGGTATGAAAGTGGTGAACAGAAAGAACTAGAACTTCAGACAGATCTAGTAGCAGATACCACAGCGCCGACCCTTAGAGTTTTCAGTTGGGGATACAGTATTCCTCCGAGTAGCTCCCATGAAGGGAGTAATGCGTTTTGGGAAGAAGGGCAAATTAAGTCCCAGATATGTGGGACCATACCTTATCACTAGAAGAGTTGGCAAGGTAGCATATGAGCTAGAGCTACCCCAGGAGATGTTAGCTATCCATAATGTATTTCACGTCTCAATGCTGAAGAAGCATATCCCAGATGCCACCCAGTGATTGAGCCCTAGTCGGTACAAGTCCGCGAAGACCTCAGCTATGACAGTCGGCCTATTCAGATAGTAGACCGAGCAGTTAAGAAATTACGGAATAAGAAAGTACCATTAGTAAAAGTCATTTGGCAAAATCACACAACAGAAGAGGCAACTTGGGAGACAGAAGCTAGTATGAGACAGAAGTACCTAGAGCTATTCTAAGTTCGAGGACGAACTTTTTATAAGGTATGGGGGATTGTAACACCCGAAAATTCTCAAAATAAATTTTAGAAATATTCTATTATTTTTCTAGAATTTTAGAATATTTTTATAGAATTTTTGGAGTAGCAGAAGTAGCAAAATTAAATAAAAAAGTAAAACAGCCTAAGCAGGAATTGAACCCGCAACCTATGGACTCTATGACGTGTAGGTGACTTTAGTAACCAAGGGGCCCCAGCAGGGGTGTGCTGAAAGAAGAGGAGAGAAATTATATTTATAATTTAGTTGGGTTGTATTAATCACATAAAATAAATAGGGAAGTTAAGTGGGGATTATTATTTGATCGACAACTTTCTTCACCCTCAAACCCTCACCGCCGAACCTCTCTCTCTTCTTCATCCTCTTGGCGCACAACCTCAAGAAACCTAGGGTTCCATCCCTAGGGTCGTAGGAACACCTTCCGACGACAACTCCGACATGAGGACGCTCCCCTCCGCGAGAAGAAAGAGTAGACGTAAGAGGATCGCCGAAAAGATCATCTTCTCCGGAAACCTAGCGATCGGATTGTAAGAAAACTTAGCGCAGGAAGTAAGTAACCCCTCACCTGCAGTATAAGTAGTTAATCCTACGATTTTATGCTTTTAGTTCAGCCATATGCATGATTATTCAGTTGAGGAGAGTTAGAGCACACCAAGTGTTCGATAGAATGACTAGTAGATTGAAATACTACAGTAGGCATTTTAATAGCTCAGTTAAATGGCATAGGAGCATTTTACATAGCATGCTAAATCTTGCTTTAGTTTATATGGGACTACGGTCCGATGGGTGGGCTCCCATAGTCGCCTCTAGGTTCAGATAACCTAGCTCTAGGTTCAGATAACCTAGTAAGAACAAGATAAGATAAATCAGCTTATGGACAGTATTTTACTTTATCAGTGGCACTGTACTGGACTCTTAGTTGTCCTTGGGTTGGGCTCCCATAGTCGTCCCTAGGTTTAGATAACCTAGTAAACCCTACTAGATTCGGGACTAGCTACCTCGGGTCTAGTTAGGGATGCACGCATAACAAGTACAGTTGTCGGGCCCATCAGCAGCATGATTATTATTTTGATATATTTATGAAAATAGTTTTCAAACTTCACAAACCAGATATGTGAATACAGCTCAGCTTCAGTTTAGTTTTCTTGTTGATATAACAAATAGCTTTATGTTTAGTCTTTGATTGCCATGACTTGTATGTCCATATGCCATGTTTTAGCATTTTCAGCATGATCATCAGCATGTATTTCAAATAGCATCTTTTGAAAGCATGATTTCTTCGAATGCATGTTTTTATGAGGTAGATGGTTCTTACTAAGCTCCCAAGCTTATAGTTTCATTTTCCTTATACTGCAGATAAAGGTAAAGGGAAGATGGATTAGCGGAGGCTGGAGGTCAATGCGACAAGATGTGTGTGAGAAGGAACCCGAAATAAAGATTTTTGGGAAACTAGCAAATTTAAAAACTTAGTACTTCCTTATGTTGTTGCTTTTCTGCACTTTTAGGATGCTAAGTATCATGATTTGTGAAACTATGAGTTATGCCATGATTAGACTGCTAATTGTCTTGATATTAGTTAGTAAGGTATGAGTAATAACATGACTAGTAAAATTGTTCATGCTTTAGTTGAATTCTGGAGGTTCTGAATGAGTTCATGAGGGATTTCAGTGAAATCAGAAACCCAATCGATCAGCCGATCTATTGGGAGGTAATTCCCCGCGAACAGAGAGCAGCTGAGTCGATCAGCTGATCGATTGAGAAGTCCTCGATCGATCAGCCGATCGATTGAAACGCAACTTCCGCGTACAGAGAGCTGCCGAATCGATTATCGGATCGATTGACCCGACTGGATCGATCAGATGATCAATTCTGAATTTACCTCTGTGCACAGTAGCACGTTGAATCGATCAGTGGATCAATCAAACAACTCTAATCGATCAGCCGATCAATTGGAAAGTCTGATTTCAGCTAGAAGTGTTTGATTTCAGCTTTTTGATCAAATAGAAAGTTTAGGTTCCCTTGTTTAGCATATGTACAACTTCAGAAGCGTATTCTGAATATAAAATCCAGATTTTATAGCAAATAGCAAAGAGTTTTAATTATTTCATCTTTTCCGCACCTTAATATTTAGTGATAGCCCAAGAATGGTTTAGCATAATGTAACCCCCGGCCTTACAGCCTAGTCAGTAGAAGGCGGGTCGTTACACTGGAGGACCGGACTGACATTAGGTATGCTCTCCTGAGTGGAGTAGGTGAGGACGCGTTCCCTGCGGAGGGAACATTAGGCGTCGGTTCGACCTAGGGTTTCCGGTCAGAAATTCGAAGTCAGAAAGGGACAGTTCGAAGATTATCAAAATATTTCTGTTACTATGTTTATTATATGATAACTTTGTTTTGCAAGATATGTTGGTATTTTATGGACTAACATGTTTTTCAAGGACTAAAAAGTAAAGTGTGCCTCGGATGAACAATACCCGAGGCACCCTCATGGAGCTTGGAGGTGCCACAGGTGCAGAGGAGGAGAAGTGCGCACAACAAGGCTGGAGGCGCCCTCATGGAGGCTTGAAGCGCTTCGGACAGCCTTGAAGGCGCCCTCAAGGAGTATGGAGGCGCTTTCAAGAGGATCAGTGAGGACTTCTTCAGAGCTCATCCGCGCGATGGATTCGGCGCGGATGAGAGCGCCCTCAAGGGGATTGAGGGCGCCCTCAGCAAGCTATACAAGGAGATCTCGACCAGCACTTGTATTCAACTTATTCCAAGACATCTTCGAGCTGCGTACTGCTAAAAAGACGATCCGACTGAGCTACGACAAGACCTCGACGACCCAAAGCTTCAAGATTGCTGTTTTCATCGTCGGTATAATTGTTACTTCAGTTTTAATATTATTCTCTAAAGTTGTAACCTTTTGCGTGATATAGTTGTTGCCCAAAGTAAACACTCAACGAGCATGGGCCTTGGAGTAGGAGTTGTCCTAGGCTCCAAACCAAGTAAATACTTGGCGTCTTTTTGTGTTTATTTTCTTATTCCGTTGCTTAACTCTCGTCGAATTTTTGAATACGATAAGTGAAATCCACAAGCGCTATTCACCCCCCTCTAGCGCTTTTCAATCTAACAAGTCATACTAATCTTCTCAAGGTTATCTCAAGGGATAACTTCCCTTCTTACCTTGACTTGACTCCTAAACCTAGGATTAGTCCCATAGCTATATAGAACTTTATAATCCTTGGCTTTTGGTTTATATCCCAAACCTTTTTTGCCATTAAATGACTCTTATTTTCCTCTATGTAGGTTTTTCTTCTTTGACCCTAAGACTTCATTTGTCATTTTCTTAAGAGGCTTCTCTAATTTATTATGTCTTGGCTTCAAGATTTGATTTTCTATCCTTAAATCCTTAAATTTAGATTTTTCCTTATTACCTTGGATATTCTTATTTTTAGGCACATATATAATTTCTTTAGATTTCTTGTCTAATCTATTTTCTACCCTCCTATCCTTAGGTATGGTAATCCTAGCATGAAATAATTTATAATTTTTCCTAGGTCTTTCGTGCATTTTTATTTTCATGATAAATAGCATTAAAATGATATAAATTATTTCTAACATATTTTTTATCATAATTTAAATAAGTACCATTAACTAGCGGTACCTTAGTCTTGCCCTTAGAAGTTCTCCCTTGACTTGAACTTCTTTCTTTGACTTTTCTTTGATGCTTCCCCCTTGGGTATTGATTTCAATAGTGTCCCTTTTAATTGCATAAGAAATACATGATGTGCTCCTGACCCGTTCATATTATGAGTCTGACATCTTTTGATTTTTTTCTTTGACCTTGTGTGCCACTTGACCCTTCTTCTTAATCAATTTTAGACACTTGCTCTTATAGTGTCCATTCTTCCTATTCTCAAAATAAATGATATGATCTTTATTTTTACAAATCAAAATTGTTATGCCTTCTTTTCTTATAGGGGTGACATTTTCTTCTTCTCATTAACTTTAGATAATGATGATGCTTTTTCTTGTTCCGATGTCAATAGTCTGAGCTCCCTCTCAATTCTTGAGGTGAATGCTTCTTGAATTTCTTCTTCGGATGTTGAACATCTTTCAACTTCCGAATCCTCTTCCTCTTGATCCAATGAGTTTCCCTCTTTGGATTTATCTTGATTTGGCAAAGTGGAGGAATCTTCATGGAGCTTGGCCAATTTCCTCCATAACTCCTTGGCATATTGAAATTCTCTAATTTTATACGATATAGTGTTTGGCAATAAGTTAACCAATAATTTGGTTACCTTGTCGTTTCCCTCACATTTCTTGATTTACTCCTCGCTCCATTTCTTCTTCTTTAGGAGCTTTCCATTTCTATCAATTGGATTTTGAAATCCCTCCATTAAAGCAAACAATTGCTCTATCTCTATCATAATAAAATTTTCAACCTTTGATTTCCAAAGGTTGAAACTCCCAATTTCATAAGGTGGAGGTGCTTAGAAATAGTATCCAAATCCATCTCAGAAATCCATTTAAAATTGAGTTCCTTGACAATGAATCTTTGACCGTTGAAATTAGGGCTTCACTTAAAAAAATTTTCTTCTTCCTCTAACTCGTTGCTCTTTAGGTGTCCAAGAAGAGCGGTCTCGCTTTGATACCACTTGTTAGGACACTTCGGAAGCTAGGGGTGAATAGCTTTAATCGCTTTGTCGATGATGATTTGCAGTGAATATCTTGAGGCCAAGACTCACCAATACTAACACTTAGATTTTATTTAGTATCCACCTCCCTGAGATGACTAATCCAAGAGTCCACTCTCCTCACAATCTCATCCACTATTCAATCACTTCTTCTTGGAACCAAATCGGAGGTAGAGAAGTCTCGTACAAGCTCACAACAAGAATACAAAGAAAATAAGAAAATTAATACACAATATAATAAACACCTTGCTTGCTTGATCTCTTGTTTCTTGTAGATGCCTCTTGAAACTTGGAAGTGCAACAACACTTGCTCAAGAACTAGAGGAGAGTGTGTGTGAAGGATCTTATTCGAAATGTCCACGAAAACCCTTTTCTAAGGTTCTTCGACGCCTCCCAATCGATTAGGCTCACTCATAATCGATTGTCACGTAGGATATACCAGTTCAACCTACAAAATGGTTCTTTTTTTTGAACCCTAATCAATTTAGAGAGCCTTCATCAATTATCTAATTAATTCCGCAACTCTCTGTTTGCACACGAAAAGGCTTTAATTGATCATCCGATTGTCTCAATCGATTCTTCCTTCTCACTATAAAACATTGCCTAATCAATTGATCTAATCGATTAACAGTGGCTGAATCAATTGGGCCAATCGATTCAACTATTATTTTCATAATTTCTCTTTATGAAGCTTCCAATCGATTAGAAATCCATCCTAATCGATTGGAGTAGTCCTAATCGATTAGGCTCGGCCTAATTGATTTACCAATCAATTAGGGCCTTTCTGTATTATCACAAGAACATCCTAATCAATTATCTAATCGATTAGCTTGGGGTCAATCAATTGTCCAAGCGTAACTTGCTTAATCCAAGTCTAGGGTTCCTTTGCCCAACATTCGGTCAACTATGACCTGTTGAGACTTTTCCACCAAGTGTCTGGTCAATCTTTGACCAACTTAGACTTTGTCAACTTTTTGTTGGACTTCTGATCACCAAGTACAATCCTCCTTGACCCATTTGGATTTTCCTCTTGCCTAATCGTAGTTAGGACTTTCTTCTTGCCAACATACAGTCCTCCTTGACCCACTTGGACTTTCCTTTGCCTTATCACAGTTAGAACTTTCCTTTGCCAACGTGCTGTCCTTATTGACTCACTTAGACTTCTCTTAGCCAACGTATGATCCTCCTTGACCCACTTGAACTTTCCTTTAACTAACCACAGTTAGGTCTTTCCATTTGCCAACGTGCGGTCCTCCCTAACCCACTTGGACTTTCCTTTACCAACTTGCAATTCTCCTTGACCCACTTTAACTTTTTTTTTGCCAACGTGCGGTCATTCTTGACTCACTTAGACTTTACCCTTACCTAACTCTCGAGTTAGGACTTTATCTTATCTAACCTCCAATTAGGACATTCCCAGTCAAGTATCCGACCTTGACTTACTTAACTTCTTCTCACATATTGTTCAAACATCGAAACTTAAACTTGAATCCACTCGAGCTTAGTTAAAATGATTAATCTTGACCTAGAGATGATTGCACCCACAATGTCCCAACAAACTTGATTAAAATTCTTTTAAAATATTTATGACAATAACTATTATAATAGTTTTGTTTTGATTTTAATTAAGTCTAAGTAATTTTGATTAAATTTAAATAATTTTAATTAAAATTAATAAAGAATATTTTAATATAATAACATTTTATATTTAATAATTTTAATTAATTTAAGTCAATGTACTATTATATGCTGTATTTATGATCATAATTGATGCACATTATAATAGATATGTGCGTAGTTGTTATAATTACCTTGAAATAAGATTATTTTTAGAATGAAAATATAGTATGAGTACTTTTGTATATATTTTTTTTGTTTTTTTTTTAAAGTGTCTTTCCACCAAAGTGACACCTTTTTATTTTTGCGCAACATTTTTAATGGCAATTCAATTTTTCATGAGGATGTTTGATAAACTTGATGCATCGATATAATAAAAAACAGATGAAATCGTCACCTTAACTATATCTCTAAAACGGCTTTACACACTCCACTCCGAAAGTGAATAAAATTGATACAGCATGAACATTGGGATATTCAACTTAACAACTAAAACTAAAAATAGTACAGCAAAATTAAAATGAATTAACAAGTGTCATCGTGACACATTTTACTAATATACTTTAATTGATATTTTCACCTAAAAATGATTCTTTGGAATATTACAATTAACTCCTTAAAGTTTTTTTTTTATCTAAATTAACTCGTATTAGATCATTAAAATGTTTTAAAATACCTTAATGGTCTTAATTTTTTAATAATTCTTATGTCTAAACTTTAATAATTTATAAAATAATAATATTTATCGTAACAGCGTGTCTTATGTGATAAAATTGTTTAGGGATAAGAAGTCATCCTACAATAATATTGAAAATGACAAGCACAATATAATTTGTCATCTCTTATAATTTCTTGCGTGTAATTAACAAATGATGGATCAATAATTGTCGTGTATTAAGTCCACTAGAATTATATTAGATTCGTCGTCATTTAACTTAAAGTTTAGATGTTAATAAAATTCTAAATTATGTCGCATCAAGATAAATCTTATTATTATTTTCAATTTTTATTCCTTGTTTCTTTAGACCTTACAAAATTAAAGTTGATATTCAAGCTAAAAATAAATCTATCAATCAATCAAATTTTACTTTATCGTAATTAGTGTCAAGCATCTCAATCCATAAAACTGATAATGATAACTAAGATGCCGGATCTAATAATAATAATAATAATAATAATAATAATAATAATAATAATAATAATAATAAGATGTCTATGAGGGTAATCCAATTGGTGCTCAAATAAAATTTATTATCAGATAGATATGATAGATATAAATACTATTTTAAATTATTTTATATTCCTATTAAAGAAGATCGCTCGAAGGTCGTCCTGAAGGAGCCGATCATGAGGTGAAGAGTTCACCTTTTACCATAGGATAATGATAACTAAGATAATTAAAAAATTTCATTCACTCTATTTTATTTATTTTCTTTCAAAAAAAACTCTAGTGTTTAGAAAAGACTTCACAATATTTTAAAATTATTATCATTTTCTAATTGTTAACACTGTTATATATGTGACATGTTTATGATACTACTATTTTATCAGATGAATTAATAATTGAAAATGAAATGAAAACATTTAAAAATAATAATCATTCTAAATCCCTTAACTCTTTACTTTTGTCTTTGAGTCTGATGGATGGTTCTAAGAGAGTCAATTAAATTTCATCTCTAAACACCAAATTAATTCTGATCCCAAGCATGAAGCTAAGTAGACTTTGAGAAAGAAACACTGAAAAATCAAGTGCATAAAAACTCCTAATAAATTGACCATCTCCTTCGTTAAATTCCTCTTAAGTCCATCCGGCCGCCGGCAGGGCTATAATATAATGAAAGGACATTCAATTATTACTTAAATATTCATGATTTAATTTAGATATAGTATATTTATAGAAATTTTTTCTCCAAATGAGACTCGTAATCAAAGGTTACTGAGTTTCTAGGTCGCTCATCACAAGCGTTTCTCGATTTACTCTTGCGACTATTGGAAAACTTAACGACCAGTGAAAAACTTCCGTGAGATCAGACTGGTAGCCCCAAGTTCGACGTTACCTGACCTGGTTCATTATTTTTTTGGGCCCCGGATAGAGTTGAATTAGCTAGTACAGGGCAGAGTTACTATCATAGGGTAAGAGTTCAAATCTCGGTAAAGTTGAAGAAAAATAGCTCTCTCTCGTACTGGACGACTACAACTTTTTAATTTACCTCCTCACAAATGGATCGACTATGTGATTAGGATAATAGATTTCACCTTTAACTATCATCTTAAATCCATTGAGCCATAGTGATCCGCTAATTAGGAGCATCCACATTCATCTTATGGTAGCCCCTGCTAGTTGGAGTCCATTGTTTGGCCATAATCTATGGTTGAGCTTATTAGGAAGTCACATAATAAACTAAAGTTGATTAAAGAATTAAGAATACAAGTTTCAAAGGTTATCCTAGTTAGTGTAATTGACCTCTCATCAAGGTTGACCAAGCTCAAATTAACTCAAGTTAGGTTTTGATATTTAATTAATATATTTGTTAGACGTCAAGTAATCAAGGTTGATCAAATATTTGACAGTCAATCAATATATTAGTCAGTTGTGTAAGAGTCAAATATATCAACCCTAACCAAATACTTGATAAGAAATGAAAAGTCTAAGTGGATCATGATCGACCAGACACTTAGCAGTAGAAAGTCTAACGGAGAGTTTAAGACTAGAAGTTCAAGTATCATGTGGGTGAATGGACACTTGACGGTCGGAAGTTCAAAAGAGAGTTGACATGAGATGGAAAGTCCAAGTGACACTACAAAAAAAAAAATACTCACATAGGAGTGGGTTTTTTTAATTTTCAAGAGTGGCTTTCAACAACTCCTACAATTTTACCATCAGTTACAAAATTGTTCCTCTTATTGTTATCCATATATCCTATAAAAGCAGTTTTCGTAACCATTGGTAAAAGATAGAAAATCGTTCCATTATTATTTATAGGTACGAATTGAAACCAATCATACACCTTATGCATATAGCAATGGTTTCAAACCACTTTTGTATCTATAAATTCAAGAGCAGTTCAAACTGCTTTGAAACCCTTTAGGTGTTAGAATGATTTTAAACCGCTTCTACATGCCACATATATAAGAGTGATTTCGAAACACTATTGATGTTAGAAATTGAGGAGTGGTTTTAAATCACTTATAAATATCATGGGTATAGGAGCACATCAAAACATTATTAAAGCTAGAAATTTAAGAGATGTTCCAACAGTTCTAGAACTCGTTGGGTGTAAGAATAGTTTTAAACCGCTCCTACATATTATAGATATATATAAGAGTGATTTTGAAATGCTATTGATGTTAGAAATTTAGGAGTAATTTCAAACCACTACTAAATGCATGCCATGGGTATAAGAGTACTCCAAAATATTGTTGAAGCAAGAAATTTAGGAGTGATTCAAACTGCTTTAGAATCAATTGGGTGTAAGAATAGTTCTCAACTACTATATAGGTCGTGGATATTCATTGATCTCAAATCACTTCTAAAGTTAGGAATTTAAGAATAATTGTGAACCGCTCTTGAAGTCATTGGGTACAAGAACATTTTTGAACTAGTCTTAATGTCAAGCATATTAGATAAATTCTCAATCCTTCTTGAAAATAATGGTTTTAGAAGCGTTTTGAAATTGTTGGTGAAACTACAAATTTGAAGCTATTTATGATCGCTCTTCAAGTCATGAATATATATATATTTGAATCATGAATTTAAAGTGGTTTACATCAAATTTAGAATTTTAGATTGACCAGCAATTTGGAATGGTCCATAAAGCCAATTTAGTAGTCATTTATTTTTTAAATTTTTTCTCAAACTAATATACATTATTTTAATGCAATTCATCCATCAACAAATAAATAAATAAATAAATAAATGTTCAATGATTAATAACAAAAACCTTCATATTTAATATTTCAATCCATGAAATCAATATATAACATTAATAAACAATTATCCTCCAAAACAATAGTAAGAATACTCCAATTGCTAATATAAAATAAATGAAAATGTTTCAAATTCATTAGATAACTAGAAGGGCTAAAATCAAATAAATAAAACCTTTTTTTTTCCCCAAAATTCCATTTAATTGTTATCTAACCTTGATAGTGGGGGAGATCTATGATCACTTTCATATACATTTGATGGAGAACTTATACATTGCCACATAATATCTTCCAAGATAGTTGCCATCTAGAAAATAAATTTAATTTAATATATCATGATTATATATAAGTATTTTTGAACATTAGTATTCAACAACCTGTGTAAACAATAATTTAGGTCCACGAGATCCTCAGTAGTTCTAGATATCATAATTTGGATGAAGCAGATAAAATTTTAGATATGATGTTCATGCATCCGCTTTGCCTCATCCACTCCATTTCTTCCTGCCTTTGTGCTTTCATATCTTTCATTTTTTCTTTTATTTCTCGTAACTTATCAATAACATCAAAAGTAGAAAGATTTCAGTACAAGTTGACTTTCTACCATTTTCCTGAATCTAAACATAGAAAAAATCTCTATTAGATTTAATATGCAAGTAATAATAGCTCAACACTTTCCTATATACATTAATATCAACATAAAAAATTGATGTCATTTTCAAATATTAAGTGTTCCTGCTACAAGATGCTCTGGGATGACTCATCGGTGAGATGACACGTAGTTTCACCATGGTTGATAAGAAGAGAAAGGATCACCATTTTTGGGAGTATCTATAAACAAAGATGCTGGGGAGTAACCCGACGCTTACACTCTGATGCTCAAGTCAGGCACAATAATAGAAAGAGGAATTGAAGAAATAGAGAGTTAGAGATGAAGATGATCCCCCTCTTTCCCTAGGAGTATCATTTTATACCTATTTTAGTATCTTTTCATCTTCCTCTATCAAAAGGTAGTAATTGCGAAGAAAGACATCTTTATCTTGTCCTTTTGATATTTAATAGAGACATTTATGAATATAGGAGGAATGTTCTCTTTTGTCTCTTTCATCGTATTAAGTATCATATTTAATGAAGCCATAATGACTACAGAAGGAATGTTTTATTTTGTTTCCTCTTTTCCATATCTGGCGGTTGTTAATGCCCATATTTTGGCGATCTTTCAGACAATCCTCTTAACTCGGTCAGCAGAGTACTAGGATGTTCCTTCAACCACCCGAGCTATACATATCCCATTCAGTAATTGCCTGTTCTGATCGATATCCACCAATTGGTATGTCCCGGTCAGTAGAATGACCCAAACATACACCTACAACCATTCAAGCTTATCTTCATCCTAGCATATTCTCGGTCGACAGTAGGTTATACTATTTCTCGGTCGATAGTAGCTTATACTATTTCCCGATTAGCAGTAGCTTATACTATTTCCCGGTCAGTAGTAGCTCTTGTTGTGTCAGACATTATCTTTTACTCGGTCCATTTTTGACCCTTTTATCCACATAAGCCAGAATTCTTGACTTGGAAAGAACATGTAGCGACCTTATTATTAGATTTTGAGAGATGTCCTAAGACAATAGCCTTACGATTTTTACTAAATATAGATTCACTATTTGAGTACATATTATATGTTTGATTACCTTAAACTTAGTTATTGAATGCCCATAATACAATTCATAGCATGAGAGAAATTATGATTGGATCACAACTAGTGATTATCTCTACATGTGTAATTATAAACGTATTAGAATTTTCTTAGTCGTCGAATTGATTTATTCGAACATCATCAATTCTATAAGACTAGCATGAGTTATACTCTTTGATTTGCCAAGCAACTATTTTCTCACTAGCTGGAGACATTGGAATGTCGAGAGTTAAATGTGGATGTTAGTTATGGTAACTAGTTCATTGGAGTGATTCATTGTAAGACTTCATATGGTTATCTATATATATGGATATGTCTGTGAAGCTCTTACTGCAGCTCGAGTACAAGTTTCCTTCGACTTGAGGTATACAAGTCATCTTGGTTATAGAGACTTATACTTTGACATCTTATGCAAATATCTCATTGAGGTGTGGACCTGGGATGATTGAGTATAAGTCAAAAATACTCGAAGATGTTTGGATAGCCTACAGAGGATTCACCACTCCTTACGAGGAGACGTATACCCTATGGTCACTCATTAGTATTATTACTCAAAGTCTTTAGCCAAAACATCATATGTTAAGAGTGTGAGACTCTTAGACACATGTACGAGTAATTTGAATTCGTAGAATGAGGAAGTATTACTTGAACTAGGTGTGACATAGTCAGTCTAGTGGGGACAGACACATACACCATGTCCTAAACCAAGTGGATATAAAATGAGTGAAAGGAACAAGACACGACTTATTGTAGCTACTGAAGGGTTTAGAATTATTTCTAAGATCAACTATAATTTTTCAGCTAATTGGGGATCATGATGTACTACTAGATACCACTCATGATCATTTTATAATTAAGTAGTTAATTATGAACGACCAAGATAAATTAGAAACCTATTGGGTCACATGCACTAACGAGTCTTTAAAAGACATAAAACAAGTTAAAGAATATGATTCTTAGATTAAGAGATAAATATTTGGTTGGATCATATATAAGATAAATATGAAAATATTTGTCATGATAGAAGTGCAGATGAGCTACATCTCTTATAGTAGAGTTGAACCATATTTAGTTTAATCATGAATTATTTATGAACCAACTTGGTTTAGTTGTGAACCAAACTAAGGGGTTAATGAGCTAATTTTTGGTTAAGAGATAATGGGTTGGATTTGAGATTTCTAATCCAACTTATTAAAAAAAATTATATATAGATGTAATTAGAAGAGAATTAGACAGAAGTTTCATTATTTGGTTGATTTGATTTTTAGAAACCCAATCCTCCTCTCCCTCTCTCCTCTCTTTGCCTCCTACCACAACAAGGAGAAATCCTTCTCCTAGTTGTCGTGACCACCAAGTAAGGAAGAGACATCTTCCTTGTTTGCTTTTTCTTCCTCTTGATCCTTCTTCTTCGCTCGCGGCTAGTAACTTTTGAAGGAGTGGCTTGTAATCACGGAGTTGTCTTGAGGAGATCGGCATGGATACGAATAGAGGTGAGGTTCGACAACGTCACTATGGTTGATATCATTCTCATTACAGGTCATCCGTAAGTTATACATAGCGTAAATTTTATCACGCCCAGAGGAGTCCCTGCCAGACAAAAATTCGACAGCATCTCCCCTGTACCAGTGACAATCTGAAGCATACATATAACCACAAGTATATATCAGCCACACACGGCTGGAAAATATAGACAATCATGCAGTTAGCCATCTATATATATATATATTGATGCATATAGTGTTTGATGGAAGAAGAGTGATTAGGAGGAGGAAAAGGGGCAATTCGGTCTTTTGGGCATGTTAAGGGTTTGTTAAAGCGGGCACTGTAGCACAGTGAAAGAGGGAGGAGGGTTTGTGCTTGGGAGCCGCCAGGAGCAGGTGTCTTCTTCCTCCTCTCGGGTTTCTCGCCGGCGTGGACGTCGGCCGCCGACCTCCATCTCCTCTTCTCTCCCTCCGGCCGCAAGAACCTCCTCTTCTCCATGCTCACTCGTGTTGTCGTTAGCTCTCTCGCCTTCGCCACTTCACTCTTCGACGGCCCTCGCCACGACTCCTCTTCGTGGTGCTGCCACCGGACGGGCACGACGTCGCCTCCTACGGCAAACGCCGCTGCCTCTAGCGGCCGACGCCGCCTCCTGCGGCCGTCGCCTCCTGCGGCCGTCGCCTCCTCCTTTCCTGGCCGCTGCCACCTTCTCCCGCAGCCACTGCCGCTGCCTCCGGCAGGCACTACTGCCTCCAGCAGGAGCCAGCCGCTGTCGCTGCCTCCGGTGAGTACTGCCGCCCCCGGCGGCCATCGCTGCCTCACGCCGCCTCCGGCGGCTACGGATGCTATTGCCGACGCCCCCAGCGGGCATCGACATTTCTTCCAGTGGCCACCGGCACTTCCCGCCGCTGCCACCGACGCTGACACCTACAACAGGTGTCGCCTCCAGTGATAGTCGCGACGACCTCTAGCGGTCACCGTCACTCTCTGGACAGCCACCATCTGGCGAGCTCAGGTTTGTTTACTCCGGCCTTCGGGATAAGATGATGTTCTGCCTGCGAGCCAATTTGATTCCGGCCATCGAGCTGTGGTATTTCATTCTTCGCACCATTATTATGCTTGTGAGTTATCTGTACTATCCGGCCTGCGTGCCGCATATCGGCCTGCTAGCCGTTGTCATATCCCGGCCTACATGCCGCTTTCCGGATCCAGGCTTCACCGGATTCCATGCCGTCACCCTCAGATCTGGTTCCTTAGCGGGTTCACATCCATCCACTCGTCAGGTCCGTGATGACTCGATCAGCAGCGCGATCAATTCACCCATCCATCCGAGGGCGCCCCCCCGGGGATAGGGTACGTTACCGTACCTTTCCTACATTTATTTCACTATTCTTTTATTAGTATTCGACTGCTTATATATTTGTGGGATTCGCCTCGAGCACCGGGGTATCAGAGACTGGGGCGACCCGGTCGCTGGATGTAGGGATTATTGACCAGAGGACTTTTGGCGACTCGGTCAACACAGAAGACAGCTCACCATCCGGGTCATGGATAAGTGGTCAACATTCTGGACATGTCATTCCGGTAGGTTCGTCTTCTCAGCTTCCTAATAGGAACAAATTGGTGCCGTTTGTGGGAACGCACCTGGTCTGGAACGTGAAGACGGACGACCTGAAAAGTTCCGCCCTACTCATGACTTTGATGGGTTTCGACGAGTATATTGTATCCTCCTCACTCCACGGGTATTCGGGAGTCGAGAAATTGAGTCAGATTTTCTGCTGGTCGGCAGGTCAGTTTTTTAGTTATATTCTTTTTCGGTCATAGAATTTATCATAGTTTCTCGAGAAAGGACTCCCGTGCCGATCGATCGGGTTTCCATCATATCCGAGCCACGGGCTCGATGTCGAAGACCCCATGCCGATCGACCGGGCGTATATTATCCGAGCCACCGGCTCGATGTCGAAGACTCCGTGCCGTTCGGCCTGGCGTATATTATCCGAGCCACGGGCTCGATGTCGAAGACTCCGTGCCGTTCGGCCGGGCGTATATTATCCGAGCCACCGGCTCGATGTCGAAGACCCCGTGCCGTTCGGCTGGGCGTATATTATCTGAGCCACGGGCTCGATGCCGAAGATCCCGCGCCGATCGACCGGGTGTATATTATCCGAGCCACGGGCTCGATGCCGAAGACCTCGCGCCAATTGGTCGGGCGTATGTTATCTGAGCCACGGGCTCGATGCCGAAGACCCCGCGCCGATCGGCCGAGCGTATATTATCCGAGCCACGGGCTCGATGCCGAAGACCCTGCGCCAATCTGTCGGGCGTATATTATCCGAGTCATGGGCTCGATGCCGAAGACCCCGTGCCGATCGGCCGAGCGTATATTATCCGAGCCACCGGCTCGATGTCGAAGACCCCGTGCCGATCGACCGGGCGTATATTATCCGAGCCACCGGCTCGATGTCGAAGACTCCGTGTCCTTCGGCGGGGCGTATATTATCCGAGCCACCGGCTCGATGTCGAAGACCCCGTGCCGTTCGGCCGGGCGTATATTATCCGAGTCACCGGCTCGATGCCGAAGACCCCGCGCCGATCGGCCGGGCGTATATTATCAGAGCCACAGGCTCGATGTCGAAGACCCCATGCCGTTCGGCCGGGCGTATATTATCTAAGCCACCGGCTCGATGTCGAAGACCCCGTGTTGTTCGGCCGGGCGTATATTATCCGAGCTGTAAGCTCATTGTTGAAGACCGTCGAGCGGCGACGTTAAACTCTAGAGTCGAACCGGCGACTATAAAAACCCCGGCTTGAAGACCGTCGAGCGGCGACGTTAAACCCTAGAGTCGAACCGGCGACTATAAAAACCCCGGCTTGAAGACCGTCGAGCGGCGACGTTAAACTCTAGAGTCGAACCGACGACTATAAAAACCCCGGCTTGAAGACCGTCGAGCGGCGACGTTAAACTCTATAGTCGAACCGGCGATTATAAAAACCCCGGCTTGAAGACCGTTGAGCGGCGACATTAAACCCTAGAGTCGAACCGGCGACTATAAAAACCTCGGCTTGAAGACCGTCGAGAGGCGACGTTAAACTCTAGAGTTGAATCGACGACTATAAAAACCCCGGCTTGAAGACCGTCGAGCGTCGACGTTAAACCTTAGAGTCGAACCAGCAACTATAAAAATCCCGGCTTGAAGACAATCGAGCGGCGATGTTAAACTCTAGAGTCGAACTGGCGACTATAAAAACCCTGGCTTGAAGACCGTCGAGCGGCGACGTTAAACTCTAGAGTCGAACCGACGACTATAAAAATCCCGGCTTGAAGACCATCGAGCGGCGACGTTAAACTCTAGAGTCGAACCGACGACTATAAAAGCCCCGGCTTGAAGACCGTCGAGCGGCAACGTTAAACTCTAGAGTCGAACCGGCGACTATAAAAACCCCGGCTTGAAGACCGTCGAGCGGCGACGTTAAACTCTAGAGTCGAACCGGCGACTATAAAAACCCCGGCTTGAAGACCGTCGAGCGGCGACGTTAAACTCTAGAGTCAAACCAGCGACTATAAAAATCCCGGCTTGAAGACCGTCGAGCGGCGACGTTAAACCCTAGAGTCGAACCGACGACTATAAAAATTCCGGCTTGAAGACCGTCGAGCGGCGACGTTAAACTCTAGAGTCGAACCGGCGACTATAAAAACCCCGGCTTGAAGACCGTCGAGCGGCGACGTTAAACCCTAGAGTCGAACCGGCGACTATAAAAATCCCGGCTTGAAGACCGTCGAGCGGCGACGTTAAACTCTAGAGTCAAACCAACGACTATAAAAACCCCGGCTTGAAGACCGTCGAGCGGCGACGTTAAACCCTAGAGTCGAATCGGCGACTACAAAAATCCTAGCTTGAAGACCGTCGAGCGGCGACATTAAACTCTAGAGTCGAACCGGTGACTATGAAAACCCCGGCTTAAAGACCGTCGAGCGGTGACGTTAAACCCAGGTCTCCACCGGCGGTCGAGCGACAACCTTAAATCCGCGCCTTCACCAACCAACTTATTAGAGTATCTATCTCCCCCGTTCGGGGTCGAGTGGTCTTCACTGGTCTCAGACCAGCTTATCAGATATTCTATCTCCCCCGTTCGGGGTCGAGCGATTGTCACCATCGGATCTTCTATCTCCCCCGTTCGGGGTCGAGCAATTGTCACTATCGGATCTTCTATCTCCCTCGTTCTGAGCACTACTTTCGCTTTCATGCGCCTTCGACTCACGGGCTACACTCCAGTTCGGTTCACGTTCGATGTGCCTGTTTGGCTCATGACTTTTCATCTTCGTTCGTATTCGATTTAACGAGCTATATTCCCGCTCAATTTTTAGGGTCCACGCCTGCCCGGCGCTGCTTTGCCTCTCGCTCGGTCTCCCGGTCGTATTTTACGGCAATCCGAGCGGCAGTTTATGATCGCTCAGCTGTCCATTCGGCCACACTCAAATCACTTGCTCTAGCGCTTGACGCTCTCGTGATGGTCTAGTCAGCATCTTATCGTCGACCGACCGACACTTTCTCGGTCGCGCGCTCGGTACCGTCTGCTCAGCATCTACTCACTCGATTGACATCCTTCCGATCGCCCGTTCGGTCTCCTCGTGGTCTCGTTTCGTCATCTCTCATTCGCTCGGCATCCTCTCACTCAGCTCCACTCGATTACCGAGCCAACATTTTACGATCACCCGATTGGCCATTCTCCGAGCCGCTCGGTCAGCACTCGTGTAGCCATCTGACCGGTATCGTTCGACCATCCATTCGGCCGCACGCTCGATACTAGAGTCACTTGCTCGGCATCGCCATGGATACTCGATCGACGTGTAGCGATTATGTTGCGCTGATTTCACGATCGGTAGTGATTCTGTTTTGAGCCTTGGTCTAGTCAGTCGGACTTGCGTCTCCTTCGACTAGACTTGAAGGGGAGGCTTGTGATGCGGATAGTGTTTGATGGCAGAAGAGTGATTAGGAGGAGGAAAAGGGACAATTCGGTCTTTTGGGCATGTTAAGGGTTTGTTAAAGCGGGCACTGTAGCACAGCGAAAGAGGGAGGAGGGTTCGTGCTTGGGAGCTGCCAGGAGCAAGTGTCTTCTTCCTCCTCTCGGGTTTCTCGCCGGCGCGGACGTTGGCCGCCGACCTCCGTCTCCTCTTCTCTCCCTCCGGCCGCAAGCACCTCCTCTTCTCCATGCTCACGTGTGCTGCCACAAGCTCTCTCGCCTCTAGCACTTCGCTCTTCGCTGGCCCTCGCCACGGCTCCTCTTCTCCTCTTCGTGGTGCTGCCACCGGACGGGCACGACGCCGCCTCCTGCGGCCAACGCAGCTGCCTCTAGTGGCCGACGCCGCCTCCTGCAGCCGTCGCCTCCTCCTTTCCCGGCCGCTGCCACCTTCTCCCGCAGCCACTGCTGCTGCCTCCGGCAGGCACTACTGCCTCCAGCAGGAGCCAGCTGCTGCCGCTGCCTCCGGCGAGTGCTGCCGCCCCCGGCGAGTGCTGCCGCCCCCGGCGAGTGCTGCCGCCCCCGGCGGCCATCACAGCTGCCTCACGCCACCTCCGGCGGCTCTTAGCAGCCTCTGTCACTCTCTGGACAGCCGCCATCTGGCGAGCTCAGGTTTGTTTACTCCGGCCTTCGGGCTAAGATGATGTTAGGCCTGCGAGCCGATTTGGTTCCTGCCATCGAGCCGTGGTATTTCATTCTTTGCACCATTATTATGCTTGTGAGTTATCTGTACTATCCGGCCTGCGTGCCGCGTATCGGCCTGCGAGCCGTTGTGATATCCCAGCCTACATGCCACTTTCCGGATCCAAGCTTCACCGAATTCCGTGCCGTCACCCTCAGATCTGGTTCCTCAGCGGGTTCACATCCATCCACTCGTCAGGGCCGTGACGACTCGATCAGCAGCGCGATCAGTTCACCCATCCATCCGAGGGCACCCCCCGGGGTCAGGGTACGTTACCGTACTTTTCCTGCATTTATTTCACTATTCTGTTATTAGTATTCGACTGCTTATATATTTGTGGGATTCGCCTCGAGCACCGGGGTACTAGAGACTGGGGCGACCCGGTTGCTGGATGTAGGGATTATTGACTAGAGGACTTTTGGCGACTCGGTCAACACAGAAGACAGCTCACCATCCGGGTCATGGAGATGTGGTTAACATTCTGGACACGTCATTCCGGTAGGTTCGTCTTCTCAGCTTCCTGACAGGAACATATATAATAGCCCACTCAGCTATACTAAAAAGAAGAACACAACGGAAATACAACAGAAAACCATTACAAGCCAAAAGAATGACTGCTAGCCAGCTAGACTTACACAATACAACAAACCATACAAAACACCACATTACAACACTCTGGAACCAAAACCTAAATTTACATTGCTAAGTAAACCAAAAACATAGACCAAATAAAGTAAAATGGAAATCAGAAATAGGTCTTCGGATGTGACATGGGAACTGACAGACATGATACTCCAAGTGACTCCAAAAATCTACCTGCTACCTGAAATAGAAATAGTTCAACGGTGTGAGTTCAAAGAACTCAGCGGATATCAAGCTGACATGCCTAGTAAGATATAACTATCAGTAATAATCATGGAGTATAGTCTTTTGATTAATAATAAGAAATGCAAACTGAAAAGATAACATAAGAAGAACCGTACTCACTAGGACCTCCTATCCAGATGTAAGAGTCGTCAGACTAGATATATAATGTATCATGTATGCATGTCAATCATATGAAACCACCAAAATGCAGCAAACAAAGTACAACAATCACAAACAATAAATAAAATCAATGCATATAATGCAAAAATGACATGTGTCACCCCTGACGCCAGTCAGCCATCTCACATGCGATGGTGAGACTGAGTGGGTAGAGCTATGACAACTGTACACTCTGCCATCACTGCTCCTAAGTGACCGAGTGGACAGGATGTTGTCAAAGTACACCTATCCTCCTACCCCAATCAGAGTGGGGGAGCATAATGCTCTCATTCCTTGTATCATAGCCAAGGGGAGGGATCCCTGCCCGCTACCACACTGCAGTCTCACTACTCATGAGCGGACCAATGGAGCCTAACAGAGCAACTGCACATACCCTGTTTAATGTACCACTAACCCATGAGTGGTTGTGTGTGCAGATCATGTAACTGGCGATGTGCTCAACAATAATGGAGCTGACAATCGCACAGCATGCAATCATGCAAGATGGTGCATGACACTAAGCATGTAAATCCTAACCATAATCACCTCCACATAATATATACCAAACAGGAAAATAAATCATACTATTACCTAGGTATCACAGATCTAAGTACATATGCCAGATAATAAAATCCAGAAAACTAGTCCTATACTCAGTGAAGCCTAGTGTGCCACTTCCTCTAGGAACTAAGGTACACATGACAATAATCAAGAGATATAAACATGGATACATAATAGGTAACAAACAGAACATACAATAGGTATCAAATAGTGACATACCAAGGGCAAATCTAAGCATGATCATTGCTACTAGCTATAAATTACTATGCATATCAAAGTGACAATATCATAAAAGATAAGTCAAGAGATACCCGCCTCAAAAAGACAATCGTGTCAGAAAGATCCCACGTCAAATGGTTCATCGTAGATCAAGATCCTGTACACAATAAAGCATATAATTTAGCTAATTCCAAATACAACTAGCTAAATTAGATCCTAATTTCATTAGGAACCAAAATTTGGATTATCCTAAACAATCCAACCAAATTAACTAACCCAAATTGAATCCATCATACTCACTTATTAATTCCTCTATAAACAATAACCACTACATTGGATTTGAATATCCCCAAGCATCACAATCAGATTACACCAATTAGCAATCCTAGCCTACGCTTCACAACTATAGAAACTCGTCGCCAAAATTTGGTGGCCAAAGTTACGATGAAATTACTGCCGGGAACAAAATTGGAGCTCCTGCTAGAAACTAGAAACACCACTGGCACAATGAATCTACAACCGAAGACAACCATTCCCCAGTTAGCATAACCTTCCACTCCAACACCGGAACCTAGATCTCCACAACCCAAAAACCATAATATCTTACCCTATCATACCTCAATGATGGAACCACAATGAAGGGTTGTAGGGATTGGCGGAGCAAGACTCGATGGAAGAAGCTCGCTATGGAGATGGTTGCTGCTCCTATCGCGACCACACCTTTCGCTGGAGACTGTGAGGCTGAGACCGTGGCGTCCGACCAAATCTAGGGCACAGGGTAACCGCAGTATCACTAGTAATCTTTTAGGAAACTTCATAGAGGTACCTATAATTGATTTTGTTGGATGTGATTGTATTTCTTATAACTGCTTAACTAAACTTGATATTGTTGGTCGCTACTTGGAATTCCGTTCTGCTTTCCCTGTACAAAAATTTGTACAAGCACAAAACTTTCCTAACAACCTATGTGTTCCTCGTGAGTTAAACTTGAATTGGAAACGGACTTTAACATTTTTACTTCAAGTTCAACTCATGTGTTCTTCAATAGTTAAAACTTGGATTGCAAACGATACTTAACATTATTAATTCAAGTTCATCCCATGTTACAGAAGTTGATTAAATATCTATTTCAAGGATTGACTTCCAGGTTAAACATGGCGAGACACTAGACCTTCTTGGGTATGAGATCATCCACCACTTCCTAAACAAAGCTTTTCAAAGAAATTGGATATTTAAACTTCTTACAGTAACCCTAGGTTTAACTACAAAGACCTCAATAGAAGTATAAGATCAAAACACTAAATCGAAACACAAAAAATAAAACACCAAATCTGTCACGCCCCAGGTAGTCCCTGCCAGAAGAAATTTTGACAGAATCTCCACTGTACGGGTGACAATATGAATCCAGATATACATATATCCATACCTCGGCCCACACGGCCGGAACAATACAATACAAATAATAAACAAACCACGCAGTTTATATAAACATTCCACACAGTTCAATATAATCAATCCATGTAGTTTAATATATAGCCTCCGGCTGACAACAAAATTTATAAAAAGGAAAGACGATCTAGAAATCATCTTAGATATATGTAAACTCCTACTCCACTACAACGAAGAAAACACAATCAACGAAATAATGGAAATACCGCAGCGGAAAACATAAGAAGCAAACCCAAAGAGTTCAACATAAAGTCCTCAATACAAGAACCCACATCACCAGTATATAAAGACATAGAACGAATACAAAACATCTACAACCGAAAATCGTCGCAACAATGGGGGGCTAGTGACTGGAATCTCCTGATGGCCTCAACCTGAAAAGTAGTAATATAACGGTGTGAGTCCAAGAACTCAGCAGGTAACCAATAGATATGTACAGCAACATATAACCACCAGCAATAATCTATGGTACAGTCTCCTAAACCATAGAACCTATAGTACAATCTCCTAACAATATAACAGGTATGCATCGTTGAATAAACTGTATTAACTAACATTAAGCATGTAATACAGTCTACAACAAGAATAATAAGAAATGCATAACTGAAATAAACTGTACTCACATGCAAATCCTCTGGGCTATAACTGTGAACATACACAGATAAAAATAGTCAGAGCAAATAAGCATGTATCCTGTATGCATGTCAATCATATGCAGTCACCAAAATGCATCATCCAATATGCAACAATCACAATAAATTCAATTTATGCATATGATGCAATATGACATGGTCACCCCTGATGCCAGTCATCCATCTCACACGCGATGGTGAGACCGAGTGGGTAGGGTTGTGACACCGTGCACTCTGCCATCACTACCCCTGAAGAGTGACCGAGTGGATGGGATATTGTCGGAGTACACCTATCCTCCTACCTCAAACATAGTGAGGGAGAGCAATGCTCTCATCTCCCGGTACGCGATGACGGGGAGGGATCCCTGCCTGCTACCACGCTGCGTCACACTACCCATGAGCAGACCAATGGAGCCTAACAAAGCAGCTGTCATACACACCCTGGGTGTTGTGCCACTACTCATGTAGTGGTCACATTGTGTGCAGGCCCATGTAGCCGGCTGACGAGCTCAACAATAATGGAGTCATCAATCGCCCAACATACAATCATGCGGGATGGTGCATGATGCTACGGTATGTCATACCTGAACATAGCATCCTCCATATATGTGTGTGCCAAAAAGGTAAACGCATATATATAACCATGATATAAGCAGCATAAATCCAAGAACATCACATATAACAATGATATAAGTATCATGAATCCAAGGACACGTATCAACATGTAAAGCAACTAATCCAGTATAGTGAAGCACAATAAATACATCTATCTTAATGAACACAGATACGCATGGCAAGAAATAAAAGTATACTAGACTAATGTATAGCAAATAACAGTAGAAGCATGTATCAGGTATCATCTAAGCTAAAACCAAGGAAGTGCTTAATCTACCAATTACTACTAGTTATATGTAAACTACACATATCATAAGACAATATCGAAAAGATAAGTCAAAGGGTACCCGCCTCAAATATAGGGTCGTATCAATCCAAATCCGAAGTCGAGACACCCGTCTCGAATTAGAGTCCTGCGTCAACAACATATATATATTTTATTTAGCTAAATCCAAATGAATAGCTAATTAAAATCCCTAAAACTAAATTAGGGCAAAACCCTAATCACATCAATCTTAACCTACCTAATAAATCTAACGGTCAATTATGGTTAGTTACCTAATCCCTAATCACCTATTAGATTAGTAATCTAAACATAAATTAAATCCAATAGTAGATTAGGGTTAATTACCCTAACCCCAATCATTCCATTAACTTAATCTAAGCAATTAAATCTAATCACACTAATCATATATCAACTAGTGATATACTGACCATCTAGTAATCCATAACATTTCCAATTCAACACATACCTAATTCATCAATAATACAAATCAATTACTCTACTTCTTACCTTAATCTCAACTGTTGTTGATGCTGGATCAAAATGGGTGTTGCTATCGGAACCAAGATCACCTTCACCGATCCTCACTGGATTCACCTCACTAGATCGGATCAAGATGAGGAGATCACTGATCAATTACAAACCTCCTAGACTCTGCCCGACAGCTCAAGAACAAACTCACTGATCCCCTCCAATCTATGACCTAATTCAGCCGCAAAGAAGAATGAGGATCAAGATCTGATAGGGTAAAAATCCAGCACCAATGATTCGAAGGGCAAAGCACCGGCGATGGATCTAGGGCATGGATTGCAACAAGAACGCAACCACAGCAAGAAAGAAGGTTCGATTGCTTACCCTTGAAGCCCTAATTGCCCCTTCACGCCGGCAATTGAGTGGATCTCGCTCGATCTAGTGGCATCAGTGATCGGCGGAAGGAGACGCGAGTTTCTATAGCCCGGAGATGAAAGGCATCGGTAGGATCTGAGCTCAATCCAGCAGCGTCGAAACAAGAACTAGGGCTCGGCAGGCACGCGTGAGAAGACGCGATGCTGTGCTGCGGCCCGAAGAGGGAAACGCCAGCTAGATCTAAGCTCAATCAGAGGTGATGCCGGCGGAGAAAGATCATCGGAGCTGGAGTATCACTCACGTCGGTGTTGCTTGTCCGCGAGAGAGAATAGAGAAGGAAGAGAGGGGAAGAAGGGAGGTCGGTTTCAAGCAAAGGGGAGATCGGAAGAAATGAGTTAGGGATCGACGATTTTGGGGAAAATGAATAAAAGAAAAAGGAATTTATATAATAAACATTTCCTCACTTAAACTGGTATCCCAAACAGGCTTTATCCGTGCCCGTCGATCGATCCCCTTAAAACTCTCCGTACGAGCTCCGAAAAATTCCCAGAAAATTTCTAAAAATTCTGAAAAAATTTTAGAAGGCTATTTCTTAAATAACCCTATTATTTAAATTTTTTGATATCTCACAAAATTGCTAGCCCCTTGTGTCGGTATTTCAGGATCTATACAAAGAAAAACTAGTTTCGCTGCCGAATTAAGAACTAGTTATACCTTTCTTTGTAAACAAAGACCTCTTGATCTTCTGCTGTATTCCTCTCCTTCTATTGGGCGTCGTGTGGGCGATGATCTACCAAGATGAAATCCACCCGAACCACTTCTTCTCCTCCAAGAAATTTTGGCCACCAAGGAATGCCAAAATATGAAACTTTTTTCTCTTCTTCTTTCTCTCAAGCAACCGGCCACCAAGTGCTCCTTCTTTTCTTTCATGTTTTAGACACCAAGAAGAGATGGGTGCCGTCTTTAGAAAGAAGAAAAAGAGAGAAGAAACAAGGTGCCGTCGGACTTAGGAAGAGGAAAGGGAGAGAGACCAACCACCAAGGAAAAGAGAGGAGAGAAATTGTAGAGATATGTGTATGTTTCATAAGGCACCCTCTAGCTCTCTTTTATAATCCTTGGTCATGGCAAAAAAGAAAATTTTAATAATAATTAAAATCTCTCTCTTTTAAATTTCCTATTGTGATGGCTACAAAAGGAAAGTTTTAAAATTAATCTGTCTCTTTTAAACAATGTAGAAGGCTACAAAAAAGGAAAGATTAAAATTAAAACTTCCCTTTTAAGCATGGTTACAAAAAGGAATGTTTTGTCAAAATTAAAATCTCTCTTTTTAAACATTATAGATAACTGCAAAAAAAAGAAAAGATTAAAATCTCTCTTTTAAACCTTTGTAGATAGCTATAAAATGAAAGATTTTAAAATTTAAAACTCTCTTTTAAAACCATGTGGATGGCTATAAAAGGAAAGATTTTAACAAAACATAAAATCACTCCTTTTAATCCTATGTGGCCGGCCCCTTGCTTGGGCACCAAGCTTGGCCAACCACCACTTGGGCTCCAAGCTAATGCTTGGTCGCCCCCCTTACACCAAGCAAGGATGTGTCCTGCCCATTACTTGGGTAAGAAGTGGGCTTAGTGGATACAAGGCTTTATAGAGGCTACAACAGGGACCGAGAGGAGGAATTGGTTTTGGTCTCCCGATGAGCTTGAGCTTCCTGTATTCGACCCGAACACCCAACTCAAGTTCATCAATAATAACTCATACCACTAAAGAGTTATTATTGAATTACCGCACCAATCCCATATTACATTATGGGCTCATTCTTATCATGAGTGTATTAATCTCCTTGTGTTTAAGATATCGAATGACCATTAATTAAATGAGCTACTGACAACTCACTTAATTAATATCTAGCTCCAAGAGTAGTACCACTCAACTTCATTGCTATGTCGAACTAAGTCCACCTACAGGGTTTACATGACAATTCTTATGAGCTCCTCAAGGGGACATCATCAACCTAGATAACTAGGACACATTTTTCTTCTATAATCAACAACACACCATATAAATAATATTATTTCCCAACTTATCGGGCCTATTGATTTAACGAATAAATCTCATCCATTGATAAATTAAAGAAATAAATACTAAGTATATGTGCTTGTTATTATATTGGGATTAAGAATACACACATCCATAATAACAGAGGTTATGTTTTTTTATGCAATCAGTATAAAAGGAACAACCTCAAATGGTCTTACTCAATACACACATAGTGTATTAGTGTAATTTTATAGTCAAGATAAACTAATACAAAATTACACTACAACCATTCCAATGGTTTGTCTCAATCCATCTTCGTTGTGAGTTACTATTTATAATTTATAAGGAACTGATAACATGATTTTCTGTGTGACACCACACACCATGTTATCTACATTATAAATTAAATGGACAACTGCATTTAACTAAATATAGACATTCGACCAATGTAATTTTTATTACAAAATAAATGTTCATTCAATAAATGTTCATACAAAAAGCTAGGCTTTTAGTATACATCCTAACAATCTCCCACTTATACTAAAAGATTATGCTGCCATATATCTGTCATACATCTAATTCTCATCCCCTCAACATGGCTATCAAAAGCTCTTGCCGGAAGGGCCTTAGTAAAAGGATCTGTCGGGTTATCTTCTGATGTAATCTTGGCGACAACAGTTTCTCCTCGCTTTACTATGTCTCGTATCAGGTGGTACTTGCGCTTAATATGTTTACTAGCCTTATGGGCTCGTGGTTCCTTTGAGTTTGCTACTGCACCACTATTATCACAATAAATTATGATAATTTTGGACAAATCAGGAATCACATCTAAGTCCATTAAAAAATTACTAAGCCATACAGTTTATTTGGCTGCCTCAGAGGCTGCCACATACTCAGCTTCCATGGTGGAGTCCGAAATGTATTTCTGTTTAACACTCCTCCATGTTATGGCTCCACCTCCCAAAGTAAACACATACCTTAAGGTTGACTTACTATTGTCACTGTCTAATTGGAAATCTGAATCCATGTAACCCATAGGGAGCAAATCATCTTCCTGGTAAACCATCATATAATCTCTAGTCCTTCTCATGTACTTTAATATATGCTTTACGGTAGTCCAATGTCCCTGTCCTGGATTACTTTGATATCTGCTAACCATGCCTATGGCAAAATAGATATCCAGTCTTGCACATAGCATTGCATACATTAGGCTTCCTACAGTCGAAGAATAAGGAACTGCCTTCATGTCCTCTATCTCCTTTTATGTTTTAGGACACATCTCTTTAGATAAAGGTACTCCATGCCGAAAAGGTAGAAAACCTTTCTTGGAGTTTTGCATGCTAAAACGAGCTAGGATAGTATCGATGTATGAAGCTTGGGATAAGCACAACATTCTTTTCTTGCGATCCCTTATTACTTTGATCCCAAGAATATGCTCACATTCTCCCAAGTCCTTCATATCAAACTGTTTGGACAACCATACCCTTATGTCTGGCAAAATTTTGACATTGTTGCCAATGAGCAAAATGTCATCTACATATAGTACAAGAAATACCACCACATTTCGGTCACTCTTCTTGTATACACAAGACTCATCCAGACACTGAATGAATCCATAAGACTGGATCACTTTATTAAACCGGATGCTCCAAGATCTCGAATCTTGCTTCAGTCCATAAATAGACCGATTGAGCTTACATACAAGATGCTCTTTGCCCTTCGCAATGAATCCCTTTGGTTGCTTCATATGGATGTTTTCTTCAAGACTTCCATTAAGGAAACACTACAATAAAATTAGTCTATCATGACACACATAATTGTCCTTATAGTATATTTATGGTGACACTAACGTTTTGGTGACATCTACCAAAAACACCCTATAAAGTGATGTCGTCTTAGACCCCCTTAATTTCCTGACATTTTATAATATCGTTATACAATATCAATACTAACATCAAAAGTGCCACAATTTAAGGATATAATTGTTGGAGCAATCCCAATGGTTCGTGGGACCATGTGTTTTGGTGTTTGGGCAAAGGGTTTAAGTTAGGTTTACCCTTGTTATTTGATATGTGTACTTGAGTTGTGCAGGACTACAGGTGACACATGTGACTCAGGTTGACAGCTTCGGGTCCGGTGAAGGATGGAGCATCCGAGGGACCATGGACAAGGCAGCAAGGACAATGGCCGAGGGAAGCGACTTCGAGGCATACGCGAAGGATGGCATTGGAGACAAGCCGCGGGCTTGGATGCATCCGAGGGACGAGAGCCAAAGGGAGTAGGCTTGAAGGCAAGAGGTCAAGGCTGCAAAGAAGAGTCAAATGAGTCGTGAGGGTACGAGTGCATGAGAGATTTTACTCGGAGTAAAATCCAAGTTTTAGGGTTTTACTGTAGCGCACTGTAGCAGTTACTGTAGCGCACTGTATGGTACCAGTCGACTGGTAGATAGCCGTTGGAGAGCCGTTGGGCTGGCATCGGTCGACTGGTGCAAGGACCAGTCGACTGGTAACGGGCAAATCAGGTTCTGATTTGTTCCAAGCTCTATAAGAAGGAGCTTGGTATGGCCGGCCAAGGCGACGAAATTAGACTTGGTTAAAGCCTAATTAGTAGTCATCTAGTGCTCTAGCAATCCAAGTGTTCTTGATCGAGTTGTGGCGAGGTTTCTCCACCGACAAGGAGGAGAGCCGTTGGGCTGACATCAGTCGACTGGTGCAAGGACCAGTCGACTGGTAACGGGCAAATCAGGTTCTGATTTGTTCCAAGCTCTATAAGAAGGAGCTTGGTATGGCCGGCCAAGGCGACGAAATTAGACTTGGTTAAAGCCTAGTTAGTAGTCATCTAGTGCTCTAGCAATCCAAGTGTTCTTGATCGAGTTGTGGCGAGGTTTCTCCACCGACAAGGAGGATTGTGCTAGCTGGAGTCTCCGGGGACTAATCCACCGACGGATTGAGGGATCGTCCACCTTACGGACACGCCGTGGAGTAGGAGCTTTATCTCCGAACCACGTAAATCGACGCGTGTTGGTTTGCTTGCTCTTTCTTGTTCTTTGTATTAGTATTTAGCTTTCGTATTCGTATTTGTATTCTTTGTATTCCGCTGTGCTAACGAATACGTAGGAAGCAATCGATTTGGGGGTGCCATCTATCCAACCCCCTTCAAGCCGGCCACCGATCCTCCAACAAGTGGTATCAGAGCGAGGACGCTCTCCGTTGGACTAACCGCCAAGGAAGCATAAGATGGCCGGGTTTATTGTCCCTCCAAAATTTGAAGGAGGAAGCCTTGGGGACATCACCTTTTGGATGGTGAAGATAAAGAGCTTCCTCGACACGGATTGGGACACAATGATGGTCGTCGAAGAACCATTTGAAGCCCCAAGAGACAAGAAAGGAAAGAAGCTCCGAACACGACATTGGACGGAGGAGCAAACCTCACGATCGGAGGCAAACTCAAAGGTAATAGCAATTTTAATTGATTTATTGCCTCCTAATGTGATAAATGGTGTAGGTGAGTATAAGAACGCCCATGATTTGTGGAGCAAAGTGAAGAAATTTCCATGGGAGGAATTTTTGCCTACACAAGAAGAAGAAGAAAAATCCGAAGAAAGTGATGAAGTGGTCCAAGAGGAGAAGAAGGACCAATCGGATGTGGAGCCCAAGGAGTTGAGCTTAGTAGCTCAAGAAGAGGAGGTGGAGCAAACGGAAGTTGAGTCACGCTCAACTTCCAAGGAGAAAGAGGAGAAGGATGAAGAAATGCCATCCACTAGTGTGGATGAGGAGACATCCTCAAAGATTGAAGAACAATCCAAGACAAGCGAAGAAGAAGAAGTCTTGGAAATCAACCTAGCAAACACCTCCACCGAAGTCAAGTCAAAGGACCATATCATTTGCTTCGGTTGCCATGAGAAAGGACACTACAAGAGTAGATGTCCTATGGGTAAGAAAGAGGTAAATTCTAAACCCATTTAAGTTGATTCGAATACTAATGTGGGTTGTAGAAATGATGGTGCCAAGAAGAAGAAGGAGAAGAAGCACATTAGATGCTTCACTTGTGGTGAAATAGGGCACTACCACACCAAATGCCCAAAGAAGAAAGAGCTCAAGAAGTTGGCGCATTTGAAGATGTGGGAGAAGAAGTGGAGGAAGAATGGAGGCTCATGTCAAGGGGGAGCTCCAAAGGTAAAGGGTAAGGTAAACCCTAATTTAAATTTGAAGTCAAATTTAAACTCCTCCATGCATGCTAGGAAAAATAATGTTAATCATTATATGCCCATGCAAAATTTTGGTTTTAAATATCATGATAGAAATAGGGTAAATGTAGATCATAACCCTAGGAGACCTATACATGATAGACCTAGACACGTTAAATTCTCATTACCTAAGGAGAAGAAGGTAATGGAGAACCAAGGCATTAATCCCAAGAAGGGGAGACACATGCCTAGGAAGGGTAGGTCTAGGAATGTCCAAGGTGGACATGTTGACTCTAGGTTTAGGAACCTAGAAAGGGAGAATCAAGCTTTGAAGGCAAAGCTTGATGGTTTAGAGAAATTCCTTAAGAGATTCACTATTGGATCTAAGGGATTAAGTATGGTGTTGGGGAGTCAAAAACCCAACAATGATAGATCGGGTTTGGGATACCGATCTAGTCCCTCCAAGGTTAAAAGAAGACCATGTGCTAGGGTGGCACATGATAAGGGCAAGGGAGAGTCATCCAATGCCAATAAAAAGAAATATGCTAGGGTTGCATATGATTATGGCAAGGATGATGTGTCCAAGGTCAAGAAGATAAGGAGATCTTCTAAGGGACATCATTGTGGTTTGGCCACAATAGATGAGTCACCTAGGGAGGTGGCTAAGGTTAAGAGCTCTAGGGGGAGCTCCAAGAGTCAATTTGGGACCCATGGCCAATGGATCTCAGGTGGGTTCTACTTGGGGGTCTAGAGGAGCCATGGAGTGTGCCAAATGGTTTAGAGACGGATTTGAGTCTCAAACCTAGGGATTTGGCACACATGGATTGTGTTTCATGCAAGAAATATGACATTTGGGGTCATATAGCATGATAATTGGTTTTGGATGTATAGATGCCATATAAACCAATGCTAGGGATGCATTGTGGGTTGGTATGGGCAAATACATTAAAAGGAAGCCAAAACTAGGACTTTAGGTCAAGGTTCAATTGAACCATTTAGCTAGTTTTGGATTTTGTGTCAATCTTGGGATTGGTGATAGATATATTTTGTAATATATTTTTCCCAAGTAGACAAGAGTACAATAGACCTCTCCACAAAATTTGGGAATTTTTGGATGTCTAGGGAATTACTGGTGTATTTCTGAAGTTGTCCTAAAAAGGCTGATTTTTTTCAGAAATAGGGTACCAGTCGACTGGTACAGATACCAGTCGACTGGTAACAGTATTTTTGAGCACAGAATGTCTCTGTAAGCTCATTTTTATGGGGGCAGTCGACTGGTGCCAAGACCAGTCGACTGGTAACAGTAAATTTCGACTACAGAATGTTTCTGTAAGGTTCTGTCGAAGCGGGCAGTCGACTGGCACTTAGGGCAGTCGACTGATACCAGCCTGAAAGTGTTTTTCAGCGCTGATCTTGACCATGTCAACTTGCTTAGATGTATGGGATCCAAGGGGGATTAATACATGAGTTTAGGGTCAGTTTGGATGATAAATTTTCAGCAATTAGGATATTGTTGGAGAACTTTTTGGATGTTAGGCAAAGGGGGAGAATTAAGGTTTAGTTGGGAAAACCTTTAATTCCTTTGCGTAGGTGATAAAATCCTAGCTCAACGGGGAGCTTAGGTGTAGGGGGAGCCTTGTGATAGGTTCCAATGCATGTTTGCATTTTGATTCGGCGGTTGCCAAGTGTGTAGCCTTGGCAATGTAAGTCCATTCGGCGGTTGCCAAGTGTGTAGCCTTGGCAACGTAAGTCCATTCGGCGGAGTAAGCTCAAGTGTGTAGCCTTGGCATCGTAAGTCCATTGTATTAGCATGTTTATTTGCTATTTGTTTTCCCTAACTTAAACGTATTGCCAAACACCAAAAAGGGGGAGATTGTTGGAGCAATCCCAATGGTTCGTGGGACCATGTGTTTTGGTGTTTGGGCAAAGGGTTTAAGTTAGGTTTACCCTTGTTATTTGATATGTGTACTTGAGTTGTGCAGGACTGCAGGTGACACATGTGACTCAGGTTGACAGCTTTGGGTCCGGTGAAGGATGGAGCATCCGAGGGACCATGGACAAGGCAGCAAGGACAATGGCCGAGGGAAGCGACTTCGAGGCATACGCGAAGGATGGCATTGGAGACAAGCCGCGGGCTTGGATGCATCCGAGGGACGAGAGCCAAAGGGAGTAGGCTTGAAGGCAAGAGGTCAAGGCTACAAAGAAGAGTCAAATGAGTCGTGAGGTTACGAGTGCATGAGAGATTTTACTCGGAGTAAAATCCAAGTTTTAGGGGTTTACTGTAGCGCACTGTAGCAGTTACTGTAGCGCACTGTAGCAGTTACTGTAGCGCACTGTAGCGTCGACTGGTGTATGGACCAGTCGACTGATGCACTGTAGCAGATAGCCGTTGAGAGAGCCGTTGGGCTGGCATCAGTCGACTGGTGCAAGGACCAGTCGACTGGTAACGTGCAAATCAGGTTCTGATTTGTTCCAAGCTCTATAAGAAGGAGCTTGGTATGGCCGGCCAAGGCGATGAAATTAGACTTGGTTAAAGCCTAATTAGTAGTCATCTAGTGCTCTAGCAATCCAAGTGTTCTTGATCGAGTTGTGGCGAGGTTTCTCCACCGACAAGGAGGATTGTGCTAGCCGGAGTTTCCGGGGACTAATCCACCGACGGATTGAGGGATCGTCCACCTTACGGACACGCCGTAGAGTAGGAGCTTTATCTCCGAACCACGTAAATCGACGCGTGTTGGTTTGCTTGCTCTTTCCTGTTCTTTGTATTAGTATTTAGCTTTCGTATTCGTATTTGTATTCTTTTTATTCCGCTGTGCTAACGAATACGTAGGAAGCAATCGATTTGGGGGTGCCGTCTATCCAACCCCCTTCAAGCCGGCCACCGATCCTCCAACAATAATGACACTCTATAATGTCAGGAAATATTTTTTTAAGGACATTTATATATGTCGTGTTATCATCGTAATAATGACAAAGTTAAATGTCACCAAAACTCATTTATTATGACATATATATTTTTTATAAGCACAATAAAAAGTGTCAATAAAGATAATTTATAAGAGCATTTATATGTCACCTTAACTAATCTATAATGATATTAATAAATGCCATTATAATAATTTATAAATACATTTAAAATGATCAATAATATGTATTTAGAATATATAACATAAATTTAATTTTACACATTATCACAATCTATCCATCATTTAAAATAGAAAAAATTATAAAATATAATTTAAAGTGCAAATAGACAATCTAAATTCATTCAACAAATATTTGAGTCAAAGTTACAAATGCAAACTAATGACAAGTTCTTTACATCCAAAACTAATTACACACTATACTCAAATATTAAATTTTAGAACTAACAAAGTCTTATAAAATAAAAACTCAACTAAATAAATCATTTTCAATCGTCATATTGATTCACAGGAATCCAAGTACCCATCACATACAAAATACAATGAAAATATTTGTATTAGTGAAATAAAACAATATTACAGACAAAAAGTTAATAGAAATAATGATAAAAATTGAATATCATACCAAAACAGAAGATGTAAAGTATCATTTCATATTCATCTAATAGTAATCTTCGCTTACTGTTAACTGCAAATACATTTCATATTTTTTTAAAATTATAATAACATGATAAATATTAAAAAATAATAATATTTTAATGAAAAGTTAAAATTATACTAGATGATAAGGCCAGACTATCATTCCTCCAAGTGTATCCTCAAATTAATGTAAAAGATCATAAGGTCTAATCAAACTCTCTTCTGGTTCTAGGACAACTTGTATTCTTATTTCACACCAATTTGGTCCTAGTGCTTGTCTCCCTACTATAGTATTTGGATTCATGCTATGGAACACTCCTTTTGCTAGAATTTTCGTTGAATCAAATAAACTTTTGATCAAAATAGAGCATCCAACTTGCATAAAAGTGTAAAAGAGTTAAACATTTAAAGAGTTTAAAGATGTGTGAAATAGATAATAAAAATGCAATTAAATAAACTTTACCTATAAAGATGGATGATGAGAAACAGAAATTTGTGGATTACTAGTTGGTAATGTGTGCTGATTAGTATTGCAATTTGAAAGAGGGTTCTGGTTTGATTGATCAGAAATCTTGGCTTCTAAAATTGTAATATGTTGACCTTGCTTTTTAATTTGCTCGTCCATTTTTTTAATTGTGTCTATTGTTCCATCACTAGTCGATTGCATGTGGTACGACTAGAAACTTCTCCCCATAAATCAGATGGACTAACACCATCACCAAGCATACGTACTCGACCAGGTCTATCTAGTCCCATGATTTGAGCAAATATATCATTCTGATTCATTGGATCATTAGAATCTTTAGGAAGTTGATTTGTTAATTCATTCCTTGCAGCCTTTATCAAAACATGGCATGTTAACAGTTATTAAATATATAATGGAAATTAAAATAAATCATTTTTGCTACAACATATTTGAAAAGTATAAAATAGTTTATCAATTTTTCTGCTACAACATTACTTGAGGGACTTCCATTGGCATGAGTAAAACAAGCCTTGAATAATTCAACTCATGATGGAGGATGCTAAAACATTACTTGAGGGACTTTATCACTGATATTACTCAAGCATCTTTCTATTCATATTATTTTGTAGGCTCAACCTCATGGACCACTTTTTCTCAAAACAAACAGTAGAACAAATCTTATATATCTTCCTTGGTAATTAAGGAAACAACACAACACTATCTATTTATATATATGTTTATATAGCTTGTTAATTGAGTCATCATTTAAATCAAGATATTTATTCATTATTTATCCCATTTATGATTCTTTAGGAACATGAGAATGCAACTTTGAAACAAGAGTGGATTACTAAATCAATAAAATCAATGATGGCAGCATCACCAATAAATCTAAAGATCATCCTTGCGTCAGTAAATTATCTAATATCTTTCTTTTCTTCCTTTTAAAGAGTTTATTTACTCGGATGAAGATAAGAGAGAAAAGGACAAGTGATATAAAAGATGCATATAAATAATATAATTGGATATCTCTATCAAAGACTTCTTATCCTAAATGTTAAAAAGAGAGGGAGAAACAAGGAAGAATTAGTAATAAATCAATTAATAATTTTGTCAAAGGATCCATATAATTTATCCTTGTTATCTAGAATGCTCATAAGCCAAGAACAAGAGAACAGAACAAAAGAAATCAGTGCATTAGAGAAGAACAAATATATCCTAAACAGAACAAAAGAAATCAGTGCATTTGACTTCCGATTGGGTAACAAATGTAAAATACCGGAAAAATGACGATTATTAATAAGGGAATTTTCCGGAATTTTTGGACATTTTTCGGGAATTTTTCGGAGTTCGTACGAACGAGTTGACGGGGATAAAAACGGGGTCCGGAAAAGCCTGTTTAGGCTACCCTGTTTTAATGAGGAAAAGTTTTCTTTTCTTTTCCTTTTTCTTTTCTTTTTCTTTTCCTTTATTTTTCTCTTGTTTTCGCCGTATCCTTCTCTTCGCCCGCGCCTGCCCTCTCCGAGCCCCCCCTGTTCCTTCCCTCGCGCACCCGAGCCACCGGCGTGCCCTAACCGCCGGCCCGGCGGTTTCTCCGAGGCCGAAGCCTTAAACCCCTCGGCCCTCCTTTTCTTCTTCTCCTCTCTATGCTTGTGGCCGCGCGACACCGCCGGTCCTTGCCGCTGCCCAAGCGCCGAAGCTTCGTCCGAGCCTCCACTTGGCTGTGCCCTAGATCCGCCGCCGGTCGAGTTTTTTCTTCTGCACGAAGCCAACCGATTGCCGATCTTTTCTTCTGTGCTCAGCCGCGACTCCCATCTCACGGCGCCACCTGATATCTGCCCTAGCGACAACAGACGTCGCCGACGCTGATCCACCTCCGCCGGCCACTGGTCCGATAGCGCCGGCCAAACTCCTCTGCCCTAGTTGCATTCGGTGCCGCTGCCGTCTCTCGACCCGAACAAGCGCCGCCGTCGCCTGTGCCCTAGCGCCGGTGACTGAGTTTCCTCTGTGCCCTAGTTTTTACTCTTCACGGTTGTACTGTCTATGTTGTTACTGTGCCCTAGCTGTGATCGAAGAGGTAAGGGAAACTATGTTTTGTTGTTGTATTGTAGGGGTGGAAAGATTTCTTGGTTGATTTCTTGATCTCTTTGATCTGGACAGCGTTACTTAGGTTTCCAGCAGTTACCTTTGTTTTGACAGCAACTAGCTTAGACTGTGAAGATAGATCCGAGCAGTAAGGTGGAATTCAGAAGGTGAGGTACTGTTCTGTGAAGTTGGAATCATCAATAGAGTTAACAAGAACGGTTAATTTGGGTACATATATTGAATTATGTGTGAATTAGGGTTCTTGTTAGATAAGTAGTTGATTTAGCTGTTTGATACAAGTTGAATAGCTAAATTATATGTGTTGAATTATGTGGGTTTGAGGATTTGATTTAGTTAATTAATTTATATGTAATTAACTAAATCTGTATATTATGTGATACAGGACTTTGATTCGAGACGGTGTCTCGACGGGTATCTCGATTAGCGTATTGGACCATTTCGATTGGAGGCGGGTACTTTGACTTATGTCTTTTGATATGCATAATAAAGTGTTTAACATATAGCAAGAATTGTGTTTTCCATTTTATTCGGTTGGTCACTACATGATCTGTTACATGTTATTTGTTTATTTATTATACCCTGCATGTTGTTATTTATCTGACCATACATGCTTCCGGTAGTGACCCAACCATGTGATACATCATGTTCTGGACCTAGGGTTTTATATGATACCCTATCTGTTTGTGTACCTTCCATTTGATACATTGACTTGTGGTACACCTTGTATTTATGTATGGATCTTGCTATGCTATTCATGAGATTGCCATGCTTAGTGTCATGCATCATGTTTGCATGCTGTGCGATTGTTGGCTCCGCTATGGTTGAGCCCATCGCCAGTTACATGTACTGCACACACCACCACCACCCATGGGTTAGTGGTATATCAGACAGGTGTGTGGCGGTTCTGCTGTTTGGCTCCGTTGGTCTGAGGACTCAGCGTGGTAGCCGGCAGTCAGTTCCGCTCTGTTTGGCTCCGCTGGCATTTAGTGTAGCAGCGTAGTAGCCGGCAGATGGTGGACTTTGTTTGGCTCCGTTGGTCAGATGACTCAGCGTGGTAGCCGGCAGAGATATCCTCCCCGTCATCGTGTACCGGGAGATGAGAGCATTGAGCTCCCCCATTTATGATTTGGGGCCAGAGGACAGGAGTACTCCGACAGCATTCCGTCCACTCAGTCACTGTCAGGAGCAGTGATGTCCGAGTGCACGGTCACCATATGCATTTATTGCATTTTATTGTTTGTGATTGTTGCACTTATATGCTGCATTTGTATGGATGCATTTGATTGACATGCATACAGGATTATGATTTCTTCGGTCTGACGACCTGTTACCTTTGTACCTTGATTCCGGTTAGTACAGTTATCTCCTGATTTCATTTCAGTTGCATTTATTCCTTCTCGTATTCAGGAGACTGTACGCATGATTAGTGTTATCTGTTATTTGTTTTATTATGTATATCAGTTGTACCTGCTGAGTGTTGGACTCACCCCGCCTCCATTGTTGATATTTTCAGGTTGAGGCTGTCCGGAGCAGTTCCAGTCGCTGGCCCCCATATGCACGTAGAGCTAGTTCTCTACTAGTTCGTTATTGGTTTTATTTTGGCCTTTTTCTATATCAGACTTTGTTTTAGTATTGTCTTTGGATTTTTCCTATAGATATTGTATGGATTGACACCTTTTGATGGATTTTTGATATGATATTAGATTTCATTCTACTACGTGCCTGCCTGGACGGCAGAAGAGGTGAGTTCGTTGGATTTGAGCTTTACGAGTGTAGTGGAGTAGGGTGGATTTCGAGTCAGAGTCCTATTATTATTGATTACTATTATTAACTGCGTGGTTGTGACAGCCAGAGGCTGAATATCTTTATAAACTGCGTGGTGTTTGTTTTTTTATTTATTGTTATCATTCCAGCCGCCTGTGGCTGATGTATATGTGATATGTAGAAAGTTTCATATTGTCCACCGTACAGGGGAGATGCTGCCGAAATTTCTTCGGACAGAGACTCCTCTGGGGCGTGACAACAAAGATATCCTAAACACAACAAAAGAAATTATTGTCATGGACACAGGAAGATAACATTAACAGAGATAGTAGGCAAAAGGTTAAAATCAACACAAATCAGTGCATTAGAGAAGAACAAAATACAACTAAATTAAGATGTTTACATGCATGAATGCAGGTTTGTTGGAACCAAATTTAGAAGATAATAACATTATGATGATGGATTTAGAATTCTCCTAAAACAAATGAAAAATAGGATGGAAAAATTGAACATGTTTTAGTAGAATACTACTCTACTTACACATAAATGTAACATTAAGCAAAACAAAACAAAAAAAAGATCTGCAAAACCTAGAAACAAGAGAGGATTAGCACATACACAAACCTAAGAAGATGAAGGGTGGATTCGGTGCGTTCCTGGAAAAGGCAGTAGAGGTCTGTGTGAGCGGCGGCTTGTAGCGTCAGAAAGAAATGCGGCTGCGTGCAAAAAATAGAACCCGTGTGTGTCGTGAGCGAGAGGTGTGGCGTAGGGAAAAGAGGAAATCTAAGGAGAATGAGGTGGTGTGCGAAAAGCAAAACCTGGCCTTGTGCGATGTGAGAAAGAAGTTCGACGCAATAGAAAGACGTTTGTGCGAGCGACGACTTGCGGTGTGCGAAGAACAGAACCGTGTGGTGTAGGGAAAGAGGTCGATCGAAGGAGAATGAGCTCGATCAAAGAAGAACAGAGGTTTTGTGTGAAAAAGCTAAGAAACCTAGCCGCGCGTGTGCGGCGTGAGAAAAACGTTCGGCACAGGAAAACAGGAGAAGGGTTTTAATTAAAATTATAAGTTACGCTTGAAAATATCATGAGAAGGGTTAAACTTATAAGTTACGCTTAACTCATACTTATAAATTAAACTAATTGTTCATATATTAATAATGACATTTATTAAAAATGACATGAGAAAGGGTCTAATTTGTTATTTTTTTTTTTTTTTTTGATAAATGTCACTATAAGGTATTTATTATGATACTTATAAATAAATGTCGTTAAGATAATGTCACAATAGACTAATTTTCTTGTAGTGAAAGTTGTCTTGACATCCATTTGCCAAATCTCATAATCCATATGAGCGACAATAGATAAAAGAATCTGGATAGACTTAAGCATGGCTACTGGCGAAAAGGTTTCCTCATAATCGATTCCCTCTCTCTGAGTATACCCTTTTGCAACAAGCCTTGCTTTGAAGATTTCCACCTTCCTGTCTGTCACTCTTTTTCTTTTGTAGACCCATTTACACCCAATGGCTTTTACACCATTTGGTGGTTCTACAAGCTCCCAAACTTGATTAGAATACATAGATTCTATTTCAGAGTTCATTGCACTTTGCCAAGATGCTGCATCTTTATCTTGGAGTGCTTCATCATATGTGCAGGGATCAGGTTCATGTTTACCAGGGATCAACTTCGAAGACTCTCCCAAAAATATGAATCTATTAGGTTACCGAACAACCCTCCCACTACGACGTGACACTGCTTGTAATTGTGCATCATTGATGACACGTGCTGTAGTTTCTTATGGTATCTCATCTTGTATCGTTGGTACTAAGGTAGACATGTCTTCTCTTATTCTTCAAGAACAATCTTACTTATGGGCTTGTGGTTCATTACATAGTCCTCTTCTAAAAATTGGACATTGGTGCTAACAATGACCTTCTGATCTTTAGGACTATAAAATAAACTGTCTTTCGTTTCTTTAGGATAATCCACAAACAAGCGAAATTCTGTATGAGATTCCAACTTATCAGTGTCTCCCTTCACCACATGTGCTGGACTACCCCAAATCTGAATATGCTTCAGACTAGGCTTACACCCATTCCATAATTCTGTGGGAGTATAGGGTACCAACTTAGAAGACACCAAGTTTAGAATGTACACTGCCGTTTCTAGAGCATATCCCCAAAACGAATTTGGTAATTCTGAATAACTCATCATTGATCTAACCATTTCCATAAGAGTCTTATTCCTTCGTTCTGCCACACTATTCTGTTGGGGTGTACCAGGTGTAGATGGTTGGGATTGAATCCCGGCCTATGATAAGTAACTCTTAAACTCTCCTAAGAGGTACTCGCCACCACGATCACACCGTAGTGTCTTGATACTTTTACCATGACGTTTCCCCACATCATCCTTGTACTCTTTGAACTTATCAAAGCACTCAGACTTGCGACGCATCAAGTAAATGTACCCGTATCTCGAATAGTCGTCTATAAAAGAGATAAAATATTCAAAACTACCTCTTGCCTGGATAGTCATAGGTCCACACAAATCAGAATGAACCAATTCCAACACATCTTTGGCTCTATACCCCTTAGCCTTAAAAGGTCTCTTGATTATTTTTCCTTCCAAGCAAGATTCGCAGGTTGGAAAATTTTTCACCACTAATGAACCCAAAGGTCCATCAGCTATTAACCTTTGAATCCTACTTAAGTTAATATGACCTAGCCTTAGATGTCAAAGATATGTTTGGTTTATTTCCGAAGATTGCTTTCCCTTATTAGAATTAGAAGACGTGTTATTAATTTTCATTTGTTGCATCATGGGAGTTATTGGATTTAGAGTATACAAATTGCCAACCAATGTACCAAAACAGATAACTTCCCTATTTTTCTTGACAACTATTTTGTCATCAAAAGAAACAGAATATCCATCCATAAAGAGTTTAGAAATTGAAATTAAGTTCTTTCTAAAACTTGGCAGATAAAGATAATTTCTGAAAATCAATCTTTTATTCCTATCAAAAGACAAATAAACATCTCCCACTACAACAGCTGCCACTTTTGTAGCATTGCCCATGTAGATGGTAATCTCCCCTTCATGTAGTCATCGTGTTTCCTGGAACCCCTGCAATGAATTGCAGACATGATCAGTGGCTCTCGTATCTACACACCAGGTACCGGTAGATAATACTACTAAACATGTTTCAACTACTAGAGAATAAGATATACCTTTATTGTTCTCCTTTCTATGAGGATAACCCACCTTCCAATGTCCAGACTGCTTGCATGTGAAGCACTTGCCCTTTGGCTTCTTCACACCTGCTTTCAGTCCAGTCCCTAGAGATCGATTCACTTTCTTTGCTAAACCAACTTGTTTCTTTTTCTTCTTTCTACCTTTCGGTTTAGAAGCAGAAACATTTTCAGCAATGTGAATTTGAGAGCTTTGACGAAATAACCCTTCTACTACTTGAAGTTCTGTCAGAAGTTCCGTCAACGAATAAACCCTTTTGTTCATGTTGTAGTTCAAGCGGAACTGCTCAAAACTTTTAGGCAATGTTTGGAGAATGATATCGACCTGGGTTTCCCCATCGATTTCAGCCCCAAGGATTTCTATCTCATTTAAATGAGCCATCATTTTGAGGATATGATCCCTTACGGGTGCCCCCTCAGTCATGGTGGTCGTCATCAAGTTTCTCATAGCATGTTGCCTAGCAGTCCAATTCTGGTGTCCGAAGAGTTCCTTGAGATTGCGCATCATGTCATAAGCAGTAGGCATGACCTGATGTTGATGTTGTAGTACATTTAACATAGAAGCCAAAATCTAACACCACTTCATCTCATCTGCCCTGACCCATTTCTTATGACACTCAATCTCCTCTTCACTAGAATCACTATTAGGCAAGCTTGTGCAGATCTCAAAATGTACGAACTTATAGCCTTCAGCAGTTAAGACAATGTCCAAGTTTCTCTTCCAATCTATATAATTGGGTCCAGTAAGTTTGTTCTCTTTCAATATAATAGCAAGAGGATTGAAGGTCATTTTAAATCCTAAGAATCACAAAATATTTGGTCAAAACTTAAGAATTTAAAATAATATTGATTCCTCAAACAATATCATTTAAATTCACCAACACCTCAAAACACCGTGAATTTTGTATGCCACGATAGTGTGGATGTATACAAATTCAAACATTTGTAAGAGAGAGTTTTACCCATTAATTTTATTATCTTACCAACCTAACTTTATGACAAATAAAATTAATAGTTGGTTTTTCTTTGGTCATACAAATAATAGCAGTGACTCCGATGGGGAGGATACTATTAAATGCGCCTAAGTGGATATCATTGCTTGATACTTAATCCATTAAATAGGATTGTACCCTTCAGATGGAGAAGATCACACAAACCAAAATAATTTCCAATAATCATCCATAAAGGAAGTTTGATATGGTGATCCGCAAACAAACTCATCTGATGTGGAGGAAGACACTCAGAGTCAACGCGCAAGTTTGAATGCATCACTTACAAACCAGTTGTAATGCCCCGTATTCTACTGACTAAACTGTAAGGCCGGGGGTTACGGTTGCTAAACTATTCTGTGGCTATCACTGAAGTATAATGTGCGGAAAGCTGAACTAATTAAAATCTCTGCTAATTGCTATAAAATCTGGAATTTATGTTCAAAATACTATTTCATTGTTGTACATATGCTAAATGATGGAATCTAAATATTTCATGCAATTGTCATACAATAGAACACATATTACCATTCTAAGCTACATGTTTCTATCAAATTTAGCATGCTTTGGCAATTTCTAAGCATACGAGTGGAACCATGGGCTTTGTATTAACTTCATACTAAAACTAAGCATTGATACAAACTAAACATGCTGCTAGCAGCACCCCAACATCCCATATGACAATGTAAGTGCATGATAAGCATTCCTCAACTAATTCGTATACAATTCAAATGTATCAACTGAAAAGCATCATAACATTACTAGGCATGCCATTACTGTCATTGTTCATAGTTTATTAACTAACATCAAAATAACTAGTAGTCTAAGCATAACATGGTGCATACTTTCACAATTCATGACATTTAACATTCTAAAGGTGCGGAAATAATAAGAAAATAAGAAATTCTAATTCTTTAAACTTGCTAGTCCCCAAGAGTCTTTATTTCAAGTTCCTTCTCACACACATCTTGACACATTGCCCTCCAGCCTCCGCTAATCCATCTTCCCTTTACCTTTATCTGCAGTATAAGGAAAAGGAAACTATAAGCTTGGGAGCTTAGTAAGAACCATCTACCTCACAAAACATGCATTCGATGAAATCATGCTTCTAAAAGATGCTATTTGAAACACATGCTGATATTCATGCTGAAAATGCTAAAACATGGCATACTGATATATGAGTCATGGCAATCAAATACTGATAATAGAACTATCTTGTTGTATCAATAAGAAAAACTGAACTGATACATAAGCTGAGCTAAACTGATGCTAGGCTAATGCTGAATCTGAACTATATTCACATAACTGATTTGTGAAGTTATGAAAACTATTTTCATAATAGATAAACATAATAATCATGTTGTTGATGGGCCCGACACTGTACTTGCTATGCGCGCATCCCTAACTAGACCCGAGGTAGCTAGTCCCGAATCTAGTAGGGTTTACTAGGTTATCTAAACCTAGGGACGAATATGGGAGCCCAACCCAAGGACAACTAAGAGTCCAACACAGTGCCACTGATAAAAGTAAAATATTGATTTATAAGCTGATTTATCTTATCTTGCTCTTACTAGGTTATCTGAACCTAGAGCTAGATTATCTGAACCTAGAGGCGACTATGAGAGCCCACCCATTGGACCGTAGTCCCATATAAACTGAAGCAAGACAAAGCATGCTATTTAAAATTCTTCTATGGCATTTAACTGAGCTATTAAAATGCATACTGTAGCATTTAGTTGTACTAGTCATTTTATCGAACAATTGGTGTGTTCGGACTCTCTTCTCTATTAGGGGACCACCTCTAGGCACCCAACAACGTCTAAAACCCCAAAACTGGAGGGGGAAAACATGTCTGGCCCATCTAGAGGTGCTCGAATAGACCCTAAACCTGCGAGGAGGGTCAAATACACCCTACGTGCCAAAAAATCTGCATATAGCTAAACTAAAAACATAAAAACTTACGATTAGCTACTTACACTGCAGGTGAGGGGTTACTTACTTCCTGCGCTAGGTTTCTTACAATTCTGATCGCTAGATTTCCGGAGAAGAAGATCTCTTCGGCGATCTTCTTACGTCTACGCGTTCTTCTCGCGGAGAGGAGCGTCCTCGTATCGGAGTTGTCGCTGGAAGGTGCTCCTACGTCCCTAGGGATGGAACCCTAGGTATCTTGGGTGCTTGGTGTGCCGAGAGGGTGAGGAAGAAGGAGAGGTCGGCGGGTGAGGGTGAGGAAGAGTTGCCGATCCAAAATAATAAACCTCACTTAAATTCTCTATTTATATTAAGTGATTAATATGACCCAACTCAATCATAAATATAATTCCTCCTCTCTTCTTTTAGCACACCCTTGTTGGGGCCACCTGGTTACTAAAGTCATGCTATAAGTTGTAGGGTCTGATAGGTCGCGGGTTCAATTCCTGTTTAGGCTATTTTACGTTTTTATTTAATTTTGCTACTTCTGCTACTCTAAAAATTTCATAAAAATATTCTAAAATTCCAGAAAACTAATAGAATATTTTTAAAATTTATTTGAGAATTTTTGGGTGTTACAATCCCCCATACCTTATAAAAAGTTCATCCTCAAACTTAAAATAACTCTGGGTACTTCTGTCTCATACTAGCTTCTGTCTCCCAAGTTGCCTCTTTTGCTGTGTGATTTTGTCACATGACTTTTACTAATGGTACCTCCTTGTTCCGTAATTTCTTAACTGCTCGGTCTATTATCTGAATAGGTCGACTGTCATAGCTGAGGTCTTCGCGGACTTGTACCGACTGGGGCTCAATCACCTGGGTGGCATCTGGGATATGCTTCTTCAGTATAGAGACATGAAATACGTTATGGATAGCTGGCATCTCCTGGGGTAGCTCTAGCTCATATGCTACCTTGCCAACTCTTCTGGTGATAAGGTATGGTCCCACATATCTGGGACTTAATTTGTCCTTCTTCCCAAAACGCATTACTCCCCTCATGGGAGGCACTCGGAGGAATACTGTATCCCCCACTGAAAACTCTAAGGGTCGGCGCTGAGCTGTCTCTATCCTCTGGCGGATTTGCTGTATAGCTGCTGTGGTATCTACTACTAGATCTGTCTGAAGTTCTAGTTCTTTCTGTTCACCACTTTCATACCAGCAAATTGGAGATCTACACCTCTGCCAGTAGAGAGCCTCGTAGGGTGCCATACTGATAGTGGCCTGATAGCTATTGTTGTATGCAAATTCTACTAAACACTGATATTTGCACCAACTTCCCTTGAAGTCTAGGGCACACGCTCGGAGCATATCTTCGAGTACCTGATTTACTCGCTCTGTCTGACCATCTGTCTGAGAATAGAAAGTTGTGGTAAACTTTAACCTGGTACCCAATGCTGACTGTACACACTCCCAGAAGTGTGACGTGAATCTACTATATTTGTCTGAAATAATGGTCCGTGGGACTCCATGTAGTCTGACAATCTCCTTGAGATACAACTGAGCTAGCTGCTCCATGGAGGAGGATATCCTGATAGCTAAGAAGTGGGCTGATTTAGTCAATCTGTCGACTATTACCCAGATGACATCAAAACCATTCGTGGTTCTGGGTAGTCCCACTATGAAATCCATGGAAATATCCTCCCACTTCCATTCTGGGATCTGAATAGGCTGCAAAACTCCTCCTGGTCTCTGGTGTTCTGCCATGATCCTCTGGCAGGTCAGACAGGTACTGACATATAGCAATGTCTCTTTTTATCCCAGACCACCAAAAACGTCTCTTTAGGTCTTGGTACATCTTGGTGGAACCATGATGCATCGTATAAGGAGTCCTGTGAGCCTCGTCTAGGATCTTCCTCCGTAGTTCCTCCTGATCCGGAACGCATAGTTTATCACCAAAATACAATACCCCACTATCAGATACTCTGAACTCTCCACTTTCTGATTCTGCTATCCCTTGCTTGATTTTCTGAATTTCAGGGTACTGATCCTAAGCTGTCTGGATGTCACCAAGCAGGGTAGATACTAATGTCATAGTAGAGAGCTGCCCAACTATAAGTTTGAGACTGAAATCTGTAATCTCCTTTTGTAGGGGCGGTGACATGGCTGCTAGGGATAGTAAGGTGGCACTGGACTTCCTGCTATGTGCATCTGCCACCTTATTGGCTTTTCCTGGGTGGTAGAAGATGTCTATGCCATAGTCTTTGACCAACTCGAGCCATCTGCGCTGTCGCATATTCAGATCCTTCTGAGTGAAGAAGTACTTCAGACTCTGATGATCTGTATACACTCTGCACTGAGCTCCATACAAGTAATGTCTCCAAATTTTGAGGGCGAAGACAACTGCTGCAAGCTCGAGGTCATGAGTAGGGTAGTTCCTCTCATAGTCCTTGAGTTGTCTGGAGGCATAGGCGATCACCTTGCCATTTTGCATCAGTACTGCTCCTAGTCCCAATTTAGAGGCATCACTGTAAATATCAAAGCTGTCTGTGTTTTCTGGCAGAGTCAGAATGGGAGCACTGGTCAATCTTTTTTTTAGCTCGATGAAGCTGTTCTCACAGTCCTCTATCCACTGAAATTTTCTATTCTTCCTGGCGAGAGCTGTCAGTGGGGAGACTATCCTGGAGAAATCCTCTATAAATTTTTTGTAATAGCCTGCTAGTCCCAGAAAGCTTCTTATTTCACTGGCGTTCTTAGGTCTTTTCCAGTTACTCACAGCCTCTATCTTACTGGAGTCTACCATGACACCATCCTTGGAGATGATGTGACCCAGGAAGGATACCTGATTGAGCCAGAATTCACATTTCATGAACTTGGCATACAACTGGTTCTGCTGGAGGGTCTGCAGTACTATTTTCAGGTGCTCTGTGTGTTCTTCCTGAGTTCCGGAATAGATAAGAATGTCGTCATTGAACAGGATAACAAACTTATCTAAGTATTCTCTGAATACTCTATTCATGAGGTCCATGAAAGTAGTTGGAGCATTTGTCACGCCAAAGGGCATGACTACGAACTCATAATGTCCGTATCTGGTCCTGAAAGCTGTCTTGGGTATATCACCTTCTTTAACTCTCACTTGGTGATATCCCGATCTGAGGTCTATTTTAGAGAACACTGCTGCTCCCTTTAGCTGATCAAACAGGTCATCTATTCTGGGAAGAGGATACCTATTCTTAATCGTGACTTGGTTTAGTGCCTGGTAGTCTATACATAGGCGCATGCTCCCGTCCTTCTTCTTCACGAACAATAAAGGCGCTCCCCATGGTGAGTGACTAGGGCGTATGAAGCCCTTGTCGAGCAGTTCCTGTAGTTGCTCCTGAAGTTCCTTCAATTCTGCTGGAGCCATGTGGTAGGGTGCTTTGGAGATAGGATTTGTACCGGGGACAAGTTCTATCTCAAATTCAATCTCCCTATCTGGTGCTAGGCCCGGTAACTCCTCAGGGAAGACTGTCGGGTAGTCACATACAACTCGGACCCCTTCTAGCTTTTGGTCCTTGTCCTGACTGGTATTGACTACATGTGCTAAGAACCCCGTACATCCTGAATCCAGTAGTTTCTGTGCTTTCAAAGCTGAGAGAAACTTCTTGGCTTTTCTCTTTGGTTCTCCGATGTACCCAAACTGTACTCATACTTCAGGTTGGAATACAACTTTCTGTTTACGGCACTCTATGGAGGCACCGTACTTGATCAGGAAGTCTATTCCCAAGATGACATCATAGTCAGCCATATCTAGCACTATTAGATCACCAAAAAGTTCTCTGTCCGCTATAATGACTGGCACTGCTCGGAGCCAGTGCGTGTGTCACGCCCCAGAGGAGTCCCTGTCCGAAGAAATTTTGGCAGCATCTCCCCTGTACGGCGGACAATCTGAAACTTCTACATAACACATATACCTCAGCCACAGGTGGCTGGAATAATAACAATAAATAAAAACAATCACCACGCAGTTTATATAGATATTCAGCCTCTGACTGTCACAACCACGCAGTTAATAATAGTAATTACAACAATAGTATTCTAACTCGAAATCCACCCTACTCAACTACACTCGTAAAGCTCAAATCCGACGAACTCACCTCTTCTGCCGTCCAGGCAGGCATGTAGTAGAATAAAATCCAAATCATACCAAAAGTCCATCAAACGGAAGGATTCCATACAATATCCATATGTAAACTCCAAAACAAGACTAAAACAAAGTCTGATAGAGAAAAGCTAAAATAAAATATCCAAGTATCAAATCAACCAAGTCTAAAACATAGTCAAATGAGAAGCATAAACAAAACCAAAGAAAACTATAGCTGGTGGTCTGCAGGGACCAGCAACTAGAACTCTCTCCTGACAGCATCAACCTGAAAATATCAACAATGGAGGCGGGGTGAGTCCAACACTCAGCAGGTACAATTGATATGCAAAATAAAGAAATAACACCTAGCACTAATCATGCGTACAGTCTCCTGATAAAAATAAAGATAAATCCAAATCGAAGTAGACAGGAGAGAATCTGTACTAACCAGGACCGGTATAAGGACAAACAGTCCGAAAGGTATAGAAGATCTATATGCATGTCAAACATAGGCATCCAAACAATATGCAACATATAAATGCAGCAAACACAATCACAAACAATAAATGCATCATGCATATGATGCCAATGTCATGGTCACCCCTGACGCCAGTCAGCCAACTCACAACAAAAGTGGGACCGAGTGGGTAGGGCTGTGACGACCGTGCACTCTGCATCACTACCCCTAATGAGTGACCGAGTGGACGGGATGCTGTCGGAGTACACACGTACTCCTACCCCAAATCATAAATGGGGGAGCGTAATGCTCTCATCTCCCAGTACGCTATGACGGGGAGGGATCTCTAACGTGCTACACGCTGTGTCACACTACCCATAAGCGGACCAACGGAGCACCGGAAGAGTCAAACTGATGTGCTACCACGCTGTGTCACGCTACCCATGAGCGTCACAACGGAGCACCGAACAGTGATGAAAACTGGCAAAGTGCTCGACAATAATGGAGCAATCTCTCACACAGCATGCAATCATGCGAATGGTGCATGTCACTAAGCATGGTAATATGCTAAATCAATCTCTGGACATATAATAATGTGCACCAAAGTAAATAAATCATATCAAGGTATACTGATCAAATAAGGTATCAAACCTAGGTCTTGACAGGGTAAAACATGGTTATATCACTACCCATGAGCATGTGAAATCAGATAGGTATCAATACGAGATGAAAACAAACAATCAATCAAGCAGGTAACATGTATCGGGTAGTGATTAACCGAAACAAATAAGAAAACACAATTAATGCAAATTGTTAATTTCACTACTAAGCATATCAAAGACAATAAGTCAAAAGTACCCGCCTCCAATGTAGATCGAATCAAACCAATCCAATGTCAAGACGCCCGTCTCGAATCACAGTCCTGTAACAACATGATATAATTAATCCACTATACTACAATTTAGATAACCAACTCAATTCCAATTAGGGTTAGAAAACCCTATTTCATCTATTAATCTCGGTTAACTAATTAATTCGGATCTAACCCAATCTTAGATTAGATCCAAGATCTGCATAAGACATAATCACTAGTGTTTAACCTCTTAATTTAGAGATCTTACCTTCATATTACCACCAATCTCTGTTTGGAATTGCTGTCGCTTTAAGGATGCTGGTGGCGGCAACTATCCACCAATGGCTAATCTCCTCGACAGAACTACAATAGCAGAACACACCATTCTACTTAACTTCCCTAAACAACATACGAAATCATATCAAAGCTATATCTAATACCAAGCATTTTCTTACTAAGACCAGATTTGTAACCTCCTCCACAAAGCCACGGTGGTGGTGAACTAGAGCAATGAGAAATGGCGAGAGAAGGTCGGCTGGTATCGCGATGAAGAGGGAATCGGAGCAGAGATCAGGGCAGAGGCTGGATTTTCCCAATCCAATGGTTGGCAGAGGCGCAGAGGGAATAAGGGAGAGCGACAGTGATGAAGAGGAGACCGGCAGCCATCTCTCGAGCGCTGATCAATGCCGAGAAGAACATGGAGGAAGAGGAATCGTGGTGTCAGTGTTGCTGCCCAAACATCAGCAGAGGGGGCGGCCGATGCTAGGGCATAGGCATCGACAGCGCATGGTCGGCCTGGTGGAAGTGGCCGGTGGCGATGTCCAACGATCAGCCACGGAGGTTGGCTATGCTCTGCCAGAAGAGAGGAAGAGGGCGTCGTCTGCCGGCTCTAAGGTAGAGGCAGAAGCGTCGGGACGGCAGTGGCGTGCGTGAGGAGCAAGGTGGACGGCGCTCGTGTCGGCGCGTAGAGGAGAAGAGAAAGGAAGAGTAGAGGGAAAATGGTCGGCCAGAGGAGAGGAAGGTAAGAACCGGCGGAGGAAGAGAGGAAAGAAGAAGAAGGAGGAGGAGAAGTGCGGCGCCGGTTAGGAGGAGACGGCGTCAAGGGATTAGGGCACGCACAGATTCGGCGGGGGAGGAAAGAAATAAGAGTAAAAGAAAAAGAAAATAAAAAGGAAAAGAAAAACAACTTTTCCTCACTTAAATGGGGTACCTTAAATAGGCTTTCCCGGGGCCCAGTTTTATCCTCGTGAACTCATCCATACGCTCTCCGAAAAATTCTCAGAAAATTTTCAAAAATTCCGAAAAATTCCCTTATTAATATTCGCCAATTTTCGGTATTTTACATTCTCCCCCACTAATAAAAATTTGGTCCCCAAATTTCGTTATCTACCATCAGCAAGTACTAACAACAGATATAAAGTATAAATGCTGAACGGTAAATAAAATCATATACCTCAAGTGAAAAGATGGAGGTATCGAGCTCGGATAATATCCTCGAGCTCTCAAATATATTTTCACTCAGAAGGAGCTTAATCTCCGACAGAGGAGATGGATGGAGTTCTTGAAGGATTACGATTGTACCATTAGCTACCACCCGGGTAAAGCTAATGTGGTTACCGATGCACTCAGCAGGAAGTCCAGAGGGACTTTGGCTTGCCACCGGACTTCAGTCATGGACTTGATTCAGAGTTTTTCTGAGTTAGACCTGGAGGAGCAGGGATCTACAGAGCAGGGTATTCTTGTTACTATGGTTGCTCAGTCGTCGATCAGGACGAAGATCCGAGAGGCACAAGCTGGTGATCAGCATTTGCAGTTCATTAGCAGTCAGATAGCTTCCGGGCAGCAGACCGAGTTTACACGAGACGAGGAGGGTATTATATACTTCCGAGGCAGATTATGCGTACCTCAGTCTCATCCGGTCTTACAGGAGCTACTCCAGGAGGCACACCATTCTCGATTTGCGATCCATCCAGGCGGGACCCGTATATATCGAGACTTGAGGCGTTCCTACTGGTGGAACGGCATGAAGAAAGACATCGCGGATTTCGTAGCTAGATGTCTTGTCTGTCAGCAGGTGAAGGTTGAACACCAGAGACCTGCAGGATTACTTCAGCGGATTCCTATTCCTGAGTGGAAGTGGGATCACATTACCATGAACTTTGTAGTAGGGTTGCCAAGGACACGACGAGGTCACGCCGCGATTTGGGTAATCGTTGATCGATTAACCAAATCCGCGCACTTCTTAGTGATTCGGAGGACTGATTCCCTGGATCGATTGGTAGATCTGTATTGCCGAGAGATCATCAGACTACATGGTGTTCCGTTGAGTATCATTTTGGATAGAGATCCACGGTTCACATCTCGTTTCTGGCAGAGTCTGCAGCAGGCCTTGGGCACACAGCTCCGTTTTAGTACAGCTTTTCATCCACAGACAGATGGACAGTCAGAGCGGACCATTCAGACTTTAGAGGATCTGCTGAGGTCATGTGTTATGGATTTCGGAGGCAGTTGGGAGGACCACTTGCCGTTGGTAGAGTTTGCCTACAACAACAGCTTTCATTCGGCTATCCAGATGGCACCGTTTGAGGCGTTGTATGGTAGATCTTGTCTGACACCCGTCCTTTGGGATGAGGTTGGAGAGGCCCAGTTGTTGGGACCTCATAGAGTTCAGCAGGATGCAGAGTTGGTCCATACTATCAGACGGAGGATGTCAGAGGCGCAGGACCGCCAGAAGAGTTATGCTGATCGGAGACGCAGACCACTAGAGTTCTCTGTTGGCAACCATGTATTTCTGCGAGTTTCACCCACGAAAGGGGTGAACAGATTTGGCCTCAGAGGTAAGCTAGCTCCGCGGTACATTGGTCCTTTCGAGATCTTGGAGAGGATCGGAGCGGTAGCTTACAGACTGCCACTACCACCGTCCCTGTCAGGCGTTCACGATGTATTCCACGTATCTATGCAGCGGAGATACGTGCCCGACCCGACGCATGTGCTGGCAGATATTCCAGTTCCAGTACAGTCTGACATTACTTATGAGGAGGTTCCGGTACGGATTCTCGACCGGAAAGAGCGTCAGTTGCGGAACAAGACTATCCGGCTGGTTAAAGTCGGATGGCAGCATCATTCGGACGAGGAGGCTACTTGGGAGCTCGAGGATACTATTCGAGCTCGATATCCCCATCTTTTCACCTGAGGTATGTGATTTAGTTTACCGTTCAGCATTTATACTTTTTTTCTGTTATTAGTACTTGCTGATGGTAGATAACGAAATTTGGGGACCAAATTTTTATTAGTGGGGGAGAATGTAAAATACCGAAAATAGGCGAATATTAATAAGGGAATTTTCTGAAATTTTTGGAAATTTTTCGGGAATTTTTCGGAGCTCGTACGGACAAGTTGACGGGGATATATATAAAAAAAAAACGGGGCCCGGAAAAGCCTGTTTAGGCTACCCCATTTTAATGAGGAAAAGTTGATTTCCCTTTTCCTTTTAAAATTCTTTTTCTTTCTCTTCCTCGCCGAAACCGTCCGCGCCCCCTCTTCCCTTCTCTCACGCCGATTTCCTCTCAGCCTCTTCTTGCCCTAACCAGCGCCGCAACAACCGCCGCTGTCGCCTCCCGATTCCCTTTCCCCCTTCTCTGATCCGACGAGCCACCGCCGACCCAAGTCTTCTTCTTCTTCCTCCCTGTCCAAGCGGCGGCGACGCACGAGCACCAGCCGAACCTAGCCCTCCTTGCCCTAATCGCCGAGCCCTAGGTGCCGACGACGCCCCCTCCTCACTGCCGCCGTGACGCCAAGCGCCACTGCACAGAGCCGACGCCCTTTCCCCTCTTCGGACCTGCACACCGACGCTAAACCACCGGTCACAGGACCACCAGAGGCGATCGCTCTTCCTCTGGCCGGCACTTGAGCCGTCGCCGGTGCTCTAGCACCCTGGTTACCGCCGTCCCTCAGTCCGAGCAGAGCCGAACCTTTCCTTCTGCCATAGCCGAGCCTCACCCCTTGCATGAGTTGCTGCCTCGGGTTCTACCGATCCTTTGGTTTAGGGTAAGTTGTTGGTTTAAAGACTGTGAATTTAATGTTAAGGTTTGATTCACAGAGGTGAATGTATTGACTACGAATTTTGGGTGTTTGATGTATAGGTCAGTGGTTAAATCTAGTACCAGCCATAGTTTTGGCAACGAGTGCATCCTCGACAAATTAACGACAAAGTATACGGATTTGGGTGAGTTTTGGAATTTGGTAAATTGCAGGCTTGTGATACGTTTTGTGGTGAATTAGGATTTTACATGGTTAAATGTTGTTCACCTTGATCATTAGGGTTAATCTGAACGAAGGAAATATTTAGGGTTTTGCTCTGAATTGTTGTTAAGGATTTTATTTAGCTATTCGTTTGGAGTGTAGCTAAATAAAAAGATTTATTTGTTTGACACAGGACTTTGATTCGAGACGAGTATTTCGATTTGTCGGACTGGACTATTTCGATTGGAGGCGGGTACTTTTGACTTATTGTCTTTAATATGCTTAGTAGTGAAATTAACAATTTGCATTAATTGTGTTTTCTTATTTGTTTCGGTTAATCACTACCCGATACATGTTACCTGCTTGATTGATTATTTGTTTGCATCTCGTATTGATACCTATCTGATTTCACATGCTCATGGGTAGTGATATAACCATGTTTCACATGTTCAGGACCTAGGTTTGATACCTTATTGATCAGTATATCTTGATATGATTTATTCACTATGGTGCCCATTGTTATATGTCCAGAGGTTGGTTTAGTATATTACTATACTTAGTGTCATGCATCATTCGCATGATTGCATGCTGTGTGATAGATTTCTCCATTATTGTCGAGCACATCGCCAGTTTCATCACTGTTCGGTGCTTCGTTGTTGACGCTCATGGGTAGCGTGACGCAGCGTGGTAGTACGTCAGTTTGCTCTTCCGGTGCTCCGTTGGTCCGCTCATGGGTAGTGTGATGCAGCGTGTAGCACGTTAGAGATCCCTCCCCGTCATAGCGTACCGGGAGATGAGAGCATTGCGCTCCCCCATTTATGATTTGGGGTAGGAGTACGTGTGTACTCCGATAGCATCCCGTCCTCTTGGTCACTCATCAGGAGTAGTGATGCAGAGTGCACGGTCGTCATAGCCCTACCCACTCGGTCCCACTTTTGTTGTGAGTTGGCTGACTGGCGTCAGGGGTGACCATGACATTGGCATCATATGCATGATGCATTTATTGTTTGTGATTGTGTTTGCTGCATTTATATGTTGCATATTGTTTGGATGCCTATGTTTGACATGCATATAGATCTTCTATACCTTTCGGACTGTTTGTCCTTATACCGGTCCTGGTTAGTACAGATTCTCTCCTGTCTACTTCGATTTGGATTTATCTTTATTTTTATCAGGAGACTGTACGCATGATTAGTGCTAGGTGTTATTTCTTTATTTTGCATATCAATTGTACCTGCTGAGTGTTGGACTCACCCCGCCTCCATTGTTGATATTTTCAGGTTGATGCTGTCAGGAGAGAGTTCTAGTTGCTGGTCCCTGCAGACCTCGAGGATATGATTGGTTTTCTTTTGGTTTCTTTTCTGTTCTAGACTGTTTTGAACTTGTTATGTTTTGAATTATTTTACTTATGGACATTTTATGGATTTTATTATGTCGATGGATTTGGATTTGGATTTATTCTACTACATGCCTACCTGGACGGTAGAAGAGGTGAGTTCATCGGATTTGAGCTTTACGAGTGTAGTGGAGTAGGGTTGATTTTGAGTCAGAGTATTATCTTTCTGTTTACTTGTTATATAAACTGCGTGGAATGTGTGGTTGTATTTTTATTGTTTTTATTATTCCAGCCGCCTGTGGCTGAGGTATGTGAGGATGTAGAAAAGTTTCATATTGTCCACCGTACAGGGGAAATGCTGCCGAAATTTTTGCCAATTTTCGGTATTTTACAGCGTGGATGCCATGATTCCTCCTGAAGGTAGTGCTGTCAAAAATTGACCACTGAGTACATCTAGAGGTATTACTAACTTTTCAGCAAATTCCCTGGATATATAAGAATGGGTTGCCCCAGTATCGAATAAGACATTTGCACTTTGCTGTAAAATACTGATCTGAGTGTAATAACTATCGAGGCATTTGCTACGTCCTCTCTGGTTAGTGAGTAGATTCTCCCGTTCGTCGTGGCTGAGGGGGCTTCTAGTCTGCCCTGGCTGATGTGTGGACCATCTAAAGCATCCTGCATCTGGTGCAACTGTGCTGGCTTGCCTTCGTACTGAATCAGTTGTGGTGGGGGAAAGCTGGTCTTGTTCGGGCATTGTTTAGCCATATGCCCTTCCTGACCACATTCGAAGCATCCTCGTGTGCCCTTGCGAAAAACTCCTGGGTGGAATTTCCCACAAGTAGAACACTTGGGATAGCTAGGCTGTTTACTAGCTGGTCCTCCTTTTGGGTAACTCCCTGGTTTACGTTTGTTACTGGAGTTCCCTTTCCAGTTAGAGTTGTGGCCCTGGTATTTCTGAATACCTGAGCCTCCTTGGCCTTTGGACTCTGAGAAGGCTTGCTTCTGCCGCTTGATGCTGTTCTGGTAATGCTCGATGATCAGAGCACTACTTACCAGTTCTTCAGTGGTTTGCGGCCTATAGACGCCGCTGGCCACGATCAGTGCTATTTCCGGCCTTAGCATTTTGAGCATCAGCCGGACTCGTTCTCTTTTGGTGCTAACTAGTTCGGGGCACAGACGAGCCAGCCTGTTGAATTTCTTCACGGCCTCCTTAACTGAAAGGTTGCCCTGATGAAATTCAGTGAACTCGTCGTAGTGGCGGTTTTTGACCCGCATGTGAAAGAACTCCTCAAAGATTCTCTTTCGAAGTCGGCCCATGTCATCTGGTTCACTGGGCGCTTCGGTTTAATCCTCTCCCACCACATACATGCGTCTCCTGCCAGGCAGAAGGAGGCGCATTTCACCTTTTCATGCTCTGGCCAGTCTAGGAGCTCCATCGTATTCTCCAGTGTTTTGAACCAGACTTGGGTATCCCATGGTTCACTGGTGCCTGAGAAGTTCTCTGGCTTGATTTTCTGCCACTGGATCAGATAGGCTTCTCTCCTTGCCCCCGCTGCTGGGGCTACTGATGCTGTAGGTTGGACTGGTGGAACCTCTGCAACTACTGGGGTTGCTATGTTAGGTTCCGGGGTGGCAGTGGGAGTGTTATGCTGATTAGCCTTTAGGGTGGCTATTTCTTGTTGTTGTTCAACTAGTTGCTTCTGTAACTGAGCCACTACCTCTGTAAGGTCTGGGGGAGGCATTGAGCTGTCCGCCTCATGCTGGGGCTCAGTAGCTGGTGCCCTTCTAGCTGGGCGTCCTCGTACCATTTCCTAGAGAAGTAGAGAACATACATAACTACTACAATCATGTTTACATAACTACTACTATCATGTTAGATGCTATCATAAAGTTATCTATAAACATGGAAGCAAGAAACATAAATAAGGTGAGAGGTATTCTTACTTGGAAGATGCAGGTTCAATGCTGATGTGTGTGTGGAGGAAGTATGGAACTTGCTCTGATACCACTCTATAACGCCCCGCCTTCTACTGACAACTCTGTAAGGTCGGGGGTTACGGTTGCTGAACTATTCTGTGACTATCACTGAAGTATATTGTGCGGAAAGCTGAACTAATTAAAATCTCTGCTAATTGCTATAAAATCTAGAATTTATGTTCAAAATACTATTTCATTGTTGTACATATGCTAAATGATGGAATCTAAACTTTCATGCAATTGTCATACAATAGAACACATACTACCATTCTAAGCTACATGTTTCTATCAAATTTAGCATGCTTTGGCAATTTCTAAGCATACGAGTGGAACCATGGGCTTTGTATCAACTTCATACTAAAACTAAGCATTAATACAAACTAAACATGCTGCTAGCAGCACCCCAACATCCCATATGACAATGTAAGTGCATGATAAGCATTCCTCAACTAATTCGTATACAATTCAAATGTATCAACTGAAAAGCATCATAACATTACTAGGCATGCCATTACTGTCATTGTTCATAGTTTATTAACTAACATCAAAATAACTAGTAGTCTAGGCATAGCATGGTGCATACTTTCACAATTCATGACATTTAACATTCTAAAGGTGCGGAAATAATAAGAAAATAAGAAATTCTAATTCTTTAAACTTGCTAGTCCCCAAGAGTCTTTATTCCAAGTTCCTTCTCACACACATCTTGACACATTGCCCTCCAACCTCCGCTAATCCATCTTCCCTTTACCTTTATCTGCAGTATAAGGAAAAGGAAACTATAAGCTTGGGAGCTTAGTAAGAACCATCTACCTCACAAAACATGCATTCGATGAAATCATGCTTTTAAAAGATGCTATTTGAAACACATGTTGATATTCATGCTGAAAATGCTAAAACATGGCATACTGATATATGAGTCATGACAATCAAATACTGATCATAGAACTATCTTGTTGTATCAATAAGAAAAACTGAACTGATACATAAGCTGAGCTAAACTGATGCTAGGCTAATGCTGAATCTGAACTATATTCACATAACTGATTTGTGAAGTTATGAAAACTATTTTCATAATAGATAAACATAATAATCATGTTGTTGATGGGCCCGACACTGTACTTGCTATGCGCGCATCCCTAACTAGACCCGAGGTAGCTAGTCCCGAATCTAGTAGGGTTTACTAGGTTATATAAACCTAGGGACGACTATGGGAGCCCAACCCAAGGACAACTAAGAGTCCAGCATAGTGTCACTGATAAAAGTAAAATACTGATTCATAAGCTGATTTATCTTATCTTGCTCTTACTAGGTTATCTGAATCTAGAGTTAGGTTATCTGAACCTAGAGGCGACTATGGGAGCCCACCCATTGGACCGTAGTCCCATATAAACTGAAGCAAGACTAAGCATGCTATTTAAAATGCTTCTATGGCATTTAACTGAGCTATTAAAATGCCTACTGTAGCATTTAACTGTACTAGTCATTTTATCGAACACTTGGTGTGCACGGACTCTCCTCTCTATTAGGGGGCCACCTCTAGGCACCCGACACTACAACAAAATCGCTCATAGACATCAGTGGAACAACAACGGTTTTAGGCTAAAACCTATGTCTTTGAGTATTTTACACCGGTTTTTCTAAAAACCGGTGTCTATGAGCGCAGATTTTAGCTCATAGACATCGATTTTTTAGGCGATGTCTATGAGCGCCCTTTTTTTGGTTAATAGACACCAATTTTAACATCGGTTTTTAAAATCCGATGTTAATGAACCCAAATAATATTTTAATTTTTCCCCACAAGCCAAAATCTGCACACTGTGAATTCCCTCCAAACCTAAATCTTTATCCCGCCCTTCCTCTGCGCGACATCTCTCTCGCGATAACCTAAACCTCCGACCATCCGACCATCTCTCTCAGCCTAAGCCTAAACCTAAACCTCCGACCATCTCTCTCAACCTCATCTCCCTCTTCCCCCCTTCCTAGATCCTCTCCCGATCAGGATCAAGACACGACGAACTCGCTTCTCCGTCCAACCACACCGCATCTCCTCCAACTCCTCCATTTGGTTGAGAAGAGGAGGCCTTGGTAGCGTACAGCATTCCCACCCGCGCGTCCAGAGCCACCGGTACCACCTCCTCCGCCACCTCCACGAACAGCGGGTTGAACCGCAGCAGGTACGGCTCCCGGCACGTCGTCCCCTCCGGGCACACCGCCAGGCCCCCCCCCCCCACCGCCAGCAGCCGCCGCATCGTCGCCGCGTCTCGTCCCCTGTCCCGGGTCAGCCGCACAGTCCGCATCGGCGCCAACGCCTCCGACACCCGGCTCAGGCTGTACGTCACGACCGGCACCGTCCTCTCCAGCGCCGAGCACAGCATCACCGGGTCCAACAGCGTCCGGTGCGTGCACACGTACACCACCCCCTTCTTCTCCCTGTTCGCTTTCCCATCTCCGGCCCTCCGGAATCGGATTCCGGTGACGGCGGCGATGAAGATGGATATTTTATAAGGGAAAACGATCCCCATCGCGATCCTGAACACGGCCAAAGGGATTGCCACGGGTATCCACATGAAGAACGCCATCATCTCGCATGGCGTCGGGAGAAAAGCCAGTCTTCCGTCATGGAACACAAGTGGCTTCGGGTACTTGTTTCTCGACATTTTGCTGCTCTCACTCCTTGATTCCTCCTCTCTCACGACATAAATTTCCTGAAAAATAAAACAATCACTTTTAACTCATATCTTTGATCGACTAACGTGGAATCGAAAGAAATGCAGGTCCAACCTTGGCCGAGAGTTGGTGGTGGTGGACATTGGAGAGGTTCACAATGGCCGCACCGGCCTTGACCATGTCCCTGAGAGCTCTCTGTTTGTCAGGCCAAGAGATGACCCCCGTGAAGTAGCAGCCCTTCACCACCTGCAGCTCCGCCCCCACCACCTCCCCCACCTCTAAGTACTCCTTCAAGAATCCCTCCACCATGAGCCTCGGCAAGGTGGTGAGCACAACAGCTCGCCTCCCTTTCAGCACCTCGCATGCATGCAGATGGAGGTTCTCCAAGAAAATTTTCGGCAGCACAGTCCTAGCGATCAGCCTCAGGTCCCCCGTCCTCAGCCCGCAGAAGGTCACGAAGGCCATGATCCTCATCCCAAACTCGTGCTTCCCCAAGAGACACAAGGCAGGGGAGAGCGCGAGGAGGAGGAATTAGTATAACCAATCCTCTCGTTTCAGAGTAATATGATTATAACTTTCTTTTTGTTTGAGGTTCACATCCTTACTGTATAAATAATTTTTTGATGATATTGTATATTTATGACTTATCTGATTATTTCTTTCAACTTGCTACTGTGGACCAGGTATGTTCCTTCTCATTTGCACCTTATGGTCTTTGAGTTGGTAAAAAACTCTCTGCGTGCGGTTCAAGAATGTTTTATGAATTCTGATAAGAATGCCCCTCCTGTTAGAATTATTGTCGCTGATGGGATTGAAGATGTTACAATAAAGGTACGATACCAATAAATACTTAATCTTCAATTACTGTTATTCTGCTTGGTAAGCAAGATTGCAATACTTCAAGAATAAGAAAGGATTAGTTAAAAATTCATGCTGTCTTGGCAAGTTGCAGAATTTGAATTTAACACAGAATACTAGGTACTCTAGAAAATAGAAACTAGATGTAGTGAAGATGAAAAATATGAATTTAAATTATATTTTCTTTGGGAATTCTTGACAGTTACTGATGTCTTGCAGGCATTTTTTATTTCTTGAAAAGTGTTGATACTGCAGAACCACCAGATGTAGATTTGCAAGACAGAGAACAATTATACATTGAAGAACATAATTGGACTAACTCCTCACTCTTTAAAGTGGTTAATCAGATTTATCAGAAAACTATTACAAATGAAAGTTAGGGAAATTCTCAAATATTTCATGAATTTGGGGCTCATTGCTACTGGTTATTTTTAAACCAGACAATGATTATGTGAAATCCAAGAGTCTTCCACTTTGTCTATATCTGACTATATGCATACAAGAATACGTCAGAGCCTGTTGAAAATCTTTTACTGCCAACATGTATATCAGCATCTGCTGTTGATACAAGTATAACACCCGGATAAATGCAAAAATTTTCTAATTTTTGTAATTTATCTTCTTCTTAATATCATTAAATTATATCTTATGGCATTTCTCTGTTTGTTAATACTCATGGTTCGAGGAATTTCTTGTTACATATCAATCATCTAGTTTTTCTAGCTTTGGAATACTGATCTTGATATGCTATCAATTATTTCAGATATCAGATGAAGGGGGTGGCATACCAAGAAGTGGTCTTCCAAAGATTTTCACATATCTCTATAGCACTGCTAAAAATCCACTCGAGGAAAACGATGAAGGAAGCTCAGATGGAGTAATTATGGTTGGTTATGGTTATGGGCTTCCAATTAGTCGTCTCTATGCTCGCTATTTTGGTGGTGATTTACAAATTATCTCTATGGAAGGATATGGTAAATCCAATTCTTTCTTTATGCAATACTTAATCTCAAGTTCAATTTGTCCTGCTTGAATTCCAATATGGCTCATTCATTGCCTATTATGTTGCCAATACTTATTCGTGATTTACAAACTCGTGCTTGCTATGATTTTTTGATACAAACCGGATGCTATGCTTTTGTTACAATGATTTTTTTTATACAAACCGAATGCTATGCTTTTGTTACAAACCATATACTAGTTGGAGACTAAATGATTGCCTAAGAAGAAAGGAAATAGAGATTAGGAGATGCAGTGAGTAGAGTGGCTGGATAAGCTATCTTAAATGGTAACCTTAGGATTAAAGGATTGATACTCGAATTTAACCTAACCTATTAAGATAAATGGGTAATCAATACTAATCCTTATTTTGATTGTTTAAATGTTGGGCTCCTGTTTCATAGCAAAAGGTTCATTTTGTGACTCTAAACTAAGTTTTTTTTTTATTGTTTAAGTGTATTTTCTGAATTTTGAGAACCAATTTTTTTTTGTACATCTACCATCAAGTATGACCCTACTTAACCAGATATACACTTTTAGACCCCCATCTTCATGCACATGGCTAACTGTAACCCGCGAGGTCTTCTGACTTTGTGTTTTTCAGTTCAGGGTCTACTAGTTTACTTATCTCTTGTGGGTTTTGAAGATACTTTGTGGCCTGTATAACATAGAAGGACAATGAGCCGTGGATATATAGCATGAATCTACTAATATGAATCACAAACTGTTGGATCAAGAAGGATATATCTTGAGACTAGCGAACCCAAAGGGCAAACAATGTTATGTCTTTTCCAACTAATGAATCTCCAAAGGGAAGATAATGTTGAAAGAAACTTGTGATTTGCAGCGAGGCTATGGTTTCCTCAGTTGGGATGTGATAAGGTAGCTAAATAGAGGTAATACAACCTTTAACTTACCCTGACTATTGTATGAACTGATTAGAGGGCTTGTTGAGAATTAAGCTTCTAAACTACATGGAACAAATGATTATCGGAAGTTTGTAGGAAATAAGAACAAATTTGGGTTTATGCCCTTAGTATCTGTTACAAGAAGCTGATGCTGTTTTTGAGTATCAAATATTTTCAAATATGCATCTTACCCAATTTATCAGACACCCTCTTTCCTTGCAATATGGAGGTCTTCCACTGATTATTTCCAGTAAAACTACTCCAAAAGCAAAGATGTTAGCTTGAATTTCCATTTCTTGTTGCTCTCGAGGAACATTATATTCTGGAAGAGAGACTCTGCTGAAGTAACCAGCACTTTTCTTAGATTCTGAGAAAATAATTTTCCAGCTCTCAAAATCAACCAACTACAAAAGAAATGTAAGAGGGTTTTATAATCTTAATCCATTCCGCTAATACAAAGATGTGAAAAAACATAAACCAAGTTAGCAGCAAAAATCACTGAAGGAATTATCTGGGAAAGATGAAAGCCACAAAAAAAGGGCACAGTTGCCTTTTGATTCACTGCATATCAACCCACCTTGTGTTTGCCTGCTTCATTGATTGCGTGGTGATGGTGAATTTTATAGCTTTTGCTCCTTATTGTATTATGTCTATTAGCCATGTGTATACAAAGGGCACAGTTGCATTCTTGCTTATGAGATTTGGAAGATGGCATCAGAGGTAGTACAATAAATAGTATATCTCTTCATTTGCTTGTTAACTATGAACATTTTCTTTGTTCTTCTATGCTTCCTTCACTGTTATATTCGTTATCTTCCACAGCAGCCTTTAAAAACTCAGTATTCTATTTTATTTGATACATGCACACATTTGTTTTAGTTATTTGACATATGGTGGATTTATGTGTTTTTACAGTTTACAAATCTCAAGTACTCCAGAGTTGAAATTGATGAAGTGCGGTTCGAGTGGGCTGAATGCATGCTAGATTACATTTGAGACAGTTGTACCTTGATGTGTTAACAGAATGTTATACTTTGATTTTGATATCTATTAGCTAGCTTTTGATGTAAAAAGAATGTTTGGGTATTTTATGGATATTGTTGTAAGAAGATTATTTATATAATTTGTGAATATTTGTGTATTTTATGGATATTATTGAATGATGAATATTTGTACAATTTGTGAATATTTGTGTATTTTTTTTTGTTATTGTCGGTTTTAAAATCAAATCTGTGCTGTTAAAAAATATACATATTACATCGGTTTTCCACCGATGTAAAACCGGTGTTATAAAGTAATATTACATCGGTCATTTACCGCTGCCAAAACTGGTGTTATTAACATACAATATTACATCGGTTTTACACCATTGATGAAACAGTGTCGTTAAGTGATACTACACCGGTTAATAACCGATTCGAAGACCGGTGTCGTTAAGTGATACTACACCGATTTTAACCCGATGTCTAAAATGACAGACTTTTAACATCGGCTTCATAGACATCGGTCGAAAATCAAATAGACACCGGTGGAAAACCGATGTCTATGAGCGATTTTGTTGTAGTGCGACAACGTCTAAAACCCTAAAATTGGAGGGGGAAAACATGTCTGGCCCATCTAGAGGTGCTCAAATAGACCCTAAACCTGCGAGGAGGGTCAAATACTCCCTACGTGCCGAAAAATCTGCATATGGCTAAACTAAAAACATAAAAACGTACGATTAGCTACTTATACTATAGGTGAGGGGTTACTGACTTCCTGCGCTAGGTTTCTTACAATTCTGATCGCTAGATTTCCGGAGAAGAAGATCTCTTCGGCGATCTTCTTGCGTCTACGCGTTCTTCTCGCGGAGAGGATCGTCCTCGTATCAGAGTCGTCGCCGGAAGGTGCTCCTACGCCCCTAGGGATGGAACCCTAGGTCTCTTGGGGGCTTGGTGTGCCGAGAGGGTGAGGAAGAAGGAGAGGTCGGTGGGTGAGGGTGAGGAAGAGTTGTCGATTCAAAATAATAAACCCTCACTTAAATTCCCTATTTATATTAAGTGATTAATATGACCCAAATCAATCATAAATATAATTCCTCCTCTCTTCTTTCAGCACACCCCTGCTGGGGCCACTTGGTTACTAAAGTCATGCTATAAGTTGTAGGACCTGATAGGTCACGGGTTCAATTCTTGCTTAGGCTATTTTACGTTTTTATTTAATTTTGCTACTTCTGCTACTCTAAAAATTCCATAAAAATATTCTAAAAGTTCAGAAAAACTAATAGAATATTTCTAAAATTTATTTGAGAATTTTCGGACATTAAACCAGTAATGAAGACTGTGGAATTTAAATAATTCCTCTCCCACTTAGTTATTTAAAATGAGGAATTTTAACATGCACGCACACACACATCACATATAAACAGCATAAAAAGGCTATAAATATGAAAATTAATTTTTCAACTATTATGGCCTCATCCATAGCTGTCCTCGATGTGCCACCAACCCTAGCTGCCACCATCGGGTCATGTCGTTACGTCTATCTTGCTTCCTTTTTCGATGCACCTCTGGTCCTCAAGATAGCACCACACATAGCAAGGAGATGAGCCGCAACAAAATAAAATTTTACATTTATCGATCCTATATTCCACAAGGGAATGTACATGTAATCTAGATCGAACAGAATGTAAAATCCTAAAACTAATACAACTCCTACTGTATTTAATAATTATAATCATGTACACATAAAATGCCCTCGACATGCCCAAGGGTCCAATCATACACAAACACAATAGGGTCATAATAGTTGGAACTAGGATGCCTGCAACCATATAGTTAGTTTATTTACACATCCTACTATTATCCTGCCAAATTTATGTATGAACCGTGCATAATTTAACTGAAAACCAAACACATAGAGGCAGAAAACTCGCTCTGATACCAATTGTTGGTCGCTACTTGGAATTCCATTCTACTTCCCCTATACAAAAATTTGTACAAGCATAGAACTTTCTTAACAACCTATGTGTTCCTCATGAGTTAAACTTGAATTGAAAACGGAACTTAACATTTTTACTTCAAGTTCAACTCATGTGTTCTTCAGTAGTTAAAACTTGGATTGCAAACGATACTTAATATTATTAATCTAAGTTCATCCCATGTTACAGATGTTGATTAAATATCTATTTCAAGGATTGACTTCCAGGTTAAACATGATGAGGCACTCAACCTTTTTAGGTATGGGATCATCCACCACTTCCTAGACAAAGTCTTTCAAAGAAATTGAATATTTAAACTTCTTACAGTAACCCTAGGTTTAACTACAGAGACCTCAATAGAAGCACAAGATTAAAACACTAAATCAAAATAGAAAAAAATGAAACATGAAATCGCTAGCCTCTTGTGTTGGTATTTCAGGATCCATACAAAGAAAAACTAGTTTCGCTGCGGAATTAAGAACTAGTTATACCTTTCTTTGTAAACAAAGATCTCTTGATCTTCTGCTATATTCCTCTCCTCCTCTTGAACGTCGTGTGAGTGATGGTCTACCAAGATGAAATCCATCCAAACCACTTCTTCTCCTCCTCCAAGAAATTCCGGCCACCAAGGAATGCCAAAATAGGAAATTTTCTTCTCTTCTTCTTTCTCTCAAGCAACCGGCCACCAAGTGCTCCTTCTTTTCTTTCAAGTTTCAGCCACCAATAAGAGATGGGTGCCGGCCTTAGAAAGAAGAAAAAGAGAGAAGAAACAAGGTGCCACCGGCCTTAGGAAGAGGAAAGGGAGAGAGACTGGTCACCAAGGAAAAGAGAGGAGAGAAATTGTAGAGATATGTGTATGTTTCATAAGGCACCCTCTACCTTTCTTTTATAATCCTTGGTCATGGCAAAAAAATTTTTTTTAATAATAATCAAAATCTCTCTCTTTTAAATTTCCTATTGTGATGACTACAAAAGAAAAGTTTTAAAATTAATCTCTCTCCTTTAAACAATGTAGAAGGCTACAAAAAGGAAAGATTAAAATTAAAACTTCTCTTTTAAACATGGTTACAAAAAGGAAAGTTTTGTCAAAATTAAAATCTCTCTTTTTAAACATTATAGATAACTACAAAAAAGGAAAGATTAAAATCTCTCTTTTAAACCTTTGTAGATAGCTATAAAAGGAAAGATTTTAAAATTTAAAACTCTCTTTTAAAACCATGTGGATGACTATAAAAGAAAAGATTTTAACAAAAAATAAAATCTCTCCTTTTAATCCTATGTGGTCGGCCCCTTGCTTGGGCACCAAGCTTTGCTGACCACCTCTTGGGCTCCAAGCTAATGCTTGATCGCCCCCCTTACACCAAGCAAGGATGTGTCCTGCCCATTACTTGGGTAAGAAGTGGGCTTAGTAGATACAAGGCTTTATAGAGGCTACAACAGGGACCGAGAGGAGGAATTGGTTTTGGTCTCCCGATGAGCTTGAGCTTCCTGTATTCGACCCGAACACCCAACTCAAGTTCATCAATAATAACTCATACCACTAAAGAGTTATTATTGAACTACCGCACCAATCCCATATTACATTATGGGCTCATTCTTATCATGAGTGTATTAATCTCCTTGTGTTTAAGATATCGAATGACCATTAATTAAATGAGCTACTGACAACTCACTTAATATTGGGAGGTATGCTTTTCTTGTGGGTGTGCCGATTTTCAAGAGGCCAAATATTGGATGCTCACATTGAACCATCTCTGACTGCCGGAAAGGACTCTTAAGGAGATGAAGATGAAGAGAGTGGCGATACATTACATTGTTCTTATGATGATAGCTCTCTTCATAATAATATAGGTCATTAGAAGAAAAATTTGGAAGTTTCTCACTTCAACAAGATCGTGATTTTGATGAGCTTAATGAGGTGGTCAAGCTTAGGACCTAAAATAAGCACTTTATGGGAGGCAACCCAAGTTTCTTTCTTGTTATTATTTCAATTTATTTTCTTTTATATTTTTCTTAACCCAATCCCTTTACTTAATTTTTCTTGTCCATATTTCTTTTTCATGATACATTATGTAGGTGTCTTAAGGATAATAGAGTAATTTCATAACTTGATTGACTCATTAACTTGGCATGTCTCACTTGGTAACTCCTTTAACCTTAACTCTCTTTCATATGTGGCTTTGTTTTCATTGGGACAATGAAAAGTTTAAGTCTGGGAGGATACATACTTAGATGCATATATGTTGGATTATAGTTTAGATTTTGATAATAAAATTTAGATTTTGGTCTTAATAATATTTTTGAGTCATTTAAGTTTCACTATCCACACCATTACTACTGACTTGTCCATGAGTAAACTTCTAGCACGCTAATTATCTAGAGTCATGAGCTACATTTATATTGCCAGTATAGTAGTGATCTATTTTTTTACCTGCAGTGGAACAAAGTGATCATATGATTTGTTTGATAGAAAATTTTTTCGCACGTTTATGGTTTAGATTCATGTTGTTAGGATATGATTGCTAGCATGTTTGGTGATATACTTTTCTCTATCATTAATAGCAGGACATGAGCATTGTTTTTCATTGAAAGGATTTGGTTATAGTCTAGCTTAAGGATCTCTATACATCTTATCTTATTTTGATAGTTGAAAGTTCTAAAAATAGTCATAATTCATTGAATTTGATGAGTACTTAATTTCCCATGGTGATTTCTTAACTACACCTTGGCTATTAGATTGAAGCTCAAAACATTAAAACTCATTTGGAAAAATGGAAATCCCACTAATTGCATCATTACAAATGTGCAATTGAAAAAGAAAAAAAACACAAACAAAGCATATGAAATAAGAGATTGAAAATTTTTTTATCATGAGTGGAAATTAGATGTTTACCTCTTTGAGACCGAGTTAGGTTACTGGAAAAATGAACACTAGATTTCTCTTGTTATCGAGCGCATTCTTTAGACCTTGAGTAGATTTAATATAGATGAACCAAGCAGTGTTACTACCAGGAATAAAAGGAAAAGATGGTTCAATGACGACTTGACTAAGACTAGGAATTGAAACTTGAGAAATTTAGGCCACAATTTGCACTGAGCACAAAGAACTCATTCTTAGGCTAGTTAAATCCATTCATGATCATGCTCACTATTGAAATTGTCTGATAGAGTTAAATTGATTTGTTAGGGAGTATGATGCACTTATTCCTACATATGTTTCTAGACTATAAAATTTTATTTGATAACAATCGAATGCTTACTTGTAGATCATTCTTGATTATGCTCATCAGTTTTACTAGTTTGGTAAAACTGATTAGAATTACTAGGGATACTCATTATTAGCTCATGAATCTAGATTGCAAAGTTTGCTTGAGGATAAGCAAAGGTTTAAATCTGGGGGGGGAGGGGGGGGGGTGATATGCGTAAATTATATATGTTATTTTATATCATTTAATGCCCATATTTCTGTATTCATTTGGCTATGATCTATGCTTTTGCACAATTTTCTATCATATTTAAGTATAATTACTATTTTGCATCTAGAGATTTGCTCAATGTTTATTTTTTCTTTCAGGAGCAAGTTGAGGTGGAAAGAGACTCTAAAGCCGTAAATGAAGATCATTTGATGAAGACCATGGCCTAGCCTTGCCAACCTCATGGAGAGGTGTATGAAACAACCATTCCAGAGACAAATTGGGTCTGGCCATGCCTTGAGGCGCGACCGAGGAAGCAGCAAGGAGCAGGTCGTGTTAAATGGAACAACCAATGGAAGAAACCAGAGCAGAACTGGCTCTAGCCATGTCAAATGGCATGGCCAGGAGCCAATCTATGCCCTTTTCCAAAGGGGAATAAAGATTGGCCATGCCTCCAAATCCAGTTTTGAAGATTAGTACATGCTAGATGGCATGACCCAGAAGGCTAAAACAGAGCAGTCTCTGCCCTGGCTGTGCCAAAAGACACAGCCAAGAAGCCAAAGATAGCTTTGGTTGTGCCAATTGACATGGCCAAGCTATCTTGTCAAAGCCAATTTGACTCTGGCCGTGCTAAAAAGCACGACCAAATGCCCAAGGAGCGAATTGGTCGTGCCTTTAGGCACGGTCACTCCGTGCCTCACCTCTATAAAAAGAGCATCTCATCTCCTTCCAAAGAAAGCTTGGTGCACAGGAGGAGACCATCTAGGTCAAATCCTTGCATCCGGAGGTATCATTTGAGCGATCTAAGGTAGTTCTACTATTCCAAAGGCACACCAAGATCTGCATCCAAAGGCTTCATTCGACATCAAAGGGTAAGATTTCCTCCTCTTCTTGGATTTCTATTATTATGAGTGTTTGGATTGCATTTCTAGCTATTATGGAGTAGATTAAAATTGTTCTAGGACGTAGGAAGTAATTGTAAGGAGTAGAAGTTGTAAACTCTATTGAATCGCCAATTCCCTTGTTTGATGAAGCATATATGCATATGTTCTGTTCGATGAATTGCTTGTAAGAAGACTCTTTTTATGGACATGAATTTATCTATCTAAATTGTATTTTTGTATATGTATATCTCATTTATGTAATAGATACATTGTTGTGTATCTAAATCTGAGCATGAACTTGAATTTTCATCGAGTAGATGCATGAATTGTTGCCTCTTTTGAGTGTGCATTCTAATATAACTCAACATGGTCTTAGGATACTTGTTTAACATTGAGTATCAAAGATAACTATCCTTCTATATGGAACGTAACCTCCTAAGGGAGAACAATTCTATGTATGGATAAATCTATCACTAGACCTCATGGGCTTTCCCTAATCATGTGCTACGTGACCTACGTAATCGAGAGACGTAAACTCGGGGGAGACCTTGTGATAGGAGGTACTCTACTAAAAACCTGGACTCTCTAGATTACTTTTTTACTTGATAGCATACTTAGTTACTAGCAGGGGAAGTATTCTGATACACCGTCGCAGGATGATATTCGGTGATTGTCCTACAATAATATAAGTAGAGAACTAGGGAAGGGAAAATTCATAGCACAACATTCACCATTAGAATGAAACCAATGGCCTAGAACATTCACTAAACTAATGACTTCCTCAATCTACTTTCTTTTACTTTCACATATTAGTTGAAAATCTCAAAACAAACACTCATCGATTTTGTCTATCTAAATTCAAAGTGTAAAACCAACTAGCATTTAATCTTCAGTTCTCGTCGGATCGACTTATAAATTTTATTACTTGATGATGAACATGTGCTTACGGTTATCATCACATCATTAGAGTATTCTCCCGCAAGAAGTGGTTGTTTATTTATCCTATCTGCTCACAAGACCATCCGTGGTAGAGCGTTCTCCTATAGACAGTGACTGTTACATACCCTGACTGCTCATGGGTCTATCCGTGGTAGAGTATTCTCCTGCAGTCAGTGTTTGAGAAGTTAGATAGCTACCACATCCTGTCCACCCACGGGACCATCCGTGGTAGAGCATTCTCCTACGGACAGTGGCTAGTTATATACCCTAATTGACCACAAGATCCATTAGTGGTAGCAGTTTGAGATAGTTAGGACTTGTTATATGCTTGTTGTATGCTAGTTATGTATATGTTCATACAGGTTCAGACGTACTCCTGATTTATTTACCACACCTGGTTGAGGAGGTTAATGGACATTATATTATTGATTATGTTGTTGGTTATCAAGTTATTATTCTGGTTCTCCTATCTTTGAAGTAAGTATTTTCCTAAGACTGTCTCCTTTGAGTTCCTTATGTTATTATCATACACTATCTTCTTGTACCTACAAAGTATGTTATACTCACTACCCCTTGCTTTCCCTTTATTTCCAGGTTAGTAGGTAGATGATATGTCGTGTCGCTTCGAGATCCTAGCTGCCAGTCCCATGTTGCATCATGAATTTTTTTGTTGTTGTTGTTACTCGTACTCATATTTTGGCTTTCTCAACATATTGTATAACTTGTGTGTGAGTTTCTAGACTTTGCCCTTTTGTTTGTTATATATTTGTTGAGGTAAGTCGTACTGGTATGTAATCTAGTTTCTTATTTTGCGTAGTTGTGTTTATTTTTATCCATGTGGGCTGTAGATATTATCCTATGTTGCTTTATGGCTATGTATCCATGTTTCAATTGTCATTGTTATAGGGAAGGTGCTATCTGATTTTTGTCATACAACCTTACCCTCCAGGCGTGACAATTTATTTGTATGAGAGCCCAGGTTGCGATGCCTTTTTGTGTTTCAGATTTCATAATTTATTTTCTTGATATGACTTTTTGAATTTTGGGACTAGGCAGTGACACAGGACATCTCAAAACTATAAGAAGTAAGGTATATCTCTGGTGTTGTTATACCTATTTTGGTTCACTACCTTATTTAGTTACTGTTACATTAGTTGAATGTTGTAAGGATGAATGCATGGTTTCTTAGACTTTCTCCAACTTAGTTGGATTGTATAGTTGTCTCTATACCTATTTGTTAAGTACTCACTGACTGATGTTAGCATGGTGACACTAAGTGAGTTAACCTTAATTGCAGTCATGATCAAGAACGATCATGAACACGACAAGTTGACATTACAAGACCCAAGCCTAACACACATAATATAGATTCTTCTGTGACACCAACTGATACCTAGTTGGATGTAGGTGTCAGGCCGCCAATAATCTATTGAAGATTAAGGATGACAGTCTTAGGAAATACAAATAACCATACCATTCTTGCCACTACCATTTGGTAATGGACAAGGAGCATATACTTATACTATTATAGTCAATTAAGGATCGATGCATCTTATTTCATGGGGATTTTAACCATGGACTATTCGTATCTGGTTAGATAATCTAGAAACTACATAGAAGTATGACTTATACTAATGTAAAAAATGTAGAGGTTACAATTTGCCCGAGTAATGTGACCAATTGAGAGGGCTGTTGAGGCTATCACTAACTGTCATATGCTATTTTGTATAAACCAACTCCATGTCTTCTTTTATCGGGAGTTGATTGGAATTAAATCTTAGTTGCACAAAACATATAGTTTAGCTATCTTCTCTGAAAATTCAGATACGATGCTGAACGCAAATACAAATAAAAATAAAACAATTATTACAAGTGTAGGGACACAACGAGCGGAAGATATCTCTCTTCCATACACCAAAATATTGCTTGATAAGCTTACTTAAAAACAAAGTATATAAACTATGTAAAAGGGGATTAACGGAGTAGCACTTGCTCAAATACACTTTTGCGTGCCAAAGTGTGCCTAGTGTCCGATAATATACTATACTAAAATTGTAATATTTCATCTGAGGAGCAAACCCTCAGTACAATACTTAAAACAGGCAAGGAATGGAATTAAAATGCCAGGAATAATAAGTAATTATAACATTAGGTGAGGTGTCATGTCTCTGGACAGTGCGGATAAAGTTTCCAGTGTGGGGTTTGTCTTTTGTATACTATGCAATTTTGGTTCAACTTTAAGCAAGATAAGATTGTGATGTCAATTTACCGTTCAAACCTCTAGTGACATAATGAAATTTACTGTTTTGACATAAAGGGCAATCTTTATGTTTTTTTTTCTTAATGTGCTTTCTTGTAGATTTCCAAACTGTGGCAATGCCAATAAGCTTCTAGTCATTCTTTATGAAATTTTGTGCATTAGAGATTGAAGTGAGGTTTTTGTTGCAGCTAGCCAGCCTATCCTGTAAATCATGTTCCTTTTGGCTTTACCACAGTCACAGAAAACCCATGGTAACTTGTTCATTTTGTTCAGGTCATAACGCTTCCTTCTTGTTGGGAGTAACCTGATATGGTTTAAATTTTGTGATTTGTTATTGCATATCTAGTATGCCAATAGTTGTGATGATACGATTAGATAGTGCATAGGGTGGTAAAAAGATGAATATGTTCATCCTCAATGTTTTCATCAACTATCCGTCCCAAGACCAACACGGAGGAGGTAAATCACGGGAGGCTACTAGTATTTGGAATAGTTACTAGCACATAAGGGAGGTATTTACCTCGACTTTGTCGAGATTCAAACCCCAGATCTCATTGTGATAATATTTAATACGTTAACTATTAAATTCATCCGAGGAGATAACTGGATAGTGCACATGATGCTTGAGGAGCTTGTTGACTTGATGAGATTGAGCTGTAGACTTAATGATCTCATGTGCTCGAGGTTGGAAACTTAGCTTGAGTAGTAGACTTAGGAGTTGTGGACTCATATTTGAGAGCTTGTCATGGATCAGTTACCACCACTAGAGCATGGAGAGGAGATCTCAGTGGATTTGACGAGATGAAAATTTTGAAGAATGAGATCCATGACAAATTATGTTGAGTGGCTATAATATTTTGGCTTTTGTCATTGAGCATATAATACCATTATAATTATGTGGAGATTGCCTAATAGTGGGATGGACTCCCAAGTCATATCTGGTCGATTGACTGAAGTCGTAAATCTTATGAGGGTTGAAGGCCTCAACAGCTTAGGCTATTTATAATTTTCTCTCTTCTTACATTCTTTTCATATCTTAGAGGTTAGAGGTGAGGATTATTTGCAAATGAAATCCTTGTTTAAGGTCAAACATATGATAGCTTGTGACCTCATTAGTCGCGTCAAGGCTTGCGCATTGTAGAACTATACCACCTTATTATCTTTCACCCTTTAAGGGATGATAATAGTAAAGTTATTTAGAAGCAATCCATTAGACTTGTTATAGTCTATGGGGTAAGCAAGGAGTTTCTAAGCCACGTAAAATAATCTTGTTATATATATATATAAAAGAATAATCTAACAAAAGAAGAAAGTAATTACAAGCTTTAATTGCTATGTAGCAGCTCACTTCAAAGTCAATTGTCTCAAGTTGAGATTGAACGAAGGGGGCTCATCTCCAACAACGAAACAACGAAAAGAATCGGTGCAATTAGAAAAGGGTCTTAATTCGATTTAGATGATCATTGAACGATTAACTAAATTCGTCCATTTTCTTGCTGACTCTTCGACTGACTCTTGGATAACTTAGAGGAGTTTCCAATAAGTCATTTTGTGCATAACTTCATTTTATGAAGAATTTTAGACAAAACATTGTTTATCTATTTTTGAAGTAGATCATGTACGTGTAAGGGACTTGATGAACCGGGTATTTCCAGAGTATTTGGATCCGTTGTCATTGTCTTCATTGATAATATCTCAATATATTCCTGATCTGAGGTGTATCACGAATAATATCTCCCTATAGTTCTGGAGATACACTACAAGAAAAAAACTAATAGACAATGCTTTAAAAGCATTGTCTATGTATCTGAAAAAAGATTATTAAAAGCACTGTTGTTAAAAGTTAGCTCAACGATAACGCTTTAAAAGCGTTGTCATTTATAGCAAAGACAACGCTTTTACAACGCTTTAAAAACATTATCATTTTTTGGAAAAAACAATGTTATTGCAACGCTTTAAAAATGTTACTGTTTTTTGCAAAGACAATACTTTTACAACGCTTTAAAAGCGTTATCTTTTTAAAATAAAAAAAATAAAAAATCTATTTACAAAATCATTGTTTTTATATTTACAAAACTATTATTTTTCTTTTACCATGTCCAGATTCGAATTTGACATATAATAGCAGTTAATTAGGTCAGCTAATGATTTCAAACTCATACCAAAACAATATAATTTAGCCACAAAGTATATATTGGTATTTACAGGAGAATTCAGCTACAAAGTATAATTTAGCTAATTTCAAATACTAAATAGTTCTATTTCAATGTAGATAGTGACATTCAAATTTAAAACAAAAGAGCACAAAATAGCTAGCTGGTCTCGAAGGCAACGATCTGCATACTTACTTCTACTAGCTACATTAAAAAAGGATTGTTGGCTTGAGACTAGGACAAAACATCTACCACTGTGTATCTGCCACAGAAAATAATACCATCAGTATTATGCAAAAGAAATTTTCACTCTTAAAGCTAAAAACAAGGGTCACAGTTCACACCATAGAACAATTAAAAAATCTAAATTGATGTACCGACGAGATAAATTTGGATTTCAGGCAATATGTTGCACAAAACTACAAAATAGTACAAAACTACTTAATAGTTTCTATTTGAAAGAGAAATTAAGAAATCATTACTAGAACCTAGAAATACAAAAAGCGATAAGAAATTAGTAAGTGTTGAAGAAAATAAAAAATTCATTAGAAATCTTGTTCGCTCTCAGTAATATTGACATTAGAAGAAAATAAAACTAAAGACAAAATACTACACTTAACGACAACAAATAGTTCATTAAAAAATTGTTAGTAATTAGCCTTAAGAGTCAATCATGAGATAATTAGGTCTTTTGGTTACTAATTGAGTTAGACTCAAATGAACTCACTCATTGGATTGAGTCCAATCCGAATTAGACACATTGGATTCATGGAGTAGACTCAATGGGTTAGACTTATTGGGTTATTGGATTAATGGTTAATCCAATATATAAAAATCCAACCCATTAGGAGGAATATAAAGAGACAAAAACCCTTGGTATTCATTTGATGAATATAAATAGGTTTTTAGATTTATTTTTCATTTAGATGAGAAATGGTGTCTCTTGAGCTTCTCTCTTCTTCCTCCTCCTTCCTCCTTAGCCGAATCTTCAAGCTTGGCCGAACCATACTTCTTGCTAGCACAAGAAGATGATTCTTCTCCGAAGGCTTTGTTCGTGCGACGAACGAAGGATATGTTCGTGTGGATACCATAGAGGTGCGGACGCTTGAACGCGCGGAGATCTTGATCCAAAGAAAAGGTTGCTGTCGGGATTGTGAAGGGCACGCAACAAAGATATAATTCTATCATGTAGCTTAGCATAGATTATTTCCAGAACATGTTTCTTCCCTTTGTATGGATCTGCTAGATAGAGGATCTAGTTAATTTCCGCTGCGCTTTCGCGTGTTTAGCGCTCTAGATCCCAACAAAAATCACTTAAAAAATCTTGTTCACTTTAGCTAAAGCAAGATGATGAACTTATATAAACTTGAACGCACCTACTCATAAATATGATCTTGTATACATTTTGCCAACTCCGAACGCACCTCATCAACAAAAGATGATTTGGGAAACAAGTTGCTAGCATTAACACCCACAGTATTATAAGTGAGATGATGCCACTATGATAAGCAGGTAATCTTTACAACAACGGAAACAACGGAGCAAGGATTCAAGAAGGGAAAAGAACATTGCTTTTTCAAAATAATCTATAGGTCATAAATGCAAGATTATATTAACAAAGTATGCTACATCCACTTACAATCTCTAAGAAAAGTTTAGGTAAACACTGTTGATGGAAGTGAATTCACGACCACTGTTAGAGTTGCCGGTGTCAAAGGCTTCTTGCTCGATGATGTATATATATATATATATATATAAACTCCAAATAATTAGCACAAACACTTGGTAAAAGATCATAGCAATAAACAACATTTGTAGTCCTAAAGTCAGTTTTGAATGGATGAGAAGCTGCCCACCTTTATAACCAAACCCGAATGTCCCTTCATAAGCATCAACAGTGAATTTTCATAACCTCCATGATAGAATCCAGCAACAATAGCTTCTCTTCCCTTTCCCTAACAAAACAAGCATATCTGGTTAACTTGCTATACATGAATACTAATTTTCAAGCCCACAATAATGAGAAAAATTCATGCTAGAAGGTCACCAAATTGTGCTTACTCTTAAATTTATGTGCCAAACGAAATGAAATTAAATAAGCATAGTTATAAAGCATTTTAATTTTTTTATATTATTTATCAGAAAATCATTTTGTACTGTAGTAGAATTTTCATTGTATAATGGGCATTCAGAAACAAAACATTTTACAAGGTCAAGCAAACTCAGGGATCCAAAATTTATTAACGGTACTATGTTAGTATTACATGAAAGCTTCTAATTCCATACCTAATAATAATTTGTCAGATTTTCTTATTATAATAATAGGGAAAATGCATGGCATATTTATTTAATAACATACAAAACAATCATACAAAACTATATTTATCTATTCGTGAGTTATGAATGAAATACGAGTGATAAACAAATTATACTGGACCATTTGATAATGCCAACCCTATAATATGATATGCATAAAATAATAGTATAATAGGTAATCTACCAGGTGATATGCATAAGTTTCAACTCACCCTAACAAACTGTTGCACTTTCTCTGTGGTTGCCAAGGGGGGATGTTTCTTAATATGCTCCCTTAGGCCAATTAGAGAATATCTGCAACATAACCATCAGCATGAAGGTTGGTGTCTAGATTATCTGGTTTTAGAAACAGCTAATCACAGATCACATCATCTGATTTCCATGTTTATCTAAAGTGAATGCCAGGTAATAAAAGAACATGGTGTGGCCATTTTCAAAGTTAAAAGTACTAAACTATTAACAATAACAATCATTTAACAGAACATACTAGTCGTGCATTAAGAAACTAAGGATGCAAAAATACATGTTGACATTAACAAAGCAACCTCATTAATAATTAAACAAATCGATTTTCTTTTAGACAGATATAAAGCAATGGGAATACACAATCAAAGAGTGTTAATCAAAGATGAGATATAAAGAGATAATAAAAGAGAACTCAGAACTTATTTATTTCAAGTTTCCAACAATACCATGATAATAGAATATTAATAGGACAAAATGTTCCTCAGCAGTAGGCATAATCAAATCGAGCAAGTTTATCATTAACTTTGCAAAAGGTTTATTCATAATAAAAGCAGTGTCGTTTCCTTGCAATTTCTTCATGAATATTTCAAGGGTAATCTAATAGGAAAAAAATATCAGATTATGAGTGTGGATAGTATGAAATTAACAAGTTCGATAAAGCTGATTAAACTGAGTTTTTGCCAAACCGGCTTCAATTAATATAATTAAAAATCAACTGCTTATCCATGAACCGCACTGCACATTAAAATATGTCCCAACTCCGTGGTGGCATCATCGGGCAGGAAGCCTTCGACACTGCCATGCCACTGTCTCCATGGTGACGGTGACGGATCACGACATCCTGAACTCACTGTGATGGCGGCCAGATATTGAGGGATATAGCCGAAGGTGGTGATGGAGACGGTGGAACTTCCGATTTCTGAGACTCGTCTGCGCCTTCTTCGGCGACGATCTCACTGCCTTGAGGCTTCGTGGCTTCGTTGTCTTCCCTCATTTCAACGAGAGAGGGTTTGGTTTGGTGACTTTGGTGAGGGATTGTGGGAGGGGGTTTGAGAGGAGATCGAAGATGTGTGAGAGGGGTTCGGGAGGTATTCGGAGATAAGTGGTGTCGAGTGAAGCATAGGATTTTTTTACTCCTTAATTGATCCAACGGTTCATATCATCCCAGATTTAGATGAGGACTTTATAATAGACAACGCTTTTTAAAATCGTTGTTATAGACATTAAAAAAATGTCAATAGATAACACTTTTCAAAAAGCGTTGTCTTTGACCTACAAAAATCAGTAATAAACAATGATTTATAAAAAATCATTGTCTATTAGTAAGCAAATAAAGAGATAGACAACGCTTTTCACTAAAAGTATTGTAAAAAAAAACAATGCTTTTTTAAAAAAAATATTGTCTTTTAAGTGTTGTAAAATCTTAATTTTCTTGTAGTGATACTTCGGTACCTCATTCCCCAGTCAGCCTCTCTTTTCCTCTGCTCTACTAAATTTCCATCTCTCCGCTACTCCGACCACCATAGACTCAATGGCCAAATGCGACAGCTGATTGCAGCCACCACAGCCCACCGGAGTTCATCCTTGCTGGCGATGGTTGCCCTTGTTTGGTGTCGAGCCTGTCGACTACATACCACCGCAGTCACCACCAGCCACAGCTATGGGCAGCATCGCAACCACCACCAACCCTTCATCGAATCTGGACAGCCTTCATCTAATTTGGATAGCAGATCTATCGATGTTCGACGCTTCTATGAACTATTGCCGAAGAAGAGGAGAAATAGTGGATTCAGATTCAGATTCAGATTTGAGGCAACCTTTTTGAACATAAAGACATCCAACATGATCTACGTTTAAGGTGAGTACTTTCTTTCCTTCCTTTTATAGTTCATGATCCTATTATTTGTATTCATTGTGTAGTATTTTACTTTGATATCTACCCTATGTTACTTCTTGAGTTGGACCTGCCATCGTTTGATCTTATATTTTACTCTATTTTGAGATTCATGCAGTCTTATTATTGTCCTTGTGACCATTTATGCTCGAACTATCATGATAGCAATGTTATACCATAGCATAGATATAGAATATTGAGCTAAGATACCCGCTTGACATTTATTCATCCCAAAGTATTAGTAGGACCACACTGTAGCGTAGGATATCGAGTATCCTAGGAGGTCTTATTTGTTATTTAGGCCCATGCCTAAACGCTAGTAAGGTTAGGCCCTTCTATCAATACATTGCTATGCATGGTGTCAACTATTGTCTCTCATTCATAGTTGAGAAAGTCGTCAACAACCGTTGTTATACTTGATATATGATAGTAAGATCATATCACAGTGTAGCTAGTAGAATTCACTCTTGAATGTGATTGTTACTACTTACTTATCATTTTTTATTTATACACTCAGATATCCTGTGTACCCATAGGACCATCCATAGTAGAGCACTCTCCCGCTGACAGTGGTTGTTTATTTATCCTATCTGCTCATAGGACCATCTGTGATAGAGCGTTCTCCTACATACAATGATTATTACATACCCTGACTGCTCATGGGTCTATCAGTGGTAGAGCGTTCTCCTACAGTCGGTACTTGGGAAGCTAGATAGCTACCACATCCTATCCACCCACAGAACCATCCGTGGTAGAGCATTCTCCTGCGGACAGTGACTCGTTATATACCCTGACTGACCACGAGATTCATTAGTAGTAGTAGTTTGAGCTAGTTAGGACTTGTTATATGCTTGTTGTATACTAGTTATGTATATGTTCATACAGGTTCAGAGGTACAATATGTACTCCTGATTTATTTACCACACCTAGTTGAGTAGGTTAGTGGGCATTATATTATTGATTATGTTGTTGACTAGCAAGTTATTATTTTGGTTCTCCTATCTTTGAAGTAAGTATTTTCCTAATTCTATCCCCTTCGAGTTCCTTATGTTATTATTATACAATATCTTCTTGTATTTGCATAGTATGTTATACTCACTACCTCTTGCTTTCCCTTTGTTTCCAGGTTATCAGGTAGATGACATGTTGTGTCGCTCAGAGGTTTTGGCTGCCAGTCCCATGTCGTATTGTGAGTTTTTTTTTGCTACTATTACTCTTACTCGTATTTTGGCTTTCTGAATTAATTCATGTATTGTATAACTTGCGTGTGGATTTCTAGACTTGTGTCTTTTTGTTTGTTATGTATTTGTTGAGATTAGTCATACTGGTATGCAGTCTAGTTTCTTATTTTGCGTGGTTGTGTTTGTTTTCAGCCGTGTGGACTATAGATATTATCTTGTGTTGTCTTAAGGCCATGTATCCAGGCTTCAATTATTATTATTACAGGGGAGGTCTATTTGATTTTTGTTAGACAACCTTATCCTTAGGGTGTGATGCCATGGGTCAGCCCGTCTAAAGATCTAGTTACATGTCTAAGTCAAACATAAATCAAGAAATTAAAATTCATAAACCAAGTTATAATCAAGTACTATATAATTATGGAACTAATTAACAAGATAATATCCAATAAAATAATATCAAAGTGGGTTGACACATTCACGAGTCCATACTAAATGTATCAAATTGAAAATTCAATACATTATTAGAAATCAACTATTAATTGATTGACTTGCTTGACTCATTACAACCTATCTTGTACATGCATACTTGTATTTAATTTTATTATGCAATAAATGTCATGTCATACATGATAGTTTTAAATTTCTTGTTTAATCTAGAATGGTTGATAGGAAAAAGATTGTTTAACACTTGACAACCTGGTATCAAGATGCAGCGAGATGATTGTATCAAGATGCAGCGAGATGATAATATGTTAGTGATACTCAATCTAAGTGTATCTGGGTTAGATAAAGAGTATCCTATTTAGTGCACTCAGTTGAAATGAACTGACCGAAGTTACCTCGCCCCATCCTAAATTAGTTAGACTAAGATTTTTTTTACTAAATTGATTAAATATATAATTTCTTGAGCTAACTTTGTCTAAGGAAGTGGTCGTTGATTCTATTAAGAATGCCACTGTGTCTTACCACAACCTGAAAGCCAAGTCTCGAAATATATAATTAGTTGACTAAAGGATAAATTTGAATCTAACATAAGATCAAACAATCTTCCTGATTCAAACTTAACTAATCAAATAAAATTGATAGATTCATCTCACAAAAACAAATAAATTACCTTGAATAAATTACCTTGTATGATATGTATTGAGACATATTGAATGGATGAGATGATAAGAAAAAATTAAATTGAATTAAAAAAAAAATCAAAATCTATAAGTTAATAATAATTTCTTAAAAATTACTTTCAAAATAATGACATTAAAATTTCGTGATTGTCTAGACGTAACAATATATATTCTTTCAAAACAATTACACACTTAGAGTTAAAATTCCTAGGTTAACATTGAACACCTAGACCTCTAAGACACATGTGTATATCATTCTTGTGGTTAACAAGGATGTCCTAAGCATGTGTGGGGAGGTTCTTATTGAAAGATCAATATTTAAAAAGGAGTTTTCAAAATATATTTGATTTAGTTTAAAATATTGTTCTTTGAAAATATTTTGAAAGATATTTTAGAAAATATCTAAAAAGTACTTTCAATTTTCTTTTAAAAAAATGCTTTCAAAATTAGTTGTTTTTTTTAAAAAATATTTGAAAATGTGCCTTCAAAATTATTTGAATTTTTTTAATTTTTTTTAAATTCCTTTGAATTTTTTTTGAAAGTCCTTTGATTTTTTTTGAAAAATATTTGGAGAAATTCTTTCAAAATCCTTTTTAAAAAATCTTTGAAGAAAATCTTTGAAAATTCCTTTGCAAGATTATTGAAAATATGTTGAAAGGTTGTTTAAAGTACCTTGAAAAATTTTAAATGATCTTTCAAGAAAAGATAAAAAGTAAGTTTTTGACGCAGGAAAATCCTATAAATTATTGGTGTAAAACCTAAGGAGAACCTTAGGTAATTAATTTGTATATGCATGTCAAAGGGGGAGAATGAACCTGAAGTTAGAGAAATCTAATACCTCTCAATTTGACACAAGACCCTTAAGATCAAAGCCTAACTTAAAAGTATTATCAAATATTAAAAAGGGGGAGATTGTTGGTGCAATTAGCCTCTAAAATTTTGATGTTTGACAATTTACTTATGTCTGGTCAAGTTTGACCAAGGGTTGATTCAAACAAGACCTTATGTTTGGAAGTAACTAAGTCTAGTCAGGTTAAAGGTTAATTGGATGACTAGCAAAAGAAAATTCTAGTATCATCAAAGGTTGACTAGATGACTAGTAAGAAAAGTCCAAGCAGGTTATGGATGACCGGATGTTTGGCAAGAGGGTGACTAGATATTTGACAAGGGAAAGTCTAGGTAGATAAAGGATAATTGGATGTCTGGAAAGTGGCGAGTCCAAGTAGGATTCTTGGCAGACTTAATCCTAAGGGAATGTAACTTAGGTGATGAGATCCTAAGGGAATAAAATGTTAGGTGTTGAAGTCTTGGTGGAACTCTAAGCAAGAAGTCAAGAGGTCATGTAGACTTATAGGGTTAGGCTTGATCCTAAAGGAGTGACCCTTACGTTGTAAATTCTTAGAGAAGTGAATTCCAAGAAAGAGGTAAGCTTAGTGGGTCAGGTAGATTTACAAGATTAGGTTTGCATGCTTTATTCTATTTCTATGTTGTTTTATAAGAACCTGAAGTTGGAAGAAAAATAGAGAGCAAACAAACACACAGATGGATCAAGTTCAGAGTGAACCAAACTTGGCCTGAGTCAAACTGGACCTGAACCAGTCCGATCAACTGGATAGCGAGTCCGGTTGATCAAAAAATTGGTCTGGTTGATCGAATAGGTTTGGTTGATTAGGTTCGAGTTTGGACCTGGGTTGGTGATGTGGCCTAGTTCAATAGATCAAAAAGGTTTTCTATAAACTGATCAATCTAATAACGACATGATCCAAATCATGATAAACTTGATTGTGGGGATCAGATTTGACCAAGATTAGTAAGTCGATCAAGGATAATCGGTAGACAAAAAAGCCCTATAAAAGTGCTGGGGTTGCAAGGTTACAAACATAGTCCTACATTGAAAATACATGGGAAAGATCATGGGTTTATAAGAAAAGGATATCTCCATTGACATGAGGCCTTTTAGGTAGAGCCCAAGAGCAAAACCATGAAGAGCTTAGGCCCAAAGTGAACAATATCATACCATTATTGATATGTCTAAATTCTTTTTGATCCTTTAATTGGTATCAGAGTGAGGTCGCTCTTCACTAGACTAACTGCCGGAAGAAGCACGAATAAGAGTCATGACCTAAGATTGAACCATGTGGGTGAAACCTTGAACAAAGTAGGAGAAGCTCTAAGTAGGTCAAGAGTGACTCGATACTTGAGGGGGGCCCTGAACAGGTCAAGAGTGACCTGATTCTCAAGGGGAGGCCCTAAGCAAATCAAAAGTGACCCAATGCTTGAGGGGGATCCTGTGATCTTTTGTTTGAGAGGGGAGTTGTTGGGATTACAAGATTACAAATATAGTCTCACATTGAAAAGAAATAGGAAAGATCATGAGTTTATAAGAAAAGGATATTTCTATTGGTATGAGACCTTTTGGGTAAAGCCCAAGAGCAAAACCATGAAGGGCTTAGGCCCAAAGTGAATAATATCATACCATTATGGAGATATCTTGTCACGCCCCAGAGGAGTCCCTGTCCGAAGAAATTTCGGCAGCATCTCCCCTGTACGGCGGACAATCTGAAACTTCTACATAACCCATATACCTCAGCCACAGGCGGCTGGAATAATAACAATAAATAAAAACAATCACCACGCAGTTTATAATAGTAATCACAATACTACACTGACTCGAAATCCACCCTACTCCACTACACTCGTAAAACTCAAATCCGACGAAACTCACCTCTTCTGCCGTCCAGGCAGGCATGTAGTAAAAACATATCGAATAGAACATCCATCAATATCAAAAGAAAAACATACGATGTCCAAGTATCCAAATAACCAAGTAAACACATAAGCAAATAAAAACCAAACCAAATGGTAAATGAATCCTCGAGGTCTGCAGGGATCTAGCACTACGTGCAGTGAGGACTAGCGACTGGAACTCCCTCCGAACAGCATCAACCTGAAAATAACAACAATGGAGGCGGGGTGAGTCCAACACTCAGCAGGTACAATTGATATACAAAGTAGGGAAACAACACCTAGCACTAATCATGCGTACAGTCTCCTGTTAAGAAAGATAAAAAATGCATCTGAAGTAAACAGGAGAATACTGTACTAACCAGGTCCTGAGTATAAGGTCAAACAGTCCGAGGGATAGGGAAATCCTGTATGCATGTCAAACATAGGTATCCAAACAATATGCAGCATATAAATGCAGCAAACACAAACACAAGCAATAAATGCATCATGCATATGATGCCAATGATGCGTCCTGGTCACCCCTGACGCCAGTCGATCATCTCACACAATAGTGAGGCCGAGTGGATAGGGCTGTGACAACCGTGCACTCTGTCGTCACTACTCCTGATGAGTGACCGAGTGGACGGGATGCTGTCGGAGTACACCTATCCTCCTACCCCAAATCATAAATGGGGGAGCGCAATGCTCTCAACTCCCGGTACACAGTGACGGGGAGGAATCTCTGCCGGATAACACGTTGTGTCTCACTACCCATGAGCGGACCAACGGTGCCTAACAGAGTCCCTGCTGCAACACACTCAGCCTGAATCGACCACTAACCCATGAGTGGTGGTGTGTGTAGATCCATGTAACTGGCGATGTGCTCAACAATAATGGAGCGGACTATCGCACAGCATGCAATCATGCAAATGGTGCATGACAATAATCATAAAAACATCCTGACCTAATCCATATATATAGAAAAGTGCACCCTAGGTCAACGAATCATATCGAATCAAAGGTACAAAGAAGGTATAAAAACCTAGGTCCTGAACATGGTGAAACATGGTATATCACTACCCCCTATAAGCATGTATAAACAGGTAAAATATACATGAGATGCAAACCAATCAATCAATCAAGCATGCATCAAGATTTGGGTAGTGATTAATCGAAACAGATAAGAAACACAATTAATGCAACATGTTAATTTCATTACTAAGCATATCAAAGACAAAAAGTCAAAAGTACCCGCCTCCGAAAATAGAAAGGTCCAATCCGAAATAGATCCCTCGTCGAGACACCGTCTCAAATCAAAGTCCTGTACCAATCAATATATATATTTTTATTTAGCTAAAATTCATAAGAATTTAAATGGCTAAATAAAATCCACGAGATTAAATTAGGGAAAACCCTAATCCACATAACCATTTGCCTACCTAAATTAAATCTAGCAATTGACTAGGGTTAATTGTCTTAACCCTAATCGTTCCATTAAATTAATTTTAAACCAACCCAATCTACAACAAGGATCCATTACCCTACACCATACCTAATTCATCAACAACATGAAACAATTACCCTAATTCAAATCTACACATGATCATGTAATCAAATCCCTACACAATACCTCAATTCCTAGCTATCATTGATGCTGGAAGGAGTTGCTGCAGGAATAGGAACGCTGCTGGAAACCAAACTCACCTTCACAGAACAACAACCTGTTGAATTCCAGTATACTGTTCGGCTCAAGATAGGATCAAATAGTGGAGAACACAATATCAAGCAACAACCTAACTAACATCCTGATCTTACCTCAACTGGAATAGTTGCTGCTGAAACCTAGCAAACCACCAAACAATCAGAACCGTGACACTTTCCTGATACCATCATTGTGGTTTTGTTCGGATCCGGCAGCAAGAGGGAACCTAGGGCAAAGGAAGGAGCCGCGGTGGCACTGGGAATCTCTACGACAAAGGGGCAATGGCACAGTGAGGTCCTTCAGTGATGTCGGCTCTAGCAGCACAGAGGGCAGAAGGGAGAGCGTCGGTGTTGTGCCGAGACGCGGCAGAGAGGGCTCGCGGTGTGCAGCGGAAAGGAGCTGCGGTGGTGGCTCACGGCTCGCTAGGGCACAAAGACAGCGTCACCGGATCAGCACTACTCCGGGCGAGGGAAGAGGTGATCGACGCGAAGAGATTAGGGCAGAGGCGTCGGTGTGGAGAAGACCGGCGTCGCGAGAGATGAGGGAAGGAGGGTTCGGCTCGGGCAAAGGAGAAGAAGAAGAAGTGGTGCCTGAGGCTTATACGCGAGGGAGGGTAAGGAAACCACCTGCGGCCGGCGGTTAGGGCACGGCTTGGCGTCGGGGATGGCTCGGAGAGGAACGGCCGGCACGCGTGAAGGGGGAAAAGAAGGAAACGGCGGAAATAAAGAAAAGGAAAAAAGAAATAGGAAATAAAAAGAAAATCAACAATTCCTCGCTTAAACTGGGTAGCCTAAATAGGCTTTTCCGGGCCCCGTTTTTATCCCCGTCAACTCGTCCGTACGAGCTCCGATAAATTCCCGAAAAATTTTCAAAAATTCCGGAAAAATCCCTTATTAAAATTCGCCTATTTCCGGTATTTTACATTCTCCCCCACTTATAAAAATTTGGTCCCCAAATTTCGTTTTCTACCATCAGCAAGTACTAATAATAGACAGGAAGTATAAATGCTGAACGGTAAACTGAATCACATACCTCAAGTAAAAAGATGGGGATATCGAGCTCGGATAGTATCCTCGAGCTCCCAAGTTGCCTCCTCGTCCGAATGATGCTGCCATCCGACTTTAACCAGCCGGATAGTCTTGTTCTGCAACTGACGCTCTTTCCGGTCGAGAATCCGTACCGGAACCTCCTCATAAGTGACATCAGGCTGAAAGGAGAACTGAGATTATCTATCAACACATGTATCAGATCGGGTACGTATCTCCTCAGCGTAGATACGTGGAATACGGCGTGAACGCCTGCCAAGGATGGCAATAGTGCCAACCGATAAGCTACTGCTCCAATCCTTTCCGAGATCTGGAAAGGTCCAATGTATCGCGGAGGTAGCTTACCTCTGAGGCCAATCTCTTCACCCCTTTCGTGGGTGAAAACTCGTAGAAATACCTGGTCGCAAATGGAGAACTCTAAGGGTCTCCGACTCCGGTCAGCATAACACTTCTGGCAGTCTTATACCTTGTAACACCCCAAATTTCATGATTTAGAGTTCTAAAAGTCCATAAAAATATTTGGAAATACTTTTAAAATATTCTAGAGATTTTTAGAAATTTTTAGAGTATTTTTATGGAATTTTTGGAGTTCGTTTGGTATTTTTACCAGGAGGAAGAAGTTTAAAAAAATAATAAGAAAAATATATATATGTTAAAGCCGGGTTTTGAACCCAAGACCTCGGACCCGAACCAGGTTCTAATTGGATGCAGCCAACCAGCTGAGCTACACGATTTTTGTTAACCTTATATGGAGCGAAATATATATAAGCAGTATTTAGAAATGTTTAAATAAATTGAAAATAAAAGTACGCAGATGAGGAATCGAAGCTGCGACCTGGGATTTGGTTAAAGCCGGGCTGACCAAGTGTGCTAGCGATCGTTTCTTATTTAAAAAGGAGAAATATTCTATTTAAGAAGTAGTTAATGAATAGGAAATAAATAGGAAGGAAAAATGGTTGCAACCAAGTTTCGAACCCATGCGCTAGGCATTAAGCAGAACGCAGCCCACCAACAGGCCAGCTGAACTTTTCTTAATAAAACTCGAATCAAGTTGTATTTAAGCAATAGTTAGTTAACAGAATATTAAAGTTATAAGAAGAGAACTTAGGTTTTCCCCGTGACAAAATCTTCTCCTCTCCTCCTCTCGTGACGGCGTTTTTTCCTCTCGGGCGAAAACAGAGACGAAGCTAGGGCTTCGTCTCCGGCGGCCGGCGAGCACCCTTCTCCGCGAGTTCTTCATACCTTTGTGATCTTCTCGTCGAGGAGAGCAAGAAGATACTAAGAGATCGTCGAGGAAGCATATATCCGAAGCCCTAGAAGCCTCCTTCTTCTCGGTTGTAAGTCCAAGAACAGCGAGGTGAGTTGCTTCTCACCTGCAGTTGGAGTAGTTCCGAGCTTCGATTTGTTTTCTTTGCTTCCGGATTTGTTTGAAGTTTCCTTGTGTTGAGTCTGCCGTGAGTTTTCCTTGATTGGATGATTGCTGTGGTGTAGATTTTATTCACATAGATAAAGATGAAACCCTTAGATAAGTGGTTTTCTTTGTTTTAGATGATCGCTGCCATTTTTGTTTCCTACCGTGAATTGATGGTTGGGTTATTGCTGTCCATGTGTTTCTGTGGGCAGAAGTGAGCACAAAGAAGAGCATGTTTGGATTTCTCAAATAGGTTTTGTATAGGTTTCAAGTTTAACAGATTTTAGTGCATCCTACTTGACCTTGACAGCACATTATAGGAACATTAGCAAAACAACCAGTAAATATCTATTTTTGGAAGCCCTACATCAACTGCACATGTAATGCACATGATGTGTAAAAGAATTAAGAAACTAGGATTATGTTTTCCTATTAGCAAGTGCAGAAACGGATTATACTTTGCCTATTAGCAAGTGCAAACTTAGTCTAGCTTCTTTAAACAGGTGTGGAATCGTTTATATTATAGTGTTGCTTCTAATAGCAGTGCAAATTTGGTTGCTTGTTTATTTTATAAACTCGAGCAGTTTTATTGTTATGTTAGTAAGTGTAGAATACATCCTTACCGTCCATTAGAAGCAACCTTTCCTTATACTTTGCTTAATTGGAAATAATTCAACATGAGTAGATTTTAGTGATACATGCTTTAGTATATCATGCGTAGATGTTTGATAACAGCAATATCCCTTCTTATATCTTGGTTTCCATGAAAGGTGCTTATTTCCAATTATGTTAAGGATTATAGCATGTAGTAGTATGCTGATTCAGTTTCCCTTGCCACTAAATGAGCATGCACAACTTAGTATACTAGTAAGTTTGGATAGATTATTTGTTACTGGTTTAAGGGCAAGAATAACCTTGTTATAACAGTTCAGAATTAGTTTATTTTGCTCTACCTTACAGCATGTTTAGAAAGTCCAATTTAGCTTTCAATTGCTCTATTTTACAGCATGTTTAGTAAGTCTAAGTTAGCTTTCTTTTGCTCTATTTTACAGCATGTTTAGAAAGTCCAAGTTGCTTTCTTTGCTCTATCTTTATAGTATGCAGATTTTTATAAGTAAAGCATGCAGATTTTGATAGGCTTAATATGCAGATTTTTGTTAGGCTTTGCATGCAGATTTATGTTAAGCTTTGTATACAGATTTTCAGTACGTAGGGTGTGTTCTAGTGCACACCAAGTGCTTGATAAAATGCTTAGCTCAATATAATGCTACAGTAGGCATTTTAATAGCTCAGTAAATGCAGTAGAAGCATTTAAAATAACTTATTTAGTCTTGCTACAGCTTTTATGGACTAGATGTCCAATGGGTGGGCTCCCACAGTCGCCTCTAGGTTCAGATAACCTAGTTAAAGCAAGGTAAGAAAATTAGCTATGAAATCAGTATTTTATTTTCAGCAGTGGCACTGTACTGGATTAGATATCCATTGGGTTGGGCTCCTACAGTCGTCCCTAGGTTTAGATAACCTAGTAAACCCTACTAGACTCGGAACTTGCAATCCCGGGTTTAGTTAGGGATGCGCGCACAGCAAGTACAGTTGCCGGGCCCATCAGCAGCATGATTATTATTTTAATCTATTATGTAAATAGTTTTCAAAACTTCACAAATTAGTTATGTGAATACAAGTTAGACTCAGTTTAGCATTAATTAGTTTAGCTTAGGTATCAATTCAGTTTCTTATTGATACACATGATAGTTCTATAATTAGCTTTACATGTTTAGCCTTTCAGTTAGTTCCTTTGCTATTTATGAGCATGGTTAGCTATACATGTTTAGTATTTCAGTTAGTATGATTCCTTTATTGGTTTATGGACATGAGTATCTATACATGTTAGTTTTTCAGTTAGTTGATTCCTTTGCTATTTATGAGCATGAGTAGCTATACATGTTAGTTTTCAGTTTTAGCATGATTTTATTTATATACATGCATATCGAGTTTTTGTGAGTAGGATAGCGCTCACTAAGCTTTTAGCTTATAGATACTATTTTCCTCCTATTGCAGATAAAGGAAAAGGAAAAGTATAAGAAGGAAGGCGACAAGGAGATGCTGTGACAGTGTGTGTGATGCCAGGACTATGGAGAGATCCAGGGTTCGGTAGCGAATTTTCAGGACCTACCTGTTTAGAGTTTTAGTTTATGTTATTATGAAGTTGAGATTGTAATTGAGTTATTCCGCACTTGTAGCTTGTATGTCCTATCGTTGGAGTTCTATCTGTTTATTATTGCTAGAGTAGTTTCATTCTTCTTATTGAGTTATTATACTGCGTGGTTGAGTGATTATATGTTCCAGCCGCCTGTGGCTGAGTATATATTATTTGTATTGTTGATTTGGTCACCGGTATAGGGGAGGTTCTGTCGAAATTTTTCGGTAGGGTTTCCATGTGATTTTCTAATCATACCGGTTAAGTAGAGTTAGTAGTCAAGTAACGGTCATCCTTAGAGTGTAGTAGTAGTAAGAAGGGTGGTCGTTACATACCTCTGACATCCTCTGTCTGATAATATGGACCACTTTGCCTCACGTTGAGCTCTATGAGGTCTCAACAACTGGGTCTCTCGGATTCTCGTCCTGATCGACGACTGAGCAACTATGGTAACAAGAATACCCTGTTCTGTCTGTCCCTGCTCCTCAATGTCTAACTCAGAGAAATCCTGAATCAAATCTGTGACCACAACTCGGTGGCAAGCTAAAGTCCCTCTGGACCTCTAGCTAAGTGCATCGGTAACCATATTAGCTTTTCCCAGGTGATAGCTAATGGTACAATCATAATACTTCAGGAACTCCATCTATCTCCTCGGTCGAAGATTAAGTTCCTTCTGAGTGAACAGATATTTGAGATTCCGATGGTCAGTGAGAATCTCAATGTAATATCATACAGGTACTGCCGCCAAATCTTCAGGGCAAAAAAATAATAGCGGCCAACTCCAGATCATGAACTGAGTATTTTCTTCTCAGGCTCCCTCAACTATCGAGAAGCTTATAAGAATACTCTACCGTGCTGCACCAGAACAACACCCATACCCTGTAGAGACGCGTCGGTGTAGAGGACAAATTCGTCCTCTTCCGAAGGTAAAAACCAAAAATCAAAGCCGACACTAGTCTCCGCTTCAGCTCCTAGAGGCTGGTCTTGCAATCCTCAGTCCAAGTAAACTTCACGCCTTTCATGGTCACGCGTGAAAGTAGCATAGCTATGCGAAAGCAACCCTCGACGAAAGGTCTGTAATATCCTGCGAGTCACAAAAGACTACGGATCTCCTACACTGATTTCGGCTGCTCCCAACGGTAACAACCTTTATCTCCTGTGGAATCACGGTACACTCCTACTGGTGACCGTGTGTCCCAAACATCATAACAAAAGACAATCCAAACCAGCACTACTGATAATCACATATAAATGCTCTTGTCGAATCATCTCTAGATCTATGCAAAGGTAGTGTACGTGACTCACCTCGGATCCGTAATAAATCACAACATCGTCCACAAAGATAATGGACACCTATCCAAACATCCTCAACATACCAGGATCATCGAGTCCCTGAAAACATCTAAGGCACTGTAAGCCTATATGGCAAAAACCAATACACATAATGTCCGTATCACAGACATTCATATCCATAAGATCTCCAATAATAAATCGAAAAATCTGATCATCAATAACATAAATCACCAAAGAATAAATCCTCCAGGGTGAGAGCAACGCTCCATCACAGGAAACACCACATATGTGGGAGCAACGCTCTACCACAAGAAATCCTCAATATGTGGGAGCAACACTCCACCACAAATAATCTGAAATATGTATCTGCAATAAATATAGGAGCAATGCTCCGCTACCATCAATCCGTGATATGTGGGAGTAACGCTCCACCACAAAACAATACCTAAGTACACTAAGGCACCTAACTATCCAGCTAGAGACTGTACAAGATCTCTCTACCACAATTCGCTGTGGTTAGCCTAGGATATAACAACCTAGTAACTAATCAAATCCATCATCAACTCTATCAGCATCCTAGTGGGGCACTGATAGGAAAATTAGTTGATGGGTTAATTCAACAAATGACATAATGCAGTCACTCCACATTCTGCATTCAGTATAAGTAGAATCATCATACTGCTACCAATGTATACACCTAGCACACATGCTCACACAACATATGTATGATTAACAAAATCCTCCAATTATTATACACCAAACATACTCACAACTCAGGTATAATCAGTATGATACCTCCAACAATACATACCGAACACGTGTGCAAAATCAATGTAGGTAAAATCAACAATACACCTCAAACAACACTCACATGACATATCTTCACCTATGCCAAGAGTATAACCAACATATACTTCCAATAAAGCATACTAAACCCAGGTGCACTCACAAATCAAACATAATCAAAAAGTACCTCGGATACCACACCAAACACATATGTACAGATTAAATCGACAAAATGCCTCCATCAAAACACCACCGATGTACTTATACTACATCTCGGATTTAATCAACAAGATATCCTCAATAATACATCCAGATACATACACCGAACTACATATCTATAATCCACAAGAAACTTTCAAACCATATCAGGACATGGATACATATACTACTTGCAAATGGACAGTCTACCACAGGACTCCTACAACACATAACAATCATAATATACATTCAACATAGACATGCAAAATCAGCATACCAGCTCAATCAAAGAGACCAACCTTATGCTACCAACACTCATGGGTTACGGGTATATCTAAACAAAATTCATGCATATGTATCAAGCATGAATACATCAATCAAAAGCAACCCAAAATAAAGCAGCCTAATCATCTAGTAACATCCCTGCTCTAGGTTCAAAGGAACTGGTATCGGAACAAGAAAGATATACACACCATGGTATAACATTGCAAGTCAATATCATAGACTACCAAGACTATATCTAATGGGGAAAAAAAATTTATCATCATAAATCCAAATGTACTCTCCCAGTATACACTAGTAACGATTATATCCGATAAGTGTTGAGCAATTTGCTCTACACTTCCTTACATCAGTGGGGTCACATATCCCAATGCACCCTCTAAGTTATCCCACCAGGTATATACAGTCCACGGTCAAAGTCTTCACGGACTAGGATACATCGATCCTCTAAACCAATCCAGGCCGATAATGATATATGGCTAAATCAGTTCTTTCCACGTCAGTACAAAACATGTACTCAAATGTGCTCTAAATACATAACTAAGCACAAATAACCTAAAGGTTCGAACCTCTAAAAATAGAGTATGGCAATCCTTTACTGATCAACCAACAAAAACTAAATCATTCATCTACTAACTAATCAAAAATACCTTAATCCTCCACAAGCAACTAAGGTATATCCAACCACATAATACCATATGCATAAATGTGTACGACCCAAAAGATAAAGTCAGAATTCAAGATCATCAAGACACTCTCATTTTTATCCTCAAAAATATCAACCCACATAATATCAGATGAATCAGTCTCTACTCCACATGAGAGCAAGTTAGCATTCAAAACATCAAATCATTATTTATCCACATAGTCCAATATCAGAGGAAGCAAATATCAATTTTATCATCCTGTTAATTAACCACAACCAACCAGATATATTAAAATCTCATAGGCACACTCAACCGTAAACTCTCTAGCACCCAATTTATAATCTGATCACCAACCATAATCATCAAACCTGTGAATATCATAAATGACACTCACTATGTCACCATCAATGACAACCCAAATATAAATCATTAAAATAGTTATCCACTAATAGATCATCAAAACAAATATCTAGTAATTGATCATCAGACAACCACATAACATTTACTCTCATAAATCATTAGAAATCAACATATCATAATATCTGATCTCACAATATCCCTCAACCTCAAACCATTCTCAACAATGATCAAACATGGCAACCCCCAATGATCAATTTCCATCGTACCTGGTACCCTAATATCCAAAAGATATGAGTATAAAACTCTCCTGGCTAAGTCAACAGAAATATGTAGGTATCATCCACTACCCAGCTAACAATAGCAGAGGCTAGTATGTGCCTCCATCTCCTACGAGTAGTAACAGAAGCTAACACTACTGATGGTATGATAAGAAAAATCACCAGAGATTATAATCCTTTATCTCTATTAAGGTTAACCATCCTCAATGGCTAACCCATCACAAGTAATATGTGCTACAGTAACCAGACATGTACTAAATAAAGAATGCTAATATCTGTCATAAACTATAAAATTAAACATCATACCTATATGTCGTCCGGAGATGTTCCGTCGCTGTCCAGTCCCCAACTTGACCTCAAAATTTCCGATCATAAAAATCACCGGAAATCCATATAAATCCGAAACGGAAGTCCAAAATATATACATAATGGAAAATCCGTGCAATCCAAATAACTACCCAGTTTACCCCGCAAACTTGGGCAAATCCAAAAATCCAGAATACCAAAAGCAGGTATCATAACCCACTCTGATACCAATAAATTGGTATCAGCCAAATCTCAAAAATTCGTAACACGAAAATCAAACAAATATCGCCAAACTTTGGCGCTCTGATACCATATCAATTGGTATCAGGTTATACCAACTATCCAAAATACGAAAACAAAGATCGTAAAACCTAAGCTCTGATACCACTAAATTGTCAAGCCCCAGAGGAGTCCCTGTCCGAAGAAATTTCGGCAGCATCTCCCCTGTACGGCGGACAATCTGAAACTTCTACATAACCCATATACCTCAGCCACAGGCGGCTGGAATAATAACAATAAATAAAAATAATCACCACGCAGTTTATAATAGTAATCACAATACTACACTGACTCGAAATCCACCCTACTCCACTACACTCGTAAAACTCAAATCCGACGAAACTCACCTCTTCTGCCGTCCAGGCAGGCATGTAGTAAAAACATATCGAATAGAACATCCATCAATATCAAAAGAAAAACATACGATGTCCAAGTATCCAAATAACCAAGTAAACACATAAGCAAATAAAAACCAAACCAAATGGTAAATGAATCCTCGAGGTCTGCAGGGATCTAGCACTACGTGCAGTGAGGACTAGCGACTGGAACTCCCTCCGAACAGCATCAACCTGAAAATAACAACAATGGAGGCGGGGTGAGTCCAACACTCAGCAGGTACAATTGATATACAAAGTAGGGAAACAACACCTAGCACTAATCATGCGTACAGTCTCCTGTTAAGAAAGATAAAAAATGCATCTGAAGTAAACAGGAGAATACTGTACTAACCAGGTCCTGAGTATAAGGTCAAACAGTCCGAGGGATAGGGAAATCCTGTATGCATGTCAAACATAGGTATCCAAACAATATGCAGCATATAAATGCAGCAAACACAAACACAAGCAATAAATGCATCATGCATATGATGCCAATGATGCGTCCTGGTCACCCCTGACGCTAGTCGATCATCTCACACAATAGTGAGGCCGAGTGGGGTAGGGCTGTGACAACCGTGCACTCTGTCGTCACTACTCCTGATAAGCGACCGAGTGGACGGGATGCTGTCGGAGTACACCTATCCTCCTACCCCAAATCATAAATGGGGGAGCGCAATGCTCTCAACTCCCGGTACACAGTGACGGGGAGGAATCCCTGCCGGATAACACGTTGTGTCTCACTACCCATGAGCGGACCAACAGTGCCTAACAGAGTCCCTGCTGCAACACACTCAGCCTGAATCGACCACTAACCCATGAGTGGTGGTGTGTGCAGATCCATGTAACTGGCGATGTGCTCAACAATAATGGAGCGGACTATCGCACAGCATGCAATCATGCAAATGGTGCATGACAATAATCATAAAAACATCCTGACCTAATCCATATATATAGAAAAGTGCACCCTAGGTCAACGAATCATATCGAATCAAAGGTATAAAGACCTAGGTCCTGAACATGGTGAAGCATGGTATATCACTACCCCCTATAAGCATGTATAAACAGGTAAAATATACATGAGATGCAAACCAATCAATCAATCAAGCATGTATCAAGATTTGGATAGTGATTAACCGAAACAGATAAGAAACACAATTAATGCAACATGTTAATTTCATTACTAAGCATATCAAAGACAAAAAGTCAAAAGTACCCGCCTTCGAAAATAGAAAGGTCCAATCCGAAATAGATCCCTCGTCGAGACACCGTCTCAAATCAAAGTCCTGTACCAATCAATATATATATTTTTATTTAGCTAAAATTCATAAGAATTTAAATGGCTAAATAAAATCCACGAGATTAAATTAGGGAAAACCCTAATCCACATAACCATTTGCCTACCTAAATTAAATCTAGCAATTGACTAGGGTTAATTGTCTTAACCCTAATCGTTCCATTCGATTAATTTTAAACCAACCCAATCTACAACAAGGATCCATTACCCTACACCATACCTAATTCATCAACAACATGAAACAATTACCCTAATTCAAATCTACACATGATCATGTAATCAAATCCCTACACAATACCTCAATTCCTAGCTATCATTGATGCTGGAAGGAGTTGCTGCAGGAATAGGAACGCTGCTGGAAACCAAACTCACCTTCACAGAACAACAACCTGTTGAATTCCTGTATACTGTTCGGCTCAAGATAGGATCAAATAGTGGAGAACACAATATCAAGCAACAACCTAACTAACATCCTGATCTTACCTCAACTGGAATAGTTGCTGCTGAAACCTAGCAAACCACCAAACAATCAGAACCGTGACACTTTCCTGATACCATCATTGTGGTTTTGTTCGGATCCGGCAGCAAGAGGGAACCTAGGGCAAAGGAAGGAGCCGCGGTGGCGCTGGGAATCTCCACGACAAAGGGGCAATGGCACAGTGAGGTCCTTCAGTGATGTCGGCTCTAGCAGCACAGAGGGCAGAAGGGAGAGCGTCGGTGCTGTGCCGAGACGCGGCAGAGAGGGCTCGCGGTGTGCAGCGGAAAGGAGCGGCGGTGGTGGCTCACGGCTCACTAGGGCACAAAGACAGCGTCACCAGATCAGCACTACTCCGGGCGAGGGAAGAGGTGATCGGCGCGAAGAGATTAGGGCAGAGGCGTCGGTGTGGAGAAGACCGGCGTCGCGAGAGATGAGGGAAGGAGGGTTCGGCTCGGGCAAAGGAGAAGAAGAAGAAGTGGTGCCTGAGGCTTATACGCGAGGGAGGGTAAGGAAACTACCTGCGGCCGGCGGTTAGGGCACGGCTTGGCGTCGGGGATGGCTCGGAGAGGAACGGCCGGCACGCGTGAAGGGGGAAAAGAAGGAAACGACGGAAATAAAGAAAAGGAAAAAGAAATAGGAAATAAAAAGAAAATCAACAATTCCTCGCTTAAACTGGGTAGCCTAAATAGGCTTTTCCGGGCCCCGTTTTTATCCCCGTCAACTCGTCCGTACGAGCTCCGATAAATTCCCGAAAAATTTCCAAAAATTCTGGAAAAATCCCTTATTAAAATTCGCCTATTTCCGGTATTTTACATATCTAAATTCTTTTTAATTCTTCAAAAAGAACCTTGAGCATGACGTTCAAAGCATCAATCTCTATATTCTACTCCATGTCTTTGCTCATGAAAAGATCTCGACACACTGCTCATGCTACCAAGAAAGTGCTAAGAGGAGTGCATGGTGTAAGTACCTCAAATTAGTTTTAATTTGATAAACTAAGTTAAGTTAAGTCCTGTAGTTTTGATACCTTGTGTTTGAGTGTGTAGGAACTTAAAAACATAAGAAGTCGAGCGGAAGACATAGCAGACAAGAAGGATGGCACAAGAAGTGAGTCGACAAGCTTGGTGCATCTGAGAGACGAGGAGCTACGGAAGAGTATGCGAGTGAATGAAAAGAACATGCATCGTACTTTCGAGGAATAAGAAGCTGGGGAGGAAGGCTTCTTGAGGAGAATGCTGGAGTTAGGTTTAGGTGAGCTCAACTCTAGATGGCAGGAGGATCACCCAAGTGATCGGATAAAGTCAACATTAAAATCTGACTTCATCCAACCACCTTGACTTGGCCCGAGGGCCAAGATTCCTGCCGCCTGCACCAAGTCTAGGCACCCAAAGTAGTACCAGCCAAGTCAGTAAGCTGTTCAAGTCGTTGCAGCGTGGATAAGCACTGGAGTCTACATCAACATACTTCAAGCACCTAGACCGGGTCCAGGCTCCCAAGAAGTGATAAACCATTGATGAAGAGTCATTGCTGAGTGGATCAAGCCAACTGAATCTAGGTGCCCAGACCTGGTCCAGGCACCTGGGAGCTGCCATGTTAGCTAATGGCTAACTTCGACTAGTGAGCTATCAATAAAGCCTTAGTCCTCAAAGTTTAGGATAACACACTCATTTTAACTTATATAATTTTCGGTTCAATTTCTAGTGCGTTCAGCATTTGTAAGAGGCAACTTGGCCTTCTCCAAAGGAGTCATCTTTAGTGAGCCTACATTTGTCTTGGATTAATAACTGCCCAGGTTATAACTAACTAACTCCTCATCTCTTACTTTATTTTATGCAAGTAATTTTTGTTAATTAATTGTACTTAATTATCGTATTAGGGGAGGTAATTTGATTTTGAAACTTAACATGGAAAAGGCATATGATAGGGTCCAATGGAGTTTCCTTTTCAAAATGATTGTCTGCTTTTGGTTTTTTAGATTCTTTCATTGATAAAATTAGAAGGTGTATATCTAGATGTTGGTTTTCAATTCAAATTAATGGGTAGTTGATAGGTTTTCTTCCTTCAAAGTGAGGTCTTCGGCAAGGGGATCCAATCTCCTCTCTATTGTTTATTATAGCTGTGGAATTCTTGTCAAGGGGATTGGATAATTTATTTAAGCAGTCTCCTCAATTGTGTTTTGGTTCTAGTTGTGATGTAGTTGTGTCTCATGTAGAGTATGCTGACGACATCATGATATTCATGAATAGATCTATTAATTGTGTTAAGAAAGATAGAGAATTTCTAGTTAATATGAAAAATGTTCAGGGCAATCTATTAATGCTTTGAAGTGTTTGTTTTACCCATCCAAGGGAATTTTAGCAGTACGAAGAAGTCAAATTGTTGTTATCACTGGATTTGTGGAAGGAACATTTCCTATTATGTATTTGGGTGCTCCGATCTTTGCTAAGAATAGGAAAGCTTTGTATTTTTAGTCGTGTTGGAGAAAGTTAGGAAAAAGCTTCTTGGGTGGAATGTTTGACGACTCTCACATGGTGGTTGTTTGCTTCTTATAAAAAGTGTTTTGTGCTCCTTCCTTGCAATCTTTTGTAGGTTTTATTACCATCATTGTCAGTCCTCCATCAACTAGAGAAGATGTTTGCAACTTTCTTCTGGGGTCATCGAGCTCAAACAAAAAGACTCATTGGGTAATTTGGTGTATAATTTGTAAGCCAAAGTTGGAAGGGGGCTTGGGAGTTAGGAGACTTGTGGATGTGGCTACAGCTGTGACTATGAAATTGTGGTTTCGGTTTAGAGAGCACAAGACTCCATGGGTAATTTTTCTTACAAAGAGGTATTGTGGTGCGATGGCTCCAAGTATAGTTTTGCTAAAAAGCAATGCTTCTCCTTGTCGGCGGTGACTTTTGAAAGTTTGAGATATTACTGAACATTGTATGGGCTGCATTCTGAGATTTGGCAAGCCAAAATTCTAGTTTGATGCTTGGTTGGACTGGTTCAATCTTGTGCAGTTTTTAGAAACTCAGATTCAGTGATTTCTAATTTTATGGATCATTGTGGCTAGGATGTGATTAAGGTATAGGGGGGTTTTTCCGTCCAATGAAACAACTAAGGTTGTGGCTATTCCTTTTTTCCTTTGGTAAGTTGGATAAACTGATTTGGAGATTGACAAAGGATGCTGGTTCTCATTGAAATTTGCATGGGAGTATATTAGACAAGTGAATTAGTCTTCTCTTTTTTTAGGTTGTTTGTTAGAGAAGTTTATTAATTCCAAAGATCTCTATTTCTATATGGTGTTTCATGTAATGTCAATTACCGATGGATGATGTTTTAAGGAGAAGAGGGGTGTCTTTGGCATCCAAGTGTCAGTGATGTGCTTTTGTTGAATCATGGCGGCATCTTTTTTCCGTGGTGGAATTGCGAAGAAGGTATGGATTTATTTTGCAGGCTTGTTTCATGTTAGAAAATTTTATGTGTTTGAAGAGTGGAAGATTGGTACTGAATGGTCACAAGTGGGGCATGTTAGAGAGGTGCTGCCTTTTCTGGTTTTATGGTTTCTTTGAGCTGCTTGTAATGATGCTAAGCACTGTGGTCTCAAGTAATCGGTGTGGAGGATTATCTAAAGTGTGGTTCACTATTTGTACTTTGGTATGACTATTGGGATAACAAAAGATTGTCACTGGAAAGGATATTGTTCAATAGTTCTTTGGGGTTGTGTGTGCAGATGAGATATGTGTAGGGATCTTTTATAAAAAATAATAAATATACACAGTAGAATAAATGATTCCTCTAGAGATCCATGCAAATATAGTATACAAAGTTTTATAGAATGACTACCTTTGCTGCATGAACGATACAATCCCGGCAGCAACTTTGATTCGGTAGATCTCAACATGATTTGAATGGTCTTGCCTCTTCGGTATCCACATAAACACGTTCCACATTCGTCACACAAACTTAATTTCAAAGAAAAACTACCTTCGTTGTGCTAGAAATTTGGATTGTTCAGACAAGAGAAGAAGAGGAAGACTAGCATGATTCACACGAAAATGCATTGTAAAAAAATCTTCTATACTCATCCAATGAATACAAAAGGTTTTTTTCCTTTTTGTCTCCTTTTCATTAACATCACATTAATCTCTATTAATAGACATTAATCCTCTTTAGTGGTTGAGGCTAATCTAATGACTATAATTCGGATTAGACACAATCCAATAATCCAATGGTTGGATTCATTTGAGTCTAACTTAATGAGTCTAATTCGGATTAGACTTAACCCAATAATCTTAGGGTTTATCATATTTTAGTCAAACTAAAATAAACTTATCTCTAAATCAACATGTTCTTTGTGTGTGACTCAATAGGTTCTCGTAACATTGCCAATGTCTCTAAAACTATTTTAGATATATATGCAATGAGTGACATCTAGCAATGCATCATTGCTACCCAAGTGATGAGAATATCAAGATCTGACCTAACCTTTTTGTGTCTATTATCTTGTATAATTTGATCTTTTTATCCTTGATATCTAGATTGATCTATGAGGCATAGACCATGTCATCTTTTTATCAATATTTATGTTTCTTGATCTCTAAGTAGACACACACAATCAAATAAGCTCAATATTTCATATTGACTAATTTGAATATGGTCATACATTCTAGTGTCTTACTTACTCAAGGGGCTCATAGAAATCACTTATATCATATGGAAGGGATAGATCTCATCTACATCACTCACATCCCTCCGTATAACTTATTGCATGCCCAATGATTGACTTTATAATCCATATTGTTATAGGTGATGTTTGCCGATACCAAAATGCACAACTCCTTATGTAGGGAACGGTAGTGGCTTCAGGTCTAAGGAATATTCATACCAATAATCGCTATGAGAATGTTTATGACATTCATATAACGATCCATAAAATATTCTCATGGGGTGTGGTTAATTCAATACATATTCTATAATATATATCTATGTGTCAACTTGATATCTTATATCCATGACTTGTGAGATTAAGTCATCAATTGACCTACATGCTAGTCTCAATGCATTAATATTGCCTTTGTATATTAATACTTAACTAGAAATAGTTAAGAGTAGTGTTCTACTTATTCATCTAGTACAGATCTGAAGTAAATATAATAATCATAAACTTTGACTTTTATTAATAAAATATGATACAAAAGTTTCCATGTCAATCATCTCATAATTGACTCTAAGGGTTAATACTAACAATATGTGCATACCTTTATGGTGGTTTCTTAGCATAAACTGAGATGTAGTGTTTATAAGTTGAATACGGATGGTTATTCGAAGGTCAATCAGGGGAATTCTTCATATGGAGCTTTTGTGAGAGATTCTTCGGGGCAAATTGCCCAGGCTAAGCAAGGAATTATTAGTGTGTGTACTAATATCAAAGCAAAGCTATTTGCAATTTGGAAAGACTTGGAATTATACATTGATAATTAGTTCTTTCCTATATGTCTTGAGGTGGATTCTTTAGTGGCTTTGCAGATTATTCAAGACTCTGTGGTTGGGTGGGAGCACTGGTAGTTGGTTCTCTAAATTAAGAATGTTTTATTGCAATATAATGTTTGTTGTTTAAATATATATGGGGAGGCTAATGCTACAATGGATCATCTTGCAAATAGTGCTTTTAATTTTGTTGGAGATAGAGTTTTGTATAGACACGACATTGATAGAGAACTTTTTGGCATTTGTAAATTAGACATGATTGGTTTACCATATGTTAGATTTTCTTCTAAGCCAAGTTAGATGTTAATGTAAATCAGTAGTCTTTGTAAAGTGTATTAAGAGGTCAGGTTTGCCCCCCCCCCCCCCCCCCCCCTAATATAATTCTCTTTTTTCAGATATGATATATCCCCTCTCTTTAAAAAAATTTTAAAAAATGGCCTACTAAAGCAAGAAGACTATCGTCGTATCAAATATTCACCCGCCAAAGTTTGAGGAAAAGTTTGCACTATGGAAACAAAAAATAGAGGTATAGTTTAAAACTGATTTTGTTATTTTACTAACTATGAAATATGGTTTTAAAGTGCTTATAGATGACAATGGAGAAGAAAAGGAAGAGCGTCTCTGGAACAAAAAGCAACAGACCGGATTCCACCTTCTAAGCATACTACCATCTCAAGATGTCAACCGAATTGGCGCATACAACTCAACAAAGGAACTCTAGGAAAAATTTCAAAATCTACACAAAGAAACCTCAGAAACCAAGTTGGTGAAAAGAGATGTGCTGCGCAACAAGCTTAGCAAACTTTGACTCAAAAATAGAGAGTCGGTTGCTCAACTACACTCAAAGCTTAAGGATTTAATCACTGGATTGGCCAACCTTGGAGAAACGGTAACGAATCAAGATTTTCTAAGGTATGCTCTAAATGTATTTCTGAGGACCCCAGACTGGCCGTTGATAGTAGATTCTTACTACATTTCCAAGGATCTCGAGGTAAGTACCTTAGAAAGTTTATTTTCTACATTATAACTTCACGAATCTCAATATGTAGGACTAAGAAAGGAGCTAAATCTAAACATTGCACTGCAAGGAAAGAATGGATCAGATTTAGATTCCTCACTCGATGAAAATGAAGAAGCAAACATTGCACTGCAAGGAAAGAACATTTCGCGTATTGGGTTATAGGATGCTACTTCTTTATGTATTGATTGTGTCTCCCTTCACAATGGAGTAGATTCTCCGATTCTTAGGATGCAGGAAGTAGTTTTGATGTGAATTGATGTAAAACTCTATGGATATGCCTTTTCCTTATTTCAATGACTTGTTTATGCTTGATTCTTGTTTGATTGAATGCATCTGTTAATCCTTATTGCTAATTGATAACTAGAATTTTTATCTATTATTTTGCCTCTTAGACTTGCCATTTTTACCTTCTCGTATGATAAATTTAGTATTTATATCATGATTTAAGAGTAGGAATTCATTTTGAACTTAATTATAAATTTATTATAATTATGGAATTAAATCTCATGTTTTTAATATGATTTTGTAGGGAATTAGAGAAGAGCCATGGACTAGGATCCAACTAAGAGCCATGGACTAGGATCAAGTTGGATCAAATTTGGCTTGATTTGGATGCTAAACGGAGGAGATCAAGCTGAATCAATATAAATTGTTGATCCAGATCTAAAATAATCTAGACCTTTGCTTCATCAAGAATGAGATCAAGCCACCCATCATTCTCATCATTATATCTGAACCCCACATCCACTCACGTTGAACATACGACTTAGATTTGATGAGAAATCCTTCCTTTTATTCTTTTCCACGGATGCACAGTGACTGAGCTCGGTTTTGCTAGGGTTCATGATTTCTTCCCCTTTCTTCTCTTGCATGTCTAATGCCCCTGATCCTTTCCTTCCCCGATCAAACTCGAAGAAGGCAACGACAGTGATTTTCAATGGATTTACAGCGACGGTGATCATCGGACAGAGTCGGAGTGGTATCTTTGGCACTGGCCTTCATCTATCTCGTATTCCAGTCGGGCTTCCTCTACCGAGTGTGGTGAAGAAGGCGGAAGTAGCTCCTAGCGGGTTGCGAGTTTCATTCCATCTCAATCATCAACTCCGGTTGGGCATCCTCACTGGCGTGGTTTCTGGTGAGCAAGGGAAAGGAAGAATCTCTCTCAATCATCTCTTCCTAAATCAATCTTAGAACAGACCTTACCTCAGCATAGTTTGTGTAGGATGACAATGGAGAGCGCAATGGTCGGCCACTATGTCTAGTGAGGAGCACACAGTGTAGTTCACTTCCGATTCCATCCAACCTTAGCCTAGCTGGTTTAGTTCGATCAGGCTTGAATCTAGGGTTAATGGTCTGACAACACTTTTTATTCGTTTGCATCCAGTAGATTTTCTTTGAGTGGTTTGCTTCGAGGATATTGTGCTTCCACCATCATCGATTATATCTCCGACTAACAACATCATCATCCACTAGATTCAAGAGATTTCTGAGTGACAGTGGTCTTCTTCCTCGATGGTTCTGTTAATGATAGGCGAAGCACTTCTCAGATTTGATTGGAGGATTGAATTGGTTAATTAGGATTTATTTTTTGTTCTTATTTTATTTTGTAGTTATGTTCTTATGCAGGTTTAATTGTTTATTATTGTACTTTGTTTATATTCATTTATGCATGTTTGTGTTGGTTATGTTTTCATGATATAACTATTGATGGTGATTTTTATGTCGTAGGGTGACAATGCGGTGTAAGGTTGTCTTCGACAGTTAGATAGGATTGTTAGTTGGTTTAATTCATGCTTATTTATCATTTCTATTGATGATGTTATTTGTAGTGTAGAGTAGCACTATATTATGGTTCATTATTGATGGTTAGATAGGACTTTTATTTATTGCATTAGGTTTAGAGAACAACACCCCAACAAAACCCCTTTATTCAATTTAGTCAGAAAATAAATGTCCTGCCATTAGTTCCATGTGAGAGACGGCCATGTCCTCTACTATACTACCTTAGTGTAGGTTAAGGGGTTCGATTGATTAGATATTATTAATTTGATTTGATTGAGTGACAGACGTTGGCTATCAAATTTTGGCGTTGTTGCTGGGGAACTATACATTAGTTTTATCTTTATCTTGTCCTTACTTTTCTGCTTTATTATTTTATTTTTCTTTAGGTGTAACTGTTAGAGTGTATACTAAAAGTATAGCTTTTTGTATAAACATTTAAGAATCACATTGGTCAAATGTCTACATTTATGTAAAGTATAGTTGTCCATTTAATTTACATTGAAGATAACATGGTGTGAGGAGACAGACAGAAGTTCATGTTATCAGTTCCTTATAAATTATAAATAATTGTTCAAAACCAAGATGGAATGGGACAAACTATTGGAGTGGTTATAGTGTAATTAGGTATTAGTTTATCTTGACTAATAAATTACACTAGTACACTATGAGTGTATTGAGTAGGACCATTTGAGGTAGTATCTTTTTATACTGACTATATAAAAGAACAATACTTCTGTTATTATGGAAGTACGTGCTCTTAATCATGATATAATAACAAGCACATATACTTAATAGTTATTTCTTTGATTTATCAAAGGGTACGATTTAGGTCGTTAAATCAATAGGCCCGATAAATTGGGAAATGATATTATTTATATGGTGTGTTGTTGATTATAGAATGAAACTGTGTCCTAGTAATCTAGGTTGATGATGTCCCCTTGAGGAGCTCATAAGGATTGTCATGTAAACCCTGCAGGTGGACCTAGTCCGACATGACAATAAAGTTGAGTGGTACTACTCTTGGAGCTAGATATTAATTAAGTAAGTTGTCAATAACTCATTTAATTAATGGACATTCAATATCTTAAACACAGGGAGACTGACACACTCATGATAAGAAGGAGCCCATATAGTAATATGAGATTGGTGCGGTAGTGCAATAATAACTCTTTAGTGGTATGAGTTATTATTGATGAACTTGAGTTGGGTGTTCGGGGCGAACACGGGAAGCTCAAGCTCATCGGGAGACCAAAATCAATTCCTCCTCTCGGTCCCTATTGTAGCCTCTTATTTATAAAATCTTATATCCACTAATACCCACTTTCTTACCCACCTAAGGTGGCCGACCAAGCCAAGCTTGGAGCCCAAGCTAGGGCTGGCCAAACCATGGTTAGATGGGTTCAAGTTGTGGCCAGCCTTAGCTTGGAGCCCAAGCAAGGGTGGCCGACCACATTCACATTGAAAGAGTTTTAAAATTATAAATCTTTCCTTTTATAGATTTCTACAAAGGATTAAGAGAAAGATTTGATATCTTTCCTTATTTGTAGTTAAAAGGAAGATTTTAATTTTTTGATAAATTTTAAATCTTTCCTTATTTGTAGTTAAATGGAAGATTTTAATTTTTTGATAAAATTTAGATCTTTCCTTATTTGTAGTTAAAAGGAAGATTTTAATTTTTTGATAAATTTTAGATCTTTCCTTATGTGGAAGCCATGATTTTAAAAGAGAGTTTTAAAATTATAAATCTTTCATTTTATAGATTTCTACAAAGGATTAAGAGAAAGGTTTGATATCTTTCCTTATTTGTAGTTTAAAGGAAGATTTTAATTTTTGACATCTCTCCACATGTTTTAAAAGAGAGATTTTAATTTATAAAACTTTCCTTTTATAACCAACCATAAAGGGATTTAAAGAAAGAGATTTTTTAATTAAAATTTCTTACTGGAAACAATTAAGGAAGTTTTAATTTTTGTTTAAAACTTTTCTTGTTTGGAGGACAAGGTAGGGGCCGACCATTAAAGGTTTATAAGGAAGTTTTAATTAAATTTTCCTTCTTAAACATTGACAAGGAATATAAGGAAGTTTTAATTATGTTTAAAACTTTCCTTATTTGCCAAGACCAAGGAATATAAAAGAGAGGGTAGAGGTGCCTCACCTCATGACAACACATCTATTATTCCTCTCCTCTCTTCCTTGGTGTGGCCGACCCTCTTCCATTGCTCTTCCTCTTCTCTTCTTCTTTGGTGGCCGGTGACATCTAGTCTTGGAGAGATTTTTGGTGGCCAGATTTTGCTTGGAGAAGAAGGAGAGATAGGAGGCATTGTTTCTTAGCATCCCTTGGAGCTTGGTTGGTGGCCGAAGTTCTTCATCTCTAGGAGATTGTTGGTGGCCAAAACTTGGAAGGAAGAAGAAGGTTTTGGTGGAGTCTCTCGTCTTGGTAGATCGTCGCTCACACGACGTCCGAGATAAGAAGAGGAATACAATAGAAGATCGTGAGGTCTATAAGTTACAAAAGGTATAACTAGTTATTTAATTCCACATCATAACTAGTGCATTCTTTTGTATAGATCTTATAAAACCAAACACAAGAAGTTATCGATTTTAATTATCATTTTTGTTATCAATTTTCGTTTTGATTTCATGTTTCGATAATGTGTTTCTATTGAGGTCTCTATTGTTAAACCTTATTTACTGTGAGAAGTTTAAATATCCGATTTCTTTGAAAGGCTTTGTCTAGGCAGTGGTGGATGATCCCATACCCAAGAAGGCCTAGTGCCTCGCCACGTTTGACCTGGAAGCCAATCCTTGAAATAGATATTTGATCAACTTCTGTAATATGGTTTAACTTAGGAATATCACATCGGTTGAACTTGAAGTAAGAATGTTAAGTTTCGTTCCCAATTCAAGTTTAACTTCTAAAGGGAAAATTTAGATTAATAATGTTAAGCATCGTTTGCAATCCAAATTTAACTTTAGTAGAACACATGGGTAGCTAGGATAGTTCTATGCATGTATAAATTTTTGTACAAGGGAACTAGGACAGTATTCCGAGTAGCAACCAACAGTAACTATTAGTTTCTCCTCTTGCTATTGAACTTTGTAAGTTGAAGGAAAGGGGCAAGGGGAGTAATACTCACAAGTATATCATGAATAAAGTCCTATTTTGATCAACTTTCATCATTTAGACCACTATTTTAATGTTTTAATATATTTTTTATTTCATTCTTTTTGATTTTATTCTCTCTTATTTCTATTTCTTTGGTGGTTGCAAAAATTTGAAATGTTGTTAATGATTAATTATTCATCTCTTGTATGCATGCATTATATCTTATATATTGTCCTGTGTCTTTTGATTTTATTTGCAAAAGTATTTCAGGTAAGATTAGGAAATCTCTGTGTGTTATCAGTAGTTTCAGTGTTTTAATATGATTAGGACCTCAAATTTGTTAAGTAATATGGAGAATAATACTAAAAAGACTCTTAGAGAGCTTTGGGCACCAGATTTGTCAGATGATTCCTTCTAGATTTGATATTCTGATTTGGAGACAGACTTCTAGTTATGGAAAATTATTCATCTTTTACCAAAGTTTCATGGACTATCTGGTGAAGATCCTAGCAGACATCTACAAGAATTGGATATGGTGTGCTCTACCTTAAAACCACATGGCATATCAGATGAAGATGTTAGCCTTCGAGCATTTCCATTCTCACTGGCAAATTCAGCAAAGATTGATTGTACTGTCTTCCACCCAATTCTATCACCAGCTAGTTCGAGATGAAGAAATTTTTTCTGGTAAGGTTCTTTCTTGCTTCTAGGATTGTAGCTATTTAGAGGAGTATTTGTGAAATTCAACAATTCGTAGGGGAACCATTACAAGAATATTGGGATAGGTTTAAAGAATTTGTTGCTAGTTGCCCTCAATATCATATTAACGATCAACTACTGATTATGTACTTCTATGAGAGATTGCTTCCCATGAACAGGAGTATGGTTGATGCAGCTAATGAAGGAGCTCTAGTTAATAAGACACCTACTTAGGTCAGAGAACTTATTGAGATTATGGCCATAAATTATCAGCAGTTTGGGACAAGACCGATGATTGCTAAAGATGTTTATTATTTTGCTAATGTATTTCCTACCAGGATCCAGTATCATCATCCTAAACCTTAGTACTATCAGCTCCATCAGTAGGACGAGTATAATTCATTTTCAGAATTTTGGTATAGGAACAAACAACAAGGGATTCTGAGTAGACTTAGTCTTACCAGCCTTATTTTCAGCACCATCAGCCTTAGCAGAATCTTAAGGAGTAGTCGCAATAATTATGGCAACATCAAGAAACACAGTTCTAGGAAAGGATACCTTCATCGACACAGTTACAGTTGCTATCGGATCAACATACCGCATTAATGTGAGCCCGCAAGTATACGGGTGTTGTCAAGTAATAAAAATATCAATCCCACGGGGACTGTTGATTCAGGACTAATTAACTTCGCACGGTGAGTTATCTAGAGAATAAGCGTAGGTGAGTGAAGGATGATAGATTCTAGGATATTGATTTTATGATGATGCTACTTAATGCCCCTCTGCATTATTCTGTTGGTTGCTATTCAGAATACCGTCCTAGTTCCCCTGTACAAAAATTTGTACAAGCATAGAACTATCCTAGCTACCCATGTGCTCTACTGAAGTTTAATTTGGATTGCAAACGATGCATAACATTATTAATCCAAATTGTCTTTTAGAAGTTAAACTTGTATTGGAAACGATACTTAACATTTTTACTCCGAGTTTAACCGATGTGATCTTCCTAACTTAAACCATATTACAGAAGTTAATCAAATATCTATTTCAAAGATCGACTTCTAGGTTAAACATGACGAGGCATAAGACCTTCTTGGGTATGGGATCATCCACCACTTCCTAGACAAAGCCTTTCAAAGAAATTAGATATTTAACTTCTTACAGTAAACTAGGTTTAACTATAGAGACCTCAATAGAAACACAATATCGAAACATGAAATCGAAAAATAAAATCAATAACAAAATGATAACCTAAAACCGATAATCTCTTGTGTTTGGTTTTTCAAGATCTATACAAAAGATGAACTAGTTATGATGCGGAAACTAATAACTACTTATACCTTTTGTAGCTTATAGACCTCTTGATCTTCTGTTGTATTCCTCTTCTTCTCTTAGACGTCGTGTGGGCGAAGATCTTCCAAGATGAAATCCACCCAAGCTTCTTCCTTTGCTTCCAAGTTTCGGCCACTAACTAACCTCCAAGGGATGCTAGACAAGAGAGCTTCCTTCTCTTTTTCTTCTCCTTCAAGCAACCGGCCACCAAGAGAAGACCAAGCTTGATGCCACTGGCCTCCAAGAGAGAAAACAAAAGGATAAGGGTCGGCCACCAAAGGATTGGAAGAGAGGAATAGAAGATGTGTTTTTTTTCATGAGACACCCCCTCCATCTCTTTTATAATCCTTGATCTTGGCAAAAAAAGAAAGTTTTAAAACAAAAATTAAAACTTTCTTTTATACCTTCACATGGTCGGCCACCTCATGTCAAACAAGGAAAGATTTTAAATAAAAATTAAAATCTCTCTTTTAAAATTTCTTTTGTGGATAGCTATAAAAGGCATGTTTTATAAAATTGAAATCTTCTCTTTTAAATCCTTTTGTGGATATCTATAAAAGAAAAGTTTTAAAATAAAACTTCTTTTATATCTTGGTTACAAAAAAGAAAAATTAAAATCTTTCTCTTAAACATTATAGATAACTATAAATAAGAAAAGATTTCAAATCTCTCTTTTAATCCTTTGTAGAAAGCTATAAAAGGAAAGATTTTAAAATTTAAAACTCTCTTTTAAAACCATGTGGAAAACATCATAAAAGGAAAGTTTTTAACAAAATAAAAACTACCTTTTATTTCCTTTTCCTATATGGTCGGCCCCTTGCTTGGGCACCAAGCAAGGCTTGATATAAGGCTTTATAAATAAGAGGCTACAACAGGGACCGAGAGGAGGAATTGGTTTTGATCTTTTGATGAGCTTGAGCTTCTCGTGTTCGCCCCGAACACCCAACTCAAGTTCATCAATAATAACTCATACCACTAAAGAGTTATTATTGCACTACCGCTCCAATCCCATATTACAATATGGGCTCCTTCTTATCATGAGTGTGTTAGTCTCCCTGTGTTTAAGATATCGAATACCCACTAATTAAATGAGTTACTGACAACTCTCTTAATTAATATCTAGCTCCAAGAGTAGTACCACTCAACCTTATTGTCATGTCGGACTAAGACCACCTATAGGGTTTAGATGACAATCCTTATGAGCTCCTCAAGGGGACATCATCAACCTAGATTACTAGGATACAGTTTTATTCTATAATCAACAACACACCATTTAAATAATATCACTTTCCAACTTATCGGGTCTATTGATTTAACGAACTAAATCTCACCCTATGATAAATTAAAAAAATAAATATTAAGTATACCTGCTTGTTATTATATCATGATTAAGTGTACACATTTCCATAATAACAGAGGTTTTGTTCTTTTATGTAGTCAGTATAAAAAGAAACTACCTCAAATAGTCCTACTCAATACACTCATAGTGTACTAGTGTAATTTTATAGTCAAGATAAACTAATACCAAATTACACACCACTCCAATAGTTTGTCCCATTCCATCTTGGTTGTGAGCTATTATTTATAATTTATAAGGAACTCATAACATGATCTTCTGTGTGACACCACACACCATGTTATCTTCAATATAAATTAAATGAACAACTATACTTAGCATATAAATGTAGACATTTGACTAATGTGATTCTTATTTTAAAATAAATGTTTATATAAAAAGCTAGACTTTTAGTATACACTCTAACAATCTCCCACTTATACTAAAAGACTATGCTGCCATAAACACTGTCATACATCTGATTCTCATTCCCTCAACATGCCGATCAAATGCTTTCGCCTAAAGGGCCTTAGTGAAAGGATCTGCCAGGTTATCCGCTGATGCAATCTTGGCGACAACAACTTCTCCTCGCTTTACGATGTCTCGTATCAGGTGGCACTTGTGCTCAATATGTTTACTCACTTTATGGGCTCATGGTTCCTTCGAGTTTGCTACTGCACCGCTATTATCACAATAAATTGAGATGATTTTGGGCAAAGCAGGAATCACATCTAAGTCCATCAAAAAGTTCCTGAGCCATACAACTTCTTTGGCTGCCTTAGAGACTGCCACATACTCAGCTTCCATGGTTGAGTCTGAAACATATTTCTACTTAACACTCCTCCATCCTATGGCTCCACCTCCTAAAGTAAACACATAACCTGAGGTAGTCTTACTATTGTCCCTATCTAATTAAAAGTCAGAATCTGTGTAACCCTGAGATAGTATCGATATATGGAGCTTGGGATAAGCACAACATTCTTTTCTTGTGATCCCTTTTTACTTTGATCCCGAGAATATGTCCGCATTCTCCCAAGTCGTTCATATCGAATTGCTTGGACAACCATACTCTTACTTCTGACAACACTTTGACATTGTTGCCAACTATCAAAATGTCATCTACGTATAGTACAAGAAATATAACAACGTTTTCGACACACTTCTTGTATACACAAGACTCATCCGGATACTGAATAAATCCATAAGACTGAATTACTTCATTAAACCGGATGCTCCAAGATCTTGAAGCTTGCTTCAGTCCATAAATAGACCGATTGAGCTTACATACAAGATGTTCTCTGCTCTTTGCAATAAACCCCTCTGGTTGCTTCATATGGATGTTTTCTTCAAGACTTCCATTAAGAAAAGTTGTCTTGACATCCATTTTCCAAACCTTATAATCCATATGAGCAGTAATAGATAAAAGTATCCCGATAGACTTAAGCATAGCTACCGGTGAAAATATTTTCTCATAATCGATTCCCTCTTTCTGAGTGTACCCCTTCGCAACAAGCCTTGCTTTGAAGGTTTCCACCTTCCCGTCTGACCCTCTTTTTCTTTTGTAGATCCATTTACATCCAATAGCTTTTACACCATTTGATGGTTCTACTATCTCCCATAGTTTGTTAGAATACATAGATTCTATTTCTGAATTCATTGCTCTTTGCCAAGATGCTACATCTTTATCTTGGATTGATTCGTTATATGTTTGGGGATCAGGTTCATGTTTACCTGGGATCAAGTTCGAAGACTCTCCCAAAAACATGAATCTTTCAGGTTGCCTAACAACCCTCCCACTACAACGAGACACTGTCTGTAGTTGTGTATCATTTATGATACGTGTTGCAGTTTCTTGTAATATTTCATCTTGCACTGTTGGTACTAAAGTAGACGTGTCCTCTCTCATTTCTTCTAGAACAATTTCACTCATGGGCTTGTGGTTCATTACATAGTTCTCTTCTGAAAATCAGGCATTAGTGTTAACAATGACCTTCTGATCTTTAGGACTATAAAACAAACCACCTTTTGTTCCTTTAGGATAACCTATAAATAGGAGAATATCTGTATGAGATTCCAACTAATCAGCATCTCTCTTCAGCACATTGCTAGACTACTCCAAATCTGAACATGACCCAGACTAGGCTTACGCTCATTCCATAATTCCGTGGGAGTAGAGGATACTGATTTAGAAGGTACCAAGTTAAGAATGTACATTATCGTTTCTAAAGCATATCCCCAGAACAAATTTGGTAATTCTAAATAACTCATCATCGATCTAACCATTTCCATAAGAGTCATAATCCTTCGTTCTGTCACGCCATTCTGTTGGGGTGTACCAGGTGCAGACAATTGGGATTGAATCCCAAACTTTGATAAGTAATTCCTAAACTCTCCTGAGAGGTACTCGTCACCACGATCAAACCGTAGTGTCTTGATACTTGTACCATGACGTTTCTCCACATCAGCCTTGTACTCTTTGAACTTATCAAAGCACTCAGACTTATGGTGCATCAAGTAAATGTACCCATATCTCGAATAGTCATTTATAAAAGAGATAAAATATTTGAAACCACCTCCCGCCTGGATAGTCATAGGTCCACACAAACCAGAATGAACCAATTCTAACACATCTTTTGCTCTATACCCCTTGGCTTTAAAAAGTCTCTTGGTCATTTTTCCTTCCAAGCAAGATTTGTAGGTTGGAAAGTTTTTCAACACTAATGAACCCAAGAGTCCATCGGCTATTAGCCTTTGAATCATACTTAAGTTAATATGACCAAGTCTTAGATGCCAAAGATATGTTTGGTTCATTTCTGAAGGTTCTTTCTTTTATTAGAATTAGAGGATGTGTCATTAATTTCCATTTGTTGCTTTGTGGGAGTTATTGGATTTAGAGTATAAAAATTGTCAACTAATGTACCAAAACATATAACTACCCTATTTTTCTTAATAACCACTTTGTCATCAAAAGAAACAGCATATCCATCCAAAAATATTTTAGAAACTTAAATTAAATTCTTTCTAAAACTTGGTACATAAAGATAATTAATTTCTCAAAATCAAAGTTCTATTCCTATCAAATGATAAGTAAACATCTCCCACTGCAACAGCCGCCACTTTCGTAACATTGCCCATGTAGACAGTTATCTCTCATTCATATAGTTGTCGGGTTTCCTGGAACCCCTACAATGTATTGCAGACATGATCAGTGGCTCCTGTATCTACACACTAGGTACTGGTAGATAACACCGTTAAACATGTTTCAACTACTAGAGAATAAGATATACCTTTATTGTTCTCTTTCCTACGAGGACAGTCTGCCTTCCAATGTCCAGACTGCTTGCAAATGAAGGACTTGCCTTTTGGCTTCTTCACTCCCACTTTTAGTCCAGTACCTAGAGATCGATTCACTTTCTTTGCCGAGCTAGCTTGTTTCTTCTTCTTCTTCTTCTTGCCTTTAGACTTAGAAGTAGAAACATTTTTAGTAAAGTGGATTTGAGAACTATGACGAAATAGCCCTTCTGCTACCTAAAGTTCTGTAGTAGTTCCACCAATGAATAAATCATTTTATTCATATTGTAGTTCAGGCGGAACTGCTCAAAACTTTTGGGTAGCATTTGGAGAATAATATCGACATGGGTTTTCCCATCGATTTCAGCTCCAAGGATTTGTATCTCGTTCAAGTAAGCCATCATTTTGAGGATATGATCCCTTACGGGTGTCCCCTCTGACATGGTGGCTGTCATTAAGTTTCTCATAGCCTCTTTCCTAGTAGCCCGATTCTGGTGTCCGAAGAGTTCCTTGAGATTATACATCATGTTATAGGCAGTAGGCATGGCCTGATGCTGATGTTGCAACACATTTGACATAGAAGCCAAAATGTAACATGTGTCATCTCATCTGCCTTGACTCATTTCTTATGATACTCAATCTCCTCTTCACTAGAATCACTATTTGGCTTAATAGGGCAGACCTCTAACAGTACAAACTTATAACCTTCAACAGTTAGTGTTGGTGAGGGAAGCATCAGACGGTCGAACCCAAGTTTTGATAATGGCAAAGGGTTCAAAGTTAAGTAGTGTTGTGATCTAACAAGTTCATGGAGTTTGCAGGAAAGTCCTAAGTGGTACTTAGGCAAAAGTCCTAATTACGGTTAGGCAGGTGGAAAACTCTAGGGGTTGGTAACCCTAGGTCATAGGGGGTGGTAACCCTATGCGTAAAGTCTTGGCGGGTCGAGAGCTTCAGGAAAAAGTCCTAGGGGGGGTAACCCTAGGTGGAAAGTCCTGCTGTCGCGAACTAGGTGAAAGACTGGACGGGCCAGGAAGCGGAAGTCCAGCAGAAAGTCCGGAAGCTTCGAACGCTGAGCAAAAGGCCAGTCGATCTGGAGGATCACACTGGCAACAGGTAAATCTCCTGAGTGGAGTAGGTGAGGACGCATTCCCCGTAGAGGGAACAGTAGGCGTCGGGTCGACCTAGGGTTTCCGGCTGGAAATTCGAAGTCAGACCTGGACAGTCCGATGACTATCAATTATATCACTTATAATATGTATGTGCTAACTTTGTTTTGCAAGGTTTTGTGTTTGGTGTTGGGACCGAAAAGTAGCTAGAGGGGGGGGGGGGGGGGAATAGCTCGTCGCGTTTGCTCGTCTCGTTTGGTTGCGCTTCGTTGCTTGTTTCTTCAAGAGATGGCAGCGGAAATACAAAGAAACAACATACAACGCTAAAACGGTTGGTTTACTTGGTATCCACCTCACAAGAGGTGACTAATCCAAGGATCCACACCTACACACACACCCTCCACTAATAAAACTCTCCTTTATGGTAACTACCAAGGGCGGAGAAGCCCTACAAGACTCAATACAAGAAGAAAGGGAAAGGTAATGAAATACAAGCTTACAAGCTTACAATGAGTGCAAAAACCCTAACCCTAGTTTCTTCTTCTTGCTTTGATCCGCCTCTTGACTTGGAAGAGCCTCCAAGAACCTAGCGATCTCGAGCTTGAGAAAAGCCGTGGAGGAGGTGAAGATCTGAGTTGAATCGGTGAAGAGATTCCGAAGGAAAGTGCGCTGCGGCTTAAATCGACGCACGGTCGAATCCGATCGATTGGAATGCTCCCAATCGATCGGGGATTCGATCGATCCACGGATCGATCGGAGCCTCTGATAGGGAATCACCGGATCGATCGGTGGATCGATCCGGAAGCTTTCAATATAAGCTCCCAATCGATCCATCGATCGATTGACCTCTGAATCGATCCATGATCGGGCGATTGATTGAGAAGGCATTTCTCGGTGATCAGAAGCTTGCTGGATCGATCCACCGATCAATCGGATCTGCTGATCGATCCATCGATCGGATCTGCGGATCGATCCGCGATCGATCCGGATCTGGGATCAATCCACCACCATCATCATCGGTCAATTCGATCTGTTTGATCAATCGGTGATCAATTACGGATCAATCTGATCATCGGATCTTGGTTTTGCCCAAAACCAAGTCCAAAGCCCCCTAAACCAACATCTAGTCAACCATGACTTGTTGGTACATAAGACCTAGCATCCGGTCACCCTTGACCAGCTAGGACTCTCTCACCAAGTGTCTGGTCAATCCCTTTGACCCACTTGGATTTTTCTCTTCTTGCCAAGTATCCGGTCAATCCCTCTGACCTACTTGGACTTTTCTTCCTCGTGCCAAGTATCCGATCAATCCCTTTGACCTACTTGGACTCTCACCAGATGTCTGGTCAACCTTGACCCCTCTGGATTTCTCCTGCCTGACTTCACTCACCAGGACTTCCCCAATTGCCTAGCTTCACTCACTAGGTCTTTCACCTGGCTTCACTCACCAGGATTTTCCTCCTGCCTAGCTTCACTCACTAGGTCTTTCCTTCTGCCTAACATCCCAGTTAGGACTTTCCAGTCAAGTATCCGGTCATCCTTGACCTACTTGACTCTTCTTCAATCAACCTTGCATTGTCAAACATCGAAACCCAAACCAAGACTCAAGCTTGGTCAACCAGGTCAACCTTGACCTGAGGGATGTTGCACCAACATTTGGGACTAACACATTTTGCAGGAACAAAGAAGCACACTTTGACCTCGGATGAACAGTGTCCGAGGCGCCTCCATGGGGCTTGGAGGCGCCTCGGGTGCTAGCCGAAGCCAACTGTCCAGAGGAGCTGGAGGCGCCTTGGAGGAAGCTGAAGGCACCTTCAAAGGGATAAGGCGCGACCAGATCAGAGCTGATCCACGCGTGCGACTCGGCGGCCTGGAGGCGCCTCGGACAGGCTTGGAGGAACCTCCAGCACTGTATAAAAGGGGTCTTTGAGCAGCAGCTAAAATCAACAATTCTCAAGCGACCCTTCTCCTGTGTGCTGCTAACAAGACGACCCAGAAGTGCTACGACAAGTTACCGACGACCCGGAGCTGCGATTCTTTAATCTGTTGTTGTCGGTATTATACTTCAATTTATTTTGTCGTAATCCTTATTGTACTTCAGTTGTAATATTTCTCGATATTATAGTTGTTGCCCATCAAAAGCGATCAACGATCGCGGGCCTTGGAGTATGAGCCGTCACAGGCTCCGAACCAAGTAAGTACTTGTGTTCACGTGTGTTATCTTTTATTTCCACTGCTTTAAACTCTCGAACGATTTTCGATTCCGAAATACGAAATAGCCACGAGCGCTATTCACCCTCCCCTCTAGCGCTTCTCGATCCAACAATTGGTATTAGAGTGGGGTCGCGTTGATCTGGTGCAACCACCAATCACGTATCTTTTTTCGTGGTGTTTTCAAATTTACGGAGTCAATTAGAATTTAGCTAAATAGCTACATTCTAATTATTTTTTTCGAATCGATCTTTGCTCGAAGTTGATGCAACACCACTCGAGCTCGTGATATTAATTTTTCCCGCACTGCTAATCCAAGACTTAGCCTTGGGACACTTCTGTTTTTCTTTATTTTGCATATTATCAATGGCCCAACAAGAGGGTTTCAGCACCGTTCATCCCCCGCTCTTCACCGGAGAAGACTTCGGGTACTGGAAGGGACGAATGGAAACCTTCCTCAAGATCTAATTCGATACCTGGATGATTATCAAGACTGGAATATAGTTACCAACCGACGAAGATGGCAAGCCGACACCCTGCGAAAAATGGGAACCGACCTTAATCAAGAAGGTGGAAGTCGATGCCAGAGCAACCTGTACTCTTCAGTGCGGACTGACCAAGGAAGAACTCAACAGAGTTGGATCGTTCTCCAGCGCAAAAGAGCTATGGGAGAAACTGATCGAACTCCACGAGGGCACCTCCGACACCAAGGTGAGTAAAAGAGATCTTTTATTTAATAAATTATATAATCTGAAAATATAGGACGGAGAGACAGCCAGTCAACTCCACGCACGCATACAAGACATCCTCAACTCCCTCCATGCAATCGGGCAAAGAGTCGAGAACCGGGACACATAAGGTACGCACTCAACGCTTTTCCGAGGAGTACATTGTGGGCATCAATGGTATATGTCTACAAAGTCTTCAAGGACTTATCTTCCATTAGATTAGATGAATTATTTTCAGAATTCAAATTACATGAATAGACTAATACACTGCCAACCAAGAAGGGTATTGCTTTGGTTGCAGGTACCAGTCGAACATGCGAACCAAGATCACGGTGAAGAACTGAACCAGAGGAGGAAGACGAACCCGACTCAGATGATGAAGACGACGAATTAACCTCTGAGCTCGTGAACCTAGTGAAGAAGCTTTACAAGAAAAGAAAGGCTTCAACAAGAGAGATCTAAAGAAGGCAGTACAATCCAAGGAGTTTCAATCCAGTTCAAAAGTCAATCTTGAAGTGATCTGCTATGGATGCAACCAAAAAGGGCACATCAAGGCCAACTTCCCTAATCAGAAGGATGCAAAGAAGCAGAGGAAAAAGAAGGTGCTAAAGTCGACATGGGATGAATCTTCCTCAGAAGACGACGATGACAAACTCGATCAGACGAGTCTACTTGCACTAATGGCCCGGGACAAAATCAATCTATCCGAGAGCGAGAGCGAGTCGGAAGCCGAGTCCGAGAGAAGCCACGGATCCGTATCCGTTTTCGAAGGGCCGGACCCCCTCTAAGTATTCCTCGACTTAACAATTTAGTCAATTATTTATTACGCAAATTAGCAAAATCAAATCTTAAAGTCAAGTCACTTCTAAAGGAAGTAGCAATCCTGAAAGAAGTGACTAACCCCAAAACCTTGCCTGACCCAAGTCAGACTGGAAATTCAACTCGAGTTCAAAAACTTGAGGAAGAAAACTCCTGTCTGAAAACTCAGGTTAAGGATTTAGAAAATACATTAGAACGGTTCTCCTTGGGCTCCAAGAAGCTTGACCTAATTCTTGGGACACAAAGAGTCGTTTACAACAAAACTGGGCTAGGTTATAAAACTAAAAGAAAATATAGATCTTACCTGTCCTTAGTAAATAGACAAAATAATAAATCAGTCCAAGCATGGGTACCCAAGTCCAACCTGGTTAATCAAGTTGGACTTGGTCAATATTGGGTCCCTAAGGATCAAATACATTACCTCGATAAACCATATCGAGGCTATAATCCAGGGGGAGCTAGAAGAAAAATAATAAAAATCAAATTAAATTAAAATCCAAATTAAAATTAAATTAAATTCAAATTAAAATCCAAGGGAAGGCTCCAGAATAGCTGGCACCTCCTAACTTAATCCACCCGATAAGGGTAACCAAGAATAGACTACCCAGCAGGGTAATTAAGATTAGATTAAAATGGGCTAGGTTTAACTTGACTCACGGCACTGGTGAAGTATTGGATGATAGTACGTTGGGGAAGCTTAGTCATCGCATGTCTAGGAAGATATGACTTCGACCTAGTGCATTTGGCTAAGTGGAACTCACCGAAGCTACCCTTTATAGATCCTAACCAATTAGACCAAGGTTTTGTATTAAGTTCAATGGGTAGGACTATTTGGAAAACCTCGAATGCATGATTACTTTAATGATGTCCTTGTGACTCACCATAGCCCAGAAGTTTATCCAAAGAATGTCTACTTGTTGAACCTAAAGCTAAACCTGAATCTAACATAAAGTTAAACTAAACCATAAAATTGAACCATAATTCATCTCACAAAAATTATACGATTCCCTGATTGAAAATTTAAATCCGGTGAGATAACTAAGGAATAGAAATTAAAAACAAAAATCAAATTTGAAATTCAAAATATAAATCGAAATTCAAAATTAAATTCGTAATTAAAATTAATTCAAATCGAAATTCAAAATTAAATTCGTAATAAAAATTAATTCAAATTCAAAATTAAATTTGTAATTCAAATTAATTCAAATTCAAATCGTAATTAAAATTAATTCAAATTCAAATTCAAAAATTTAATTAACTTAAAATATTTTTCAAAAATTTAATTAACTTAAAATATTTTTCAAAAATTTAATGAACTTAAAATATTTTTCAAAAATTTAATGAACTTAAAATATTTTTCAAAAATTTAATCAACTCAAAATATTTTTCAAAAAACAACTTAAAATATTTTTCAAAAAATTTAATTAACTTAAAATATGTTTCAAAAATTTAATTAACTTGAAATATGTTTCAAAAATTTAATTAAAATATGTTTCAAAAATTTAATTAACTTAAAATATTTTTCAAAAATTTAATCAACTTAAAATATTTTTCAAAAATAAACTTAAAACATTTTTCAAAAATTTAATTAGCTTAAAATATGTTTCAAAAATTTAATTAACTTAAAATATGTTTCAAAAGTTTAATTAAAATATGTTTCAAAAATTTAATTAACTTAAAATATTTTTCAAAAATATAATTAACTTAAAATATGTTTCAAAAAATTTAATTAACTTAAAATATTTTTCAAAAATTTAATTAACTTAAAATATGTTTCAAAATTTTAATTAACTTAATTATTTTTCAAAATTTAATTAACTTTCACAATCCTAATATTTACTCGATCACTTCACTTTCTTTTCATCAAATAGAATCCAATTCAAACACTTTATGTGTAGGAACATAAAGAATGGGATCAGTAAATGTTGGGAACATATGACTGGAGATAAGTTAAAGTTCACAAACTCAAATTAAAGAGTTTAGTGTCTGTTGCATTCGATAACGACGACAAACTTAAGGTAATCGGAAGAGGTAACATCGAGCTCAAATCCGATTTTACTATTCAAAAAGTGTTGCTAGTTGAAAACTTTAACTTTAATTTACTCAGTATAAGCCAATTATGAGATAGTGGTTATTCAGTTCACTTTACAAAATCTGAATGTATAGTTAAAAATATTGAGAATCCTGAAATCATACTTAAGGGCACTAGGAAAGATAATGTCTACACCATTAACCTACCAACATCCTCAATAAAGTGTTTTCTAACACAACAAGAGGAAACTTAGTTGTGGCACAGAAGACTGGGACACACTCACACTAGACTCATTGTAAAAATGAGTCAAAATGGTCTAGTTAAAGGTTTGCCCAAATTAAAATTTATTGAAAACTCAACCTGTAATGCTTGTCAACAAGGTCAACAAACTAAGGCAAACCATAAATTAACCAACCTTAATAGAACAACCTCAATACTTGAGCTCCTTCACCTAGACTTATTTGATTCACATGGAGCCAAGTCAGTAAGTAAAAATCAATATTGCTTAGTGATAATCGACGATTACTAAAGATTTACGTGGGTAAAATTTATAAAAAAACAAAAGTGAAACCTTTGAAGTATTTAAAATCTTCTGTAAACTAATAGAAAATGAAAAAGACACCCAAATAAAAAGAATTAGAAGTGACCACAGGGGGAATTTGAAAATCACAACTTTACTGAATTTTGTGAAATTAATGGATATCAACATGAATACTCTTGCCCTAGGACCCCCCAACAAAATGGCCTGGTAGAACGTAAAAACCGAACCCTACAAGAAGCCGCTAGGACTATGTTAAATGAATGCAAACTATGCAACCAATTCTGGGTTGAAGCAATAAATACAGCATGTTATATACAAAATAGAATCTTAATTAACAAAACTCATAATAAAACACCCTATGAAATATATTACAATAAAATTCCTAATCTAAATTACTTAAATGTTTTTGGATGTAAAGTACACATTTTAAACACCAAAGACTACTTAGGAAAATTTTCATCAAAAATAACTCTAGGAATATTTTTAGGGTATTCAACAACCAGTAGGGCATATAGGGTGTATAACAAACATACTCTAAAAGTTGAAGAAACAATAAATGTAATATTTGATGAAGATAATAAAATAAAAAATGAAAATAATACAGAAAATCTTAACCCAAGAATCATTGAAGATGATGAAATTCAATCTAACTCTAATAACCCAGAGGAGCAAACCTTTGACCCAAATATAAGACCAACAAGAGTAAGTACTTCTCACCCACTTGACCAAATTTTGGGTGATCCAAACCTAGGAGTCAGAACCAAATCTTCCTATAGAAACCATAGTCAGATTGCCCTTATTTCTAAAATTGAACCTAAGACCATTGAAGAAGCCCTACCTGACCCAGACTGGATCATTGCCATGCAGGAAGAATTAGCCCAGTTTGATAGAAACCAAGTCTGGGAACTTGTACCTAAACCCGTAGATAAGTCCATAATTGACACCAAATGGGTATTTAGGAATAAATTAGATGATCAAGGGGATATAGTGAGAAATAAGGCAAGACTAGTAGCCAAAGGGTTCAGCCAGATTGAAGGTTTGGACTATGACGAAACCTATGCACCAGTAGCTAGACTTGAATCCATTAGGATGCTACTGGCTTATGCAGCACATAAAGGGTTTAGATTATATCAAATGGATGTCAAGTCAGCCTTTTTGAATAGGTTTATTAAGGAAGAAGTATATGTAAGTCAACCTCCAGGGTTTGAGGACCTAGACAACCCAAACCATGTATTTAGACTTAAAAAGGCATTATATGGATTAAAGCAAGCACCTAGGGCATGGTATGAACGGTAATCCAATCACTTGATATCTAAAGGCTTTAACCAAGGTCAAATAGATCCGGCCCTATTTGTAAAAACCGTAGAAAAAGACATCTTCATAGCCCAAATCTATGTTGATGATATAATTTTTGGCTCAACCAACTCTAAACTTTTAAAAGAATTTATTAAACTAATGGAAAATGAATTTGAAATGAGTTTGGTTGGGGAACTTACCTTTTTCTTAGGCTTACAAATCAAACAAACCAAAGATGGAATCTATATTTATCAGACTAAATATGCTAAAGAATTAATTAAAAAATTTGACATGGAAAATTCAAAAATTATAAATACTCGAATGGCAACCAACATCAACATTGACTCTGGCCCAGAAGGAAAACCTGTAGACCCAAAGTACTATAGAAGTGCAATAGGTAGCTTACTATACCTAACTACAAGTCAACCCGATATATTATTTGCAGTAGGTATGTGCGCAAGATACCAATCTTGTGCAAAAGACTTGCACCTAACATATGTTAAAAGGATACTTAGGTACATTAAAGGTACCCTAAATGTAGGACTTTGGTACCCTAGAACCTGCACCTTTGATCTTTTTGGCTATTCTGATTCAGACTATGCCAGGTGTAAACTAGACAGAAAAAGCACAAGTGGTAGCTGCCAAATTCTAGGTCAGTGCCTAGTAAGTTGGTCAAGCAGAAAGCAACACTGTGTTGCTCTATCCACCACTGAAGCTGAATACATAGCCCTAGGAGAGTGTGTCTCTCAACTCCTGTGGATGATGCATACATAAAAGACTATCAACTAGAATACAAAATACAAAAATTTTAATTGACAATATGAGCTCAATTAATCTAACCAAAAATCCAATTCATCACTCAAGGACTAAACACATAGAGGTAAAACACCATTTTGTAAGGGATCATGTAGCCAAGGGTGAAATTGTACTCAACTATGTTGAGTCCAAATCAAACCTAGCTGACATTTTCACAAAACCCTTACCTGAACTTGAGTTCAGTGCACTTAGAAGGTAAATAGGAATGTGTTGGGTAGAATAGGTATTGATTTTCAAATCAGTTTCCTACCTTTACTCTTAAATGTTTTACAAAATCTGCTTAAGCTTAAAGTTATATTTCTAAATTCTAGGCAAAAGTTTGTTTTCAAAATCCTAATTTTTCTTAGATTTTCAAAATATGGACTTAGCCTAGGCTCTACCCTAGAAATCATGCTCCCCTAGAATTGAGCCAGAGCATCTCACAAACACCTATGCTTACCTTGATTGTGCTTGAAAAACATAGAATGGTGTGAGATGCATAGGGTACAACCTAGACTCAAGAATGCTTATATTTGTGCATCAATATGAGTCTGAGCGTTAAATACATAACATACAGTAATCAAGTCAAGTCATCCAACCCTAGTCAAATCTAACTGGATCTATTGACTTAACTTGACTAACCAAGTGAAAGCTGTTGTCCTCTAGACAATCAGCTAGTAGCTAGATGGTTAGACATGTGGCCAAGAAATTAAGTATTTGAATTGTCAGGATTACTCAACTTGCACATTAGGGCTCTGATACCTTACTAAAAGAACCTAATTAACTTCAATCAACTCAACTCATGCTTGGACATTAAGGTTTAACCTAAATTGCTCCTCCTTGGCCGTTAAGTATTTTGGAATTCATTATTCATCTTTTCAAATTTTCTTAATATTTTTTTATAATCCTTTGAAAAATTTAGTGAAGTTTATTTTGTTCTTTTCAAACTATTATTTAAAAAAAACAGTTGGGCTTAAGAAAATCCCTTTTTAAAAAGGCCTTTAAAAGTTTAATGGAAAATCTTTAAATAAAGTCTCTAAAAGCTTTAGTTTTTAAAATTTTGACTAAACATAGTTGTTTTGCACTTAAACTATTTTTTACTTAGCCAAATTTTACTAAGTTTTTTCTTACAAAATTTTAAAAAGCCAGGTATTTTAAATGTTATTTTTGGGCTTCAACATTTTTTTTCAAAGTTCTCCTACAAGGTTTTTGATATATGGCAAAGGGGGAGAGAAGGACAAAAAAATTCAAATTAAGAAGAAGAGTTCTCTTATTAAGGGGGAGCCTTAACCTTGGAAACTTTAGGTTTACCTTAAATTTTAAAATCTTTTTTTTGTACTTAACATGTTACTTAAGTATGCTTACGTTTGTGCTTAAACTTATTAATTTAAAGCATGCTTATGTTTATTTATGCATTTTTTGTTTTACTTAACTTTGAATTTGAGTTGCCATAATCAAAAAGGGGGAGATTGTTGGTGCGGGAAGCATCAGATGATCGAACCCAAGTTTTGATAATGGCAAAGGGTTCAAAGTTAAGTAGTGTTGTGATCTAACAAGTTCATGGAGTTTGCAGGAAAGTCCTAAGTGGTAGTTAGGCAAAAGTCCTAGCTGCAGTTAGGCAGGTGGAAAACCCTAGGTCATAGGGGGTGGTAACCCTATGCGGAAAGTCTTGGCGGGTCAAGAGTTTCAGGCAAAAGTCCTAGGGGGCTAACCCTAGGTGGAAAGTCCTGGTGTCATGAACCATGTGAAAGACTGGACGGGCCGGGAAGTGGAAGTCCAGCAGAAAGTCCGAAAGCTTCGAACGCTGAGCAAAAGCCCAGTCGATCTGGAGGATCGCACTAGCAATAGGTAAATCTCCTGAGTGGAGTAGGTGAGGACGCGTTCCCCGTAGAGGGAACAGTAGACGTCGGGTCGACTTAGGGTTTCTGGCTGGAAATTCGAAGTCAGACCTGGACAGTCCGATGACTGTCAATTATATCACTTATAATATGTCTGTGCTAACTTTGTTTTGCAAGGTTTTGTGTTTGGGACTAACACATTTTACAGGAACAAAGAAGTACACTTTGACCTCGGATGAACAGTGTCCGAGGCTCCTCCATGGGGCTTGGAGGCGCCTCGGGTGCTAGCTGAAGCCAATTGTCCAGAGGAGCTGGAGGCGCCTTGGAGGAAGCTGAAGGCGCCTTGGACCAGGCGTTGGAGGCGCTTTGGACCATCTTGGAGGCACCTTCAAAGGGATAAGGCACGACCAGATCAGAGCTGATCCACGCGTTCGACTCGGCGGCCTGGAGGCGCCTCGGACAAGCTTGGAGGCACCTCCAACACTGTATAAAAGGGGTCTTCGAGCAGCAGCTAAAATCACAATTCTCAAGCGACCCTTCTCTTGTGTGCTGCTAACAAGACGACTTGCTACGACAAGTTACCGACGACCCGGAGCTGCGATTCTTTAATCTGTTGTTGTCGGTATTATATTTTAATTTATTTTGTCATAATCCTTATTGTACTTCAGTTTTAATATTTCTCGATATTATAGTTGTTGCCCATCGAAAGTGAACAACGATCGCGAGCCTTGGAGTAGGAGTCGTCACAGGCTCCGAACCAAGTAAATACTTGTGTTCGTGTGTGTTATCTTTTATTTCTGCTGCTTTAAACTCTCAAACGATTTCCAATTCCGAAATGCGAAATAGCCACGAGCGCTATTCACCTCGCCTCTAGCGCTTCTAGATCCAACAGTTAGGATAATGTCCAGGTTTCTTTTTCAATCTATGTAATTTGGACTAGTAAGTTTATTCTCTTTCAGAATAATAACAAGTGGGTTGAAAGTCATCCTAAGAATCACAAAATAAGTTTAGGTCAAAACTTAAGAATTTAGAATAATATTGATTCATCAAACAATATCATTTAAATTCACCAACACCTCAAAACACCGTGAATTTTGTATGCCATGATAGTGTGGATGTATACAAATTCAACATTTATAAGAGGAGATTTTACCCATTAATTTTATTTTTGTCAACCTAACTTTATGACAAATAAAATTAATAGTTGGTATTCCTTCGGTCACACAAATAATAGCAGTGACTCCGATGAGGAGGATACTATTAAATGCACCTAAGTGTATACCATTACTTGATACTTAGTCCATTAAATATGATTGTGCCCCTTCAGATGGAGAAGATCACATGCTCTTAAATAATTTCCTATAATCATCCATTAAGGAAGTTTGATCTAGTGATCCGCAAACAAACTCATCCAATGTGGAGGAATACACCCAGAGCCAACGCGCATGTTTATTTACATCACTTACAAACCAGTAATGGAGACCGTGGAATTTATTTATAAATCCCTCTCCCACTTAGTTATTTAAGATGAGGATTTTAACATGCACACACACATCACAGCAAATAAAAGCAATAAATATGAAAAAATAATTTTCCAACTATTATGGCCTCTTCTATCACTGCTCTCCGTGTGCTGCCAGCCCTAGCAGTCGTCAAAACTAGTCGCCATCCCTAGGGCTCATGTCGTCACATCCATCGAGCTTCCTTTTCTGCTGCGCCTCTGGTCCTCAAATAGCACCATGCCTCGCAAGGATACGATCCGCAACAAAAAAAAAATTTACATATATCGATCCTATATTCCACAAAGGAATGTACAAAAAGTCTAGTCAAACAAAATGTAAAATCCTAAAACTAATACAGCTCCTGCTGTATTTAATAAATACAATCATGCACACACATAAAATGCCCTCGACATGTCCGAGTGTCCAATCACACACAATCACAATAGGCCATAATAGTTGGAGCCTGCAACCTTAATCTATTTGCATATCCTACTATTATCCTGCTAAAATATGTATGACATGTGCATAATTAAACTAAAAACCAAACACATAGAAGTATAACCTATCTCTGATACCAATTGTTGGTTGCTACTTGGAATACCGTCCTAGTTCCCCTATACAAAAATTTGTGCAAGCATAGAACTATCCTAGCTACCCATGTACGCTATTGAAGTTAAATTTGGATTGCAAACGATGCTTAACATTATTAATCCAAATTGTCCTTCAGAAGTTAAACTTGGATTCGAAACAATACTTAACATTTTTACTCCAAGTTTAACCGATGTGATCTTCCTAAGTTAAACTATATTACAGAAGTTAATCAAATATCTATTTCAAAGATCGGCTTCTAGGTTTAACATGGCAAGACACTAGGCCTTCTTGGGTATGGGATCATCCACCACTTCCTAGACAAAGCCTTTCAAAGAAATCAGATATTTAACTTCTTACAGTAAACTATGTTTAACTATAGAGACCTTAATAGAAACACAATATTGAAACATGAAATAAAATATAAAATCGATAACAAAATGATAACCTAAAACCGATAACCTCTTGTGTTTGATTTTTCAAGATCTATACAAAAGATGAACTAGTTATGATGCAGAAACTAATAACTAGTTATACCTTTTGTAGCTTATAGACCACTTGATCTTCTGTTGTATTCCTCTCCTTCTCTTGGACGTCGTGTGGGCGACGATCTTCCAAGATGAAATCAACCCAAGCTTCTTCCTTTGCTTCCAAGTTTCGGCCACCAACTAACCTCCAAGGGATGCTAGACAAGAGAGCTTCCTTCACTTCTTCTTCTCCTTCAAGCAACTGGCCACCAAGAGAAGACCAAGCTTGATGCCACCGGCCTCCAAGAGAGAAAACAAAAGGCGAAGATAAAAGGATAAGGGCTGGCCACCAAAGGATTGGAAGAGAGGAATAGAAGATGTGTTTTTTTTTTCATGAGGCACCCCCTCCATCTCTTTTATAATCCTTGGTCTTGGCAAAAAAGGAAAGTTTTAAAATAAAAATTAAAACTTCCTTTTATTCCTTTTCATGGTCGGCCACCTCATGTCATACAAGGAAAGATTTTAAACAAAAATTAAAATCTCTCTTTTAAAATCCCTTTTGTGGATAGCTTTAAAAGACATATTTTATAAAATTAAAATCTTCTCTTTTAAATCCTTTTGTGGATATCTATAAAATAAAAGTTTTAAAATAAAACTCCTTTTATATCATGGTTACAAAAAAGGAAAATTAAAATCTTTCTCTTAAACATTATAAATAACTACAAATAAGGAAAGATTTCAAATCTCTCTTTTAATCCTTTGTAGAAAGCTATAAATGGAAAGATTTTAAAATTTAAATCTCTCTTTTAAAACCATGTGGAAAACATCATAAAAGGAAAGTTTTTAACAAAATAAAAGCTGCCTTTTATTTCCTTTTCTTATATGGTCAACCCCTTGCTTGGGCACCAAGCAAGGCTTGGCAGGCCCTAGCTGAAGCTCTAAGCTTGGCTTGGTCGACCCCTTGTGTCACGCCCCAGAGGAGTCCCTGTCCGAAGAAATTTCGGCAGCACCTCCCCTGTACCGGTGACAATCTGAAACATTACTACAGACATAATATACATCAGCCACAGGTGGCTGGAATATACACACAACCACGCAGTTATATATATATCATCAGCCCACACGGCTGGAATAAAACCAACACAACGGATAAACATAAAATACAAGCTCATACAAAACCAAATAAAACACTGCTAGCCGGCTAGGCTTACACCAGACAACCAAAACAACACTCAGAACACAAAACCGGAACACACAAAGCCAAATACACACATCTCATATACCAAGATAAAATAACAAAAAGGCGGAGATATATCTTCTGATGTGACGTGGGGACCAGCAGACAGGATGCTCCAAGCGACACCATAAATAACCTGGTACTTGAAAAAGATAGTGTCAACGGGGGTGAGTTCAACAACTCAGCGAATACCAATGGACATGAGTAGTAAGATATATCTAACAGCAACAAACATGGAATACAACTTCCTAATCATATATAGGGAATATGCAAAACTGAAAGGTAACTGAGGAAGCTGTACTCACCAGGAACTCCTATCCAGACAAAAGGGTCATCAAACCGAAAGTGTCAATAATCCTGTATGCAGTTCAAAAGTATGCATCCAACCAAAATGCAGCAACCAAATGCAGCAAACACAATCATAAGAATATAAATGCATCAATGCATATGATGCTAATGATGCGTCCTGGTCACCCCTGACGCCAGTCAGTCATCTCACACACAAATGGTGAGACCGAGTGGGTAGGGCTGTGACAACCGTGCACTCTGTCGTCACTACTCCTGATGAGTGACCGAGTGGACGGGATGCTGTCGAAGTACTCCTGTCCTGTGACCCCAAATCATAAATGGGGGAGCTCAATGCTCTCAACTCCCGGTACACGATGACGGGGAGGTATCTCTGCCGGCTACCACGCTGAGTCACCTGACCAACGGAGCCAAATAGAGTCCACCGTCTGCCGGCTACTACGCTGCTACACTAAATGCCAACTGCCGGCTACCACGCTGGGTCATATGACCAACGGAGCTAAACAGCAGAACCGCCACACACCGATATACCACTAAACCATGAGTGGGGGTGTGCGCAGTACTAGCGATGGGCTCAACCATAGTGGAGCCGATAATCGCACAAAGATGCAATCATGATGCATGTCACTATACATAACAAAACTGATCAACATAACCATATCCATATATACAAAATGGGTCCTAAGGTATGAGTCATACCAAAATCTATAGTACACAGGTCAGATAGAATATCAAAAACCTATGTCCTGAACATAATAAGTATGGAATATCCTGATCAGCATAGAAAAATCCATATATACATAATATGGGTACCACAGTATCAGTAGGTCAATCCATGGATCTAGGGCATACAGGTCCTCTATGGTATAGCAACCTAGATCCTAAACATATCTCCTTCCATAACATATGTACCAACAATATGCACATATCAAGAATCAAGGTCTAGGTACACGAATCATATATGATATACAAATAGAGGTACACAAGCCAGTCACGGCATAAAACCTAAGTATCAGATAATCTCAATACACATGACTGAAACCAAAAGTCCATAACCTAGTCCTAACCTCAGTAAAACATGGTATGTCACTTATTCTAGAAACTAAGATACTGATGGTAATACAGTACTCATGGCAATAAATCACATGATATAAGCACGGATGAATCACAGGCGATAAACCTAACATGCTATGGATATCAAACAGTGACATACCAAAGACAAACATGTTCATTGCTTGTAGTTATAAAATACTATGCATATCCAAAGACAATATCATAAAAGATAAGTCAAGAGGTACCCTCCTTCATACGCAGGTCGTATCAACCGTCCTCAACAAGTCCAAGAGATCGCATCCAACTCAAATCCTACAAATACAGGGTATTCAACAAAACTAAGGATCTATGATCAACATATCAACTATTAATCCCTCTAATCTGATCCAACCCTTTCCTTCACATCAATTTAATCCAAGAACACATAAACTAATGATCCACTTATCCAATCAAATTCACTACCATCAACTACTAAGCATCATGAATCAACCTCAAAACTTACCCGAATTCAAGTGGTTTGCTGATAGCTCACCCTCAAAGGATGACTTAAGATCGGAAGGTTGGCCGAAGCCAAGGATCGTCCACGAAGAGCATAGCTAGAGCTGTAATGGCTAATAACACCTACAAAGATTCCAAAACAAGTCACTCTTTGAAATCCCTATTCCACATCAATTGACATCAAAACTGAATACCAACAATAACCTGTTCTCACCTCCTCTTCTTCTTCAACAGCTAGGAAGCCATGGATCGGCAGAGTCAACAACAAGCTGCCAACACAATGGTAGCCGGAACCAACCGAATACCCTTGCTGGGTCGACGATCCACTGGAGTAAAGGTAAGCCGGCGCTAGGGCACTCCTCATAGGGTAACCAGTGACAGTGCTAAGGCATGAAGATCGGCCGTGATGATCGTCTCTGGCAGCACAGGGGGAAAGGAGAGCGTCGGCCGTGATGTTGCTCGGCTAAGGCACGGGATACTAGCCGGAGACCGGTGCTCGGGAGAGGAAGAGAAGGAGGGTTCGGCCGGCGGTGGCTCTCACGCGGAATGAAGAAAAGAAATGGAGAAGGAACCGTCGCGTGAGAGGAGAAGAAGACAGCGCTAGGGCAGAGAAGCGGCTCGGCCGGCGGTGGCTCTAGGGCACACGGAAGGAGTGGACGGAGAGGGCAGGGGCAGTGGCGTTGTCGGCGTCGGCAGAGGAGAGGGTGGCAGTGGGTTTGCGGCGTCGGTTGGGCGACGGCGGCGCCGTAGGGCATAGATCAGTGAGGAAAAAGGGGCGCGGGTTTGGGGAAAGAATCGGGCGGGTGAGGAGAGAAAATAAAGAAAAAGAAAAAAAAAGAAAAAGAAAAAGAAAATAAAACTTTTCCTCATTAAAACAGGGTAGCCTAAACAGGCTTTCCCGGACTCCATTTTTATCCCCGTTAACTCATCCGTACGAGCTTCGAAAAATTCTCGAAAAATCTCCAAAAATCCCGGAAAATTCCCTTATTAATATTCACCTATTTTCGGTTTTTTACACCTTGCTTGGGCTCCAAGCAAGGATGTGGTCGGCCCCTAAACTTGGTTAAGAAGTTGGGCTTTGGATAGATATAAGGCTTTATAAATAAGAGGCTACGACAGGGACTGAGAGGAGGAATTAGTTTTGGTCTCTCGATGAGCTTGAGCTTCCCGTATTTGGCCCGAACACCCAACTCAAGTTCATCAATAATAACTCATACCACTAAAGAGTTATTATGCACTACTGCACTAATCCCATATTATAATATGGGATCCTTCTTATTATGAGTGTATTAGTCTCTCTGTGTTTAAGATATCGAATGCCCACTAATTAAATGAGTTACTGACAACTCACTTAACCATGATTTTGCTACATTATTTTTATTCATAATGCATGTTTTTAATGGTCTATTCATAGCTTAATCTCACATTTACATCATATTTCATAATTGCATGTGATCTTGAACTTAATTGCAAATTAGCCAATTATCATGGTATTTGATGCTAAAATTAGATTATTATTTTATAGGCATCAAAAGGGGCATGGACCCGATCAGATCAGACCACATTTGACCTCAAATCCAGGGCTAAACAAGTCGATCAAGCTTTGGATCAATTTGGACCGTTCATTGAAGATCAGAGAGATCTGAGTCATCCGTCAAGAATCTCGTCCATCCAACCTAATGAGGAGCAGATCTCGTCCGCTGATGAAGATCCAGAGGTTTTGATCCAGATCTGAGTTCATCTAACCGTTGATCAAGCCCTGAGCAATCTGGACCGTCCAATCAGTTTTGAGGAGGATTTAAACCTGCGAGAAGCTACAGTGCACTCGAGCTCGGCGATTCTCACGACAAACGCACTGTTTATCCTTCTTCTTCGTGTCCGTCGCAGTCTCCCATTCCATATCCAGAGCCAAGATTCAAGCTCCTTCGTCGCCGGCGAGCTATTACAATCCAGCCACCAGCAAATCAAGGGGCAGAGCAACGATTTGTGGGTGTTCCCCGATCATTGTCTTGTTGTCCACGAGCTTCATCCAAGCCAAGATTTGAGGGCGTTCCCCGATCTGAGTTGCTGTCATACTCACTGGAGGATTTGAGGGCGTTCCCCGATTCTTTAGAGGGTCATCCATCTTCATTTTCACCTGGCATCTCCGGAATTGCAAGATGTGCTCTGTTCTTCGCCGGCTGGTGATTTCAGGTGAATCCTAACTAACTAGGGCATTCTCTGTAGCTTTGGACTTCTCCTGAATGTGTTGGGGATTCAGTGGTTAGCCGGTGATTGCCGGAAGGGCGTTCCCAGAGGTAGATCTTGGTTTTGGCAGAGAGGAGGAGTTTGTTTCAGGTTTGGATTATGGAATGCTTTAGGGTTTGTTTACTTTGTTGTTGTCTTTGAATTGTGCTTAAACCTGCTCAGATCTGAAGATATGATAGTGTAGATTGCATTTTCCATTTCCGTTTTTGATTGAATTTTCTTAGGCAACCCCAGTTCTGATTTCTGATTTGCAATTCTAATTATTTAAGATTTCTGTAATCCTAGCTAAGTTTAGCTTCTAACTTAGTTTGCAATTTAGTTTTTGATTTGAATTAGGCGATCTGATTATAACAAGGTTGTTGAGTTTCAATTCAAGGAATTAGAAGAACCTTTAGTTTTATTCATTAGGTTTGTTGAGATTGAAATGAAGTTTAATTGTTGAATACTTAATTTGAGATGTTGAATGTTTATCTATGTTCATTGTTATTACGAATGAGTTTCTGAGTTTAAGTGTTGATTGTGATTGAGTATAGAAGACTTGGTGATTAAGTTGGGTATTGAATTAGATTGTGATGGTGAATGCAATGTTGATTTCGGTTTGCAATTGTATTTAGTTCTTGAGTTTAATGGCTACTATGAATGTTTAACGCTTGAATGTTTTAATACTGTGAATGTAATGGAAGATGTATTAATTGATGCATTTGATACAATGTTACATAAGAATCTGATTTAATTGTGTTTACTTGATGTTGTGAGTAAAATGGAAAAGCTTAGTTGATTTTGTCGAGGAAATAATTCAATTTGAATTAATTTTAGAATTAGCTGACACCTATTAGTTACCCTTTGAAAAAAATATGACTTGTGACTCCTTACTACACGAGTTTTCTTTAGTTACTTGAGTTCTAATCTTTATCAATTTGGGATACCTCGTGACATGCAAAATGGTCAACACCATCGGCCCCTAAGCTTGGTTAAGAAGCTGGGCTTTGGATAGATATAAGGCTTTATAAATAAGAGGCTACAATAGGAACCGAGAGGAGTAATTGGTTTTGGTCTCTCGATGAGCTTGAGCTTCCCGTGTTCGCCCCGAACACCCAACTCAAGTTCATCAATAATAACTCATACCACTAAAGAGTTATTATTCCACTACCGCACCAATCCTATATTACAATATGGGCTCCTTCTTATCATAAGTGTGTTAGTCTCCCTGTGTTTAAGATATCGAATACCCACTAATTAAATGAGTTACTAACAACTCACTTAATTAATATCTAGCTCCAAGAGTAGTACCACTCAACCTTATTGTCATGTCAAACTAAGTCCACCTGCAGAGTTTACATGATAATCCTTATGAACTCCTCAAGGGGACATCACCAACCTAGATTACTAGGACACAGTTTCATTCTATAATCAACAACACACCATATAAATAATATCACTTCCCAACTTATCGGGCCTATTGATTTAACGAACTAAATCTCACCCTTTGATAAATTAAAAAATAAATATTAAGTATACGTGCTTGTTATTATATCATGATTAAGTGTACACACTTCCATAATAACAGAGGGTTTATTCTTTTATGTAGTCAGTATAAAAAGAAGCTACCTCAAATGGTCCTGCTCAATACACTCATAGTGTACTAGTATAATTTTATAGTCAGGATAAACTAATACCAAATTACACTACAACCACTCCAATGGTTTGTGCCATTCTATCTTGGTTGTGAGCTACTATTTATAATTTATAAGAAATTGATAACATGATCTTCTGTGTGACACCGCACACCATGTTATCTTCAATATAAATTAAATGAACAACTACACTTAGCATATAAATGTAAACATTTGACTAATGTGATTCTTATTTTAAAATAAATGTTTATACAAAAAACTAGACTTTTAGTATGCACTCTAACAATCTCCCACTTATACTAAAAGATTATGCTCCCATAAATGCTGTCGTACATCTGATTCCCATCCCCTCAACATGTCGATCAAAAGCTTTCGTCGAAAGGGCCTTAATGAAAGGATCTGCCAGGTTATCCGCTGATGCAATCTTGGCGACAACAACTTCTCCTCGCTTTACGATGTCTCGTATCAGGTGGTACTTGTGCTCAATGTGTTTACTCGCCTAATGGGATCATGGTTCCTTCTAGTTTGCTACTGCACCGCTATTATCACAATAAATTATGATGATTTTGGGCAAACTAGGAATCACATCTAAGTCCATCAAAAAGTTCTTGAGTCATACAACTTCTTTGGCTACCTCAGAGGCTGCCACATACTCAGCTCCATGGTTGAGTCTGAAACGCATTTCTATTTAACACTCCTCCATGCTATAGCTCCACCTCCTAAAGTAAATACATAACCTAAGGTAGACTTACTATTGTCCCTATCTGATTGAAAGTCAGAATCTATGTAACCCACAGGGAGTAAATCATCTGCTTGGTAAACCAGCATATAATCTCTAGTCCTTCTCGGGTACTTTAATATATGCTTTACGGCAGTCGAATGTCCCTGTTCTGGATTACTTTGATATCTGCTAAGCATGCCCACGGTAAAACAGATATCTGGTCTCGTGCATAACATTGCATACATTAGGCTTCCGACAGCTGAAGCATAAGGAACTGCCTTCATTTCCTCTATCTCTTTTGATGTCTTAGGAGACATCTCTTTAGATAAAGATACTCTATGCCGAAAGGTAGAAATCCTTTCTTGGAGACTTGCATGTTAAAACGAGCTAGGATAGTATCGATATATGGAGCTTGGGATAAGCACAACATTCTTTTCTTGTGATCCCTTATTACTTTGATCCCGAGAATATGTGCGCATTCTCCCAAGTCCTTCATATCAAATTGCTTGGACAACCATACCCTTACTTCTGACAACACTTTGACATTGTTGCCAACTATCAAAATGTCATCTACGTATAGTACAAGAAATATAACAACGTTTCCGTCACACTTCTTGTATACACAAGACTCATCTGGACACTGAATAAATCCATAAGACTGAATTACTTCATTAAACTGGATGCTCCATGATCTTGAAGCTTGTTTCAGTCCATAAATAGACTGATTGAGCTTACATACAAGATGCTCTTTGCCCTTTGCAATAAACCCCTCTGGTTGCTTCATATGGATGTTTTCTTCAAGACTTCCATTAAGGAAAGTTGTCTTGACATCCATTTGCCAAACCTCATAATCCATATGAGCAGCAATAGATAAAAGTATCCGGATAGACTTAAGCATAGCTACCGGTGAAAAGGTTTTCTCATAATCGATTCCCTCTTTCTGAGTATACTCCTTCGCAACAAGCCTTGCTTTGAAGGTTTCCACCTTCCCGTCTGTCCCTCTTTTTCTTTTGTAGATCCATTTACATCCAATAGCTTTTACACCAATTGATGGTTCTACTAGCTCCCAGACTTTGTTAGAATACATAGATTCTATTTCTGAATTCATTGCTCTTTGCCAAGATGCTGCATCTTTATCTTGGAGTGCTTCGTCATGTGTTCGAGGATCAGGTACATGTTTACCTAGGATCAAGTCTGAAGACTCTCCCAAAAACATGAACCTTTCAGGTTGCCTAACAACCCTCCCACTAAGACGAGACACTGTTTGTAGTTGTTTATCATTTGTGATACGTGTAACAGTTTGTTGTGATATTTCATCTTGCACTGTTGGTACTAAAGTAGACGTGTCCTCTCTCATTTCTTCTAGAACAATTTCACTCATGGTCTTGTGGTTCATTACATAGTCCTCTTCTAAAAATTAGACATTAGTGCTAACAATAACCTTCTGATTTTTAGGACTATAAAACAAACCACCTTTCATTCCTTTAGGATAACCTATAAACAGGAGAACTTCTGTATGAGATTCCAACTTATCAGCATCTCCCTTCAGCACATGTGCTGGACTACCCCAAATATGAACATGACTCAGACTAGGCTTACTCCCATTCCACAATTCCGAGGGAGTATAGGGTACTGATTTAGAAGGTACCAAGTTCAGAATGTATATACACTATCGTTTCTAAAGCATATCCCTAGAATGAATTTGGTAATTCTGAATAACTCATCATCGATCTAACCATTTCCATAAGAGTTCTATTCCTTCGTTCTGCCACACCATTCTGTTGGGGTGTACCAGGTGCAGACAATTGGGATTGAATCCCAACCTCTGATAAGTAATTCCTAAACTCTCCTGAGAGGTACTCGCCACCACGATCAGACCGTAGTGTCTTGATACTTGTACCATGACGTTTCTCCACATCAGCCTTGTACTCTTTGAACTTATCAAAGCACTCAGACTTGCGGCGCATCAAGTAAATGTACCCATATCTCGAATAGTCATCTATAAAACAAACAAAATATTCGAACCCACCTCTCTTCTGAATAGTCATAGGTCTACATAAATCAGAATGAATCAATTCTAACACATCTTTTGCTCTATACCCCTTGGCCTTAAAAGGTCTCTTGGTCATTTTTCCTTCCAAGCAAGATTCGCAGGTTGGAAAGTTTTCCAACACTAATGAACCCAAGAGTGCATCGGCTATTAGCCTTTGAATCCTACTTAAGTTAATATGACCAAGTCTTAGATGCCAAAGATATGTTTGGTTCATTTCCGAAGGTTCTTTCTCTTATTAGAATTAGATGATGTGTTATTAATTTCCATTTATTGCTTTGTGGGAATTATTGGATTTAGAGTATAAAAATTGTCAACTAATGTACCAAAACAGATAACTACCATATTTTTCTTGATAACCACTTTGTTATCAAAAGAAACATTATATCCATCCAAAAACAGTTTAGAAACTTAAATTAAATTCTTTCTAAAACTTGGTACATAAAGATAATTTCTCAAAATCAAAGTTTTATTCCTATCAAATGATAGGTAAACATCTCGTATTGCAACAGCTGTCACTTTCGTAGCATTGCCCATGTAGACGATAATCGCTCCTTCATATAGTTGTCGGGTTTCCTGGAACTCCTGTAATGTATTGTAGACATGATCGGTGGTTCCTATATCTACACACCAGGTACTGGTAGATAACACCGCTAAATATGTTTCAACTACTAGAGAATAAGATATATCTTTATTGTTCTCTTTCCTACGAGGACAGTCCACCTTCTAATGTCCAGACCGCTTGCAAATGAAGCACTTTCCCTTCGGCTTCTTCACTCCTACTTTTAGTTCAGTACTTAGAGATCAATTCACTTTCTTTGCCGAGTCAGCTTGTTTCTTCTTCTTCTTCTTGCCTTTCGACTTAGAAGTAAAAACATTTTCAGTAAAGTGGATTTGACAACTATGACGAAATAGCCCTTCTGCTGCCTGAAGTTCTGTCAGTAGTTCCGCCTATGAATAAATCCTTTTATTCATATTGTAGTTCAGGCAGAACTGCTCAAAAGTTTTGGATAGAATTTGGAGAATAATATCGACCTGGGTTTCCCCATCGATTTTAACTCCAATGATTTGTATCTCATTCAAGTAAGCCATCATTTTGAGGATATGATCCCTTACGGGTGTCCCCTCTGACATGGTGGCTGTCATTAAGTTTCTCATAGCCTCTTGCCTAGCAGCCCGATTCTGGTGTCCGAAGAGTTCCTTAAGATTGTACATCATGTTATAGGCAATAGGCATGGCCTGATGCTGATGTTGCAGCACATTTGACATAAAAGCCAAAATGTAACACCGCTCCATCTCATCTGCCTTGACCCATTTCCAATGATACCCAATCTCCTCTTCACTAGAATCACTATTAGGCTCATTAGGGCAGACCTCTAACAGTACAAACTTATAGCCTTCAGCAGTTAGGATAGTGTCCAAGTTTCTTTTCCAATCTATGTAATTTGGACCAGTAAGTTTGTTCTTTTTCAGAATAATAACATGTGGGTTGAAAGTCATCCTAAGAATCACAAAATAGTTTTGGTTAAAACTTAAGAATTTATAATAATATTGATTCCTCAAACAATATCATTTAAATTCACCAACACCTCAAAATACCGTGAATTTTGTATACCACGATAGTGTGGATGTATACAAATTCAAACATTTGTAAGAGAAGGTTTTACCCATTAATTTTATTTTTGTCAACCTAACTTTATGACAAATAAAATTAATAGTTGGTATTCCTTCGGTCACACAAATAATAACAGTGACTCTGATGGGGCGGATACTATTCAATGATCAGCTTCCAGGTTAAACATGGCGAGACACTAGGCATTCTTGGGCATGGGATCATCTACCACTTCCTAGACAAAGCCTTTCAAAGAAATCGGATATTTAACTTCTTACAGTAAACTAGGTTTAACTATAGAGACCACAATAGAAACACAATATTGAAACATGAAATTGAAAAATAAAATCGATAACAAAACGATAACCTAAAATCGATAACCTCTTGTGTTTAGTTTTTCAAGATCTATACAAAAGTTGAACTAGTTATGATGCGGAAACTAATAACTACTTATACCTTTTGTAGCTTATAGACCTCTTGATCTTCTGTTGTATTCGTCTTCTTCTCTTGGACGTCGTGTGGGCGACGATCTTCCAAGATGAAATCCACCCAAGCTTCTTCCTTTGCTTCCAAGTTTCAGCCACCAACTAACCTCCAAGGGATGCTAAACAAGAGAGCTTCCTTCTCTTCTTCTTCTCCTTCAAGCAACCGACCACCAAGAGAAGACCAAGCTTGATGCCATCGGCCTCCAAGAGAGAAAACAAAAGGAGAAAAGAAAAGGATAAGGGCCGGCCACCAAAGGATTGGAAGAGAGGAATAGAAGATGTGTTTTTTTTTCATGAGGCCCCCCCTCCATCTCCTTTATAATCCTTGGTCTTGGCAAAAAAGAAAAGTTTTAAAACAAAAATTAAAACTTCCTTTTATTCCTTTACATGGTCGGCCACCTCATGTCATACAAGAAAAGATTTTAAACAAAAATTAAAATCTCTCTTTTAAAATCCCTTTTGTGGATAGCTATAAAAGGCATGTTTTATAAAATTAAAATCTTCTCTTTTAAATCATTTTATGGATATCTATAAATGACAAGTTTTAAAATAAAACTTCTTTTATATCATGGTTACAAAAAAGGAAAATTAAAATCTCTCTCTCAAACATTATACATAACTACAAATAAGGAAAGATTTCAAATCTCTCTTTTAATCCTTTGTAGAAAGCTATAAAAGGAAATATTGTAAAATTTAAAACTCTCTTTTAAAACCATGTGGAAAACATCATAAAAGGAAAGTTTTTAACAAAATAAAAATTGTCTTTTATTTCCTTTTCTTATATGGTCGGCCCCTTGCTTGGGCACCAAGAAAGGCTTGGCCGACCCTAGCTTGAGCTCCAAGCTTGGCTTGTCTGGCCCCTTGCTTGGGCTCCAAGCAAGGATGTGGCCGACCCCTAAGCTTGGTTAAGAAGCTGGCTTTGGATAGATATAAGGCTTTATAAATAAGAGGCTATAATAGGGACCGAGAGGAGAAATTGGTTTTGGTCTCCTGATGAGCTTGAGCTTCCCTTGTTCGCCTCGAACACCCAACTAAGTTCATCAATAATAATTCATACCACTAAAGAGTTATTATTGCACTACCACACCAATCCTATATTACAATATGGGCTCCTTCTTATCATGAGTGTGTTAGTCTCCCTGTGTTTAAGATATCTAATGCCCTTAATTAAATGAGTTACTGACAACTCACTTAATTAATATCTAGCTCAAAGAGTAGTACCACTCAACCTTATTGTCATATCGAACTAAGACCACCTGCAGGGTTTACATGACAATCCTTATGAGCTCCTCAAGGGGACATCATCAACCTAGATTACTAGGACATAGTTTCATTCTATAATCAACAATACACCATATAAATAATATCACTTCCCAACTTATCGGGCCTATTGATTTAACGAACTAAATCTCACCCTTTGATAAATTAAAGAAATAAATATTAAGTATACGTGCTTGTTATTATATCATGATTAAGAGTACACACTTCCATAATAATAGAGGTTTTGTTCTTTTATGTAGTTAGTATAAAAAGAAACTATCTCAAATGGTCTTGCTCAATACACTCATAGTGTACTAGTATAATTTTATAGTCAAGATAAACTAATACTAAATTACACTACAATCACTCCAATGGTTTGTCCCATTCCATCTTGGTTGTGAGCTACTATTTATAATTTATAAGGAACTGATAACATGATCTTCTGTGTGACACCACACACTATGTTATCTTCAATATAAATTAAATGAACAACTACACTTAGCATATAAATGTAGACATTTGACCAATGTGATTCTTATTTTAAAATAACTGTTTATACAAAAGCTAGACTTTTAGTATACACTTTAACATATTCATCTCCTTACCTCCATCCTTATGCACATGTAGGAAGTTAGATTCATTACCGGCTCTTCCCCATAGAGGTCAAGCTAGAATGCTATCTTGATCCATATCCTATGCTACTAAATGGTAATGATTCCTTTGAAGTCTTGTAACGGGATACACCTATCAATAGCATCTCTCTGTTATAAATCACAAGATCATACTAACACTCAATAAAATAGAGATAGAAATAATAATTATGTCAAATTCCCTACTCGTGGAGGATTGCCCTCCATTTCAAGGAAATGCCCTAGGTGTCCGAAAATAGGATACCCTTGTCACTAAGGCCCCTTTGTAATATGATCTAGGGCATTCCCCCTACGGGGTAAACAATCAATACACATCTACATTTTTACATCATTTATACATTTCATCAAACACATAGAAGGCACAACATACATAGAACATGACATAAACACTTCATTGAATAAGAAAATATCCAAATACATAGTTCTTACATTACATCACATCATAGTTACTTCCTATATCTTAGATCTAGAGAGTATACTCTATTACAAGGGATTATAATCCAAAGACGGAGAAAGAAGCAAACTACAAGTCAATACATAGAGATAGAGATAGGAGATACTTATCTTTGAAGCGTGACATCTTTGGAAGTGCTCCCTTGCTCCGGATATGGATGGATCTTAAAGAATAAGAGTTTTAGGGGTTTCCCCTAAGGGGATCCTTCTCCAAGGAGAGGGATGAAGTCCCAAACCCAAGATGAATCAAAGAATGGGTCTCTTGACCCTTTTATATCTTCTCTAAACTACCTAGGAAAACTAAGATTATAGGGGTCCAGTAAATCATATATTTACCTCTTAAACCCAGTTTTCTAGCAATTCATCCTGAACCAAAGTTGTATCCCTTAAAATTATCTATAATCTTATATTTGGATCGAGCCCTATCTCCAACTAACCTGAAAGATATGGTGGTTCAAAGTTTGGTCTGCAATCTGGGCAGAGGTCCCGATGAAGCTGTAGTTGGAAGGCATGGCCATGCCTTTTAGCAGGTCTAGACTCTATTTTCTCTCTATTGAACCTGAAACAAAATTGTAGATCTTGAAGTTATCTATGTTTCAATATAAAGAGCAGCCTAAAAATTTAACCAAGCACAAAGTTATGGCCATTTTATGATTAGTCTATAATCTATCTAGAATTCAGCATGGCTCTATTTTTGCGTGACATCGCCTCGGCTTCTCCGCCACACAGCCATGTGGAATCCACATGACCGTCTTCTTCCTCTTCTCTGGATAAAAGACACGGCCATGTGAAATCACATGGCCAGGGTCTTCCTCAGATCTAGAAGAATAGCATGACCACTCCTTGCTTTGTCTCTGGAAATTTGGCATGGTCATGCCTTGCTTCTCCTCTGGAAATTTGGCATGATCGTGCTATTTGGTACCACCGAAGCCTACTTTACTTCAGGATGGACACACAGTTGTGTGCTTTCACACGACCTGAGCTTTATTTCTTCCAGAGTTGCTCCTGTGTGTATTTTTGCTCTATTTTTGCTCCGAATAGCATCCTGTCAATAAGAAAATACACAAAGAGTAGATCTCCTAACAAAGAAGTGGAAATATGATATTACAATGAAAAGAGTGCAATAAACATAGATTATGCTCATGAAATACAAGTAGATGTGTGTCAAAACATGCATAAAAGTGTATATAATTTATGCACATTATACCCGCAGACTTAAACATTTGTTTGTCCTCAAATAAAAATTACATCTAAACTTATGTGGTTAAATAGTGCATCATAATATCTAGCAAGTCAATCTAATCCTATCAAATGATTTCATTGATGAGCAAGATACAAAAGTTGTTTGAGTATGACCTAAGTAATAGTTCTCCGTGCTTCGTGTAATAGTGACCTAAATTTGTTAAGTATCAATCCCTAAGCCTAGTCAAGTCGTTACCTATTACACGCATGGTTCATATCTCTAAAACTATACAAGATCTCAAAGAACTACTTGAAATCAAGAGAAACATAGTATTTATTTCTCCAGTAACCTAACTCAGTCTCAAAGGGGTAAATTGTTAGTTTCCACTCACGACAACTATTTTCTATCCCTTCTTCATATGCTTTTTTAGTGCTTTAAAAGTGTAGCACTAACACAAATGCAAATATATATAAATGCAAATGTAGGGGTTTTAATTTTACCAAGTGAGTTACCATGATCTGAGATTATCCAGTAACTAAAATATAATTAAGAGGTCACCTTAAAAACTCAAGTACTAGTCCAACTCTATGAATCATGACTATTTTTAGAGCTATTTACCATCAAAACTAGGCATAATATATAGAGATCCTAAAACAAGACCAATGTTAGGACCCTTGGCTGGCTAGAAGGGGGTTGAATAGCCCTACACAAAATCAAAACAAACGAACCCTTCTCGGACTTATAACTTAATTAAACACTTGCATAAACATAAAAAAAAATAATGAACTAAAATGAAAGAAGCTCTAGAATTTACTTGGTTACAATCGGAGAGGTTGTTAATCCAAGGAAGTGAAACACACTAAATTCTCCTTCAGGCAGAGAAGCCTCTTTACAGCAATTTACGCACATAAAGATGAAGCTAAACTAGAAAGGAAAAGCACACAAGTGTTGTTTCAGTAAATGTTTGTTGTTATCTAGCTTCTGGACCAAGGCTCTATTTATAGCCTTGGTTGGGGCGCTTGGAAGCGTTCCAGGTGCTTGGAGTGGGATAGAATTTTATCCCTGACGTAGCAGTCAACATCTACGTCAAAGTAGATAAAATGAGGTTCAGGGCGCTCAGACCCTAAAAGTCAATAGGGTTGACTTTTTACAGTCCAGACCCTTTGCTCTGGTGCTGCTCGCCTTGGTTCGGGTTTTCCACTCTAGCTCTACTCGCTTGGGTGATTTCGGCCATTCGAAATAGGGCTCACCCAAACTCAACTTTTGGCCTTCTCGAGCAACCTTCCGCTTCGGCTTCTCGTCCCTCGAAAATACCACGCACCTCCTTCTCGTCTGCCCCCATACTCTTTTGCAGCACCTCGTCCCTCAGACGCACCGAGCCCTTTGGCTCTCTTCCATGTCGTCCTTCTCACTAGCTGTGTCTTTTGCTCGACTTCTTGTGCTCCTAAGCTCCTGCGCACTTAGACACAAGGTTAAACATAATAGAATCTAACTTAACTTGTTTAATCACATTAAAACTACCTTAGGGTACCAACAATCTCTCTCTTTTTGATGTGAACAACCCAAGTTAAGTTAGGGTAAACTAACATAAACATAAAGGCAATTAGATTGGAAAAAAATGTAAAATACCGAAAATAGGCGAATAATAATAAGAGAATTTTTCCGGAATTTTTGGAAATTTTTCGGAAAATTTTCAGAGACCGTATGGACGAGTTAACGAGGGTAAAAACGGGGCCCGGGAGAGCCTGTTTGGGCTTCCCCATTTTAATGAGGAAATGTTTGATTTTTTTTTTAAAATTTTTGTTTTCTTTTTTCTTTATTTCTTTTTCCCTCACCCGTTGCCGACTCCCCTGACCCGCGGGGCCGTTTCTTCCTCCCCGCTCACCCGACGCCACTCCTCTTGCGCCGAACCCATGCCCTAACCGCTCCACGGTTCTTTCTCCTCTTCCCTTCTTCTTCTCCTTCCCTTCCTCTCGGTGCCGATCACTTTTCAGCTCCTCCACCCGACGACGCTGCTTGCGACGCCTCCACACTTTCTCTAGCATCGGGTGCCGCCACTGTACTAGTGCCAACACTTCACCTTTTTCTGCATTGCCTCTGGTCACCACGATCGACACCGTCGCCGCTGCCCGTCGCCGTTCATCCTCGCGAGCAGCTGACACCGAAGGGGGGTTGTTCACAGCCGACCCTATCCGTGCCCTAGCGCCGACGCAAATCCAGGACACCCTCTGCCCTAGCTCCGACCAATCTTTCCTCTACCCTAGCTGCGATCTTGGAGAGCATTTCGTTGCTATGTGGTGATCTTGAAGGTGAGTGTTGACCTAGGTTATGATTTGGGCTTAGATATTCCTCTATGCTCACTGTCCTGCACTTATGCCCTAGATTTCTACCTTCGGCTCTGATCAATTGTTCCAGCAGTAAAAGCATGGCTGTATATTGAGGTGGTTGTCGACAGAAGCTTTAGGGCAGTGAGGTGGATTTCCAGCGGCCCACCTTGTTTATGGCTATGAGTTTGAGGTGTGATGGAGGAGTTTGGCTACGTGTTGTAGTGGATAATGGATTGATTTAGGTATGATCTAATTACATGATTATGTGAAGGTTTGAATTGGAGGTTGTAATTAGCTGTCAAGTGTGAATTAGGTTTATATTTATGTGTTGATTAGGGTTTTTGCCCTAATTCAGTGTTAGAGATTTTATTTAGCTACTTATTTGAATTTAGCTAAATAAAATATACACATTGATTGATACAGGACTTTGGTTCGAGACGAGACGTTGGATTTGACTGAATTGGATCTGCTATTTAAGGCGGGTACCTCTTGACTTATCTTTTATGATATTGTCAATTGGATATGCATAGTATTTTATAGCTACAAGCAATGATCATGTTTGTCTTTGGTATGTCACAGTTTGATACCCATAGCATGATCCGTTTGGTCGCTTGTTATATATCCATGTTTATACTTCATGATTATTACCATGAGTACCTTAGTTCCTAGAGTAAGTGACATACCATGCTTTACTGAGTTTAGGACTAGATTCGAGATTCTTATTATCTGGCATGTGTACCTACATTTTTATATTATATCTGATCTGTGTATCTAGACCATTTTTCTTTGATCCATGTATATTGATGGTACATATTTTATGGAGGTAGATATATTCAGGATCTAGGTTTTTTTTTTGATTCCTTATCTGACCGGTGTACCTAGACCGTTGATTAGGTCAAGTTATTCTAGGGTACACATTTTATATATATGGATTTGGTACAGGATATTGCCATGCTTAGTGTCATGCACCATTCGCATGATTGCATGTTGTGCGATTGTCGGCTCCATTATTATTGAGCACATCGCCAGTTACATATATCTGCACACACGACCACTCATGGGTTTGTGGTATATTCAGACAGGGTGTGTTGCAGCAAGTGCTCTGTCAAGGGCTCCGTTGGTCCACTCATGGGTTAGTGTGATGCAGCGTTGTAGCAGGACAGGGATCCTTCCTCGTCATCGTGTATCGGGAGATGAGAGCATTGAGCTCCCCCATTTATGATTTGGGGTAGGAGGATAGGTGTACCTCGACAGCATCCTGTCCACTCGGTCACTCATCAGGAGCAGTGACATCAGAGTGCACGGTTGTCATAGCCCTACCCACTCGGTCTCATCATCATGTGTGAGACGGCTGACTGGAGAGTAGGGGTGACCAGGACATGTCATTGGCATCATACGCATTGATGCATTTATTGCTTGTACTTGCTGCATTTATTTGCTGCATTTGGTTGGATGCATCTGTTTGACATGCATACAGGATTTATGACACTTCGGTTTGATGACCTTTTGGTTCTGGATAGGATTTCCTGGTGAGTACAACTTCCTCAGTTACCTTTCAGTCTTGCATTTTTCCTATATATGAATAGGAAGTTGTATTCCATGTTTATTGTTGTTAGATATATCTTACTAGGCATGTCTATTGGTATTCACTGAGTTGTTGAACTCACCCCCGTGGACACTATCTTTTTCAGGTACCAGGTTGGTTATGATGTCGCTTGGAGTATCTTGTCTGCTGGTCTCATGTCACCTCAGAAGATCTGTCTTCGCTGTTGTCCATTTGTACTTTGGTATTTGTGTATCTAGCTTGTGTTTCGGTTTTGTTTCCGGAGTGGTGTTTTGTGGTGTGGTGTAAGCCTAGCCGGCTAGCATGTCATATATTTTGGTTTTCTATCATTTTTCTGCTGTGTTTTGGATTTTTGTTCCAGGCGAGTGGGCTGATGATATAAACTGCGTGGATGACTTTGTGTTACATTTTTTTATTACTGTTATTGTTCCGGCCGTGATGGTCGAGGTATATGTGGCCCTGAGGGCTTTGTATAAATGTTTCAGATTGTCACCCGTACAAGGGAGGTGCTGCCGAAATTTCTTTGGACAGGGACTCCCCCGGGGCGTGACAAAAAATTTAATCTACCAATTTACCTCCACCTAGACTTAATCTTTTTCTTCTCCCCCTTTGATCACATAAAAAATGGAGTACCAAGAAAAATCTAAGAGTAATTCTAATTTTCAAATAATTTTTAAAAAACTTATCAAGTTTTAAAAAATTTTGCAATAATTTTAGAAACTTTAAGTGTTGCAAAAAAAAATTTCTAAGTAAGAAAATTTCAAGCAGAAAATTTTTTCTAAGTTTTAAAAAAAAATTGTGCAACGTATAAAATAAATTTTGGTAAAGAAAGGTTTACTAAATAAGTTAAAAACTTTAAGTTAAACATATTAAAAAAAATGAGAAAATTTTCTAAGTTAAACAAATTTACATAGACAATTTTTGAGAATTTTCTAAGTAAAAAAAATTGAGTAACTATTTAAAGCATTATCTAATTTCAATTTTAATGCTTTATCAGTTAGTCAATTAAATATTTTATTTCAATATTTGGATTCCAGGTTGTGGCGGGGCACTAGACCTTCTTGGTTATTGGAGGAACAACCACTTTCTAGACAAAGCCTCATAAGGAAATTAAACATCTAATATATTCTCTGAAAGCCCTAAGTCCAATTAAAATTTAATTAAGACAAGACTTTAGAACTCAGTAAAGGTTCCTTCCAAATGGGTTAATTAGGAATTATTTAGGGACCTATTTCTTTGAAATGTTTCTAATTTGTCCTTTATGATATTTAAAATACCAGTTCAGGTTATATTTTCTAACACTTGTACTATATGTGCATGTATTATTTCTTAAGTTATTTATTTCTAATTGCAAATTGTCATTTTCTAGCTTTATTATGTCAAGATCTTCTAATGGATACGATTTTGCTAGAATTAACTTTAATTTCTTAATTTCTTTTTCAAGTTTAAAACAATCTTTGGTTAATAATTTCACAAATTTAAATAATTTATCGGGAGGTAGAGATCGTACCTGACTTACCTTGTCGATCTTGTTATCCATAACTCCCCCTGAACTACTGCTTTCCTCCGATGTAGCTCCCCCTTCATCGATACTCTCAATGCTTATTTCGGACGAGCTTGCTTCGTGTTCATCTTCTTGATGACTTGTCATTAATACAAGTCTGGAGAAAGCCTCAACTTCCGATTCGGACAACATTTCATCCCACATCGCCTTTAAAGTCTTGTACTTGTTCATTTGGACATGCTTCTTTCCTTTGTCATTATCCTTGTTCCTTAACTTAGGGCAGTTGTCCTTAACGTGTCCTTCTTCATTGCAGTAGTAGCATCTAATTATCCTTTTCTTTCTACCCTATGGATGGTTAGTTTTTCCTAATTTAAATAACTTTTTAAAATGCCTTACCATCATTACTATTTCATCGTCGTCGAGAGAGGATTCTAACTCATGTTCGTCTCTCATTGCCTTGAAGGTGATGTTCTGCTTTGGCTCCTTCGTACCTGCACATCTCGATTCATGCACTTCAAAAGTTGAAAATAATTCTTCTAAGGTAATAGATTCTAAGTCCTTAGAGATATAGAAGGCATCTACAAGTGATGCCCATTTTGTATTTCTAGGGAATACCTTAAGAACGTACCTTAGCAAATCTCAGTTACTTACCTTTTCTCCGAGATTTGAAAGTCCGGTGATGAGCTCCTTAATCATCGAGTGAAGGTGTGTGATCGTTTCATCTTCTTCAAATCATAGGTTGGTGAGCTGGTTACAAAGTAAGTCCCGTCTCGCGAGCTTGGCTTCGGACATCCCTTCGTGTAGCTCAAGGAGCTTCTCCCAAAGCTCCTTTACTGAGTTGTAGGTGCCGATCTAGTTGAATTCTTATGGCGGAAGGATGCTCAGCAGATGAAACTCTCCTTTACTGGAACTCTTTCTTCGTCCACTGGTATTCTTCCTTACCCTCGGGTGCTACAAAATTGAACTTCATTATTAAAAGTAATTTAAAGTCGATTTTAAAGAATACCAACATTCTCTTTTTCCAGCTAGCGAATTCCCCCTTGAACTTCGGTGGGTATATGCTCGGTCCGACCATTGATTCAGTTCTTCAATCGAAGGTTAGTCCTCCTGAAGCATCCTAGCTCTGATACCACTTTTTAGGGCAGTTGGCCGGCTAGAAGGGGGTTGAATAGCCCTGCACAAAATCAAAACAAACAAACCCTTCTCGGACTTATAATTTAATTAAACACTTGCATAAACATAAAACAAATAATGAACTAAAAAGAAAGAGGCTCCGAAATTTATTTGGTTAAAACCAGGGAGGTTGTTAATTCAAGGAAGTGAAACGCACTAAATTCTCCTTCAGACAGAGAAGCCTCTTTACAGTAATTTTTGCACAGAAAGATGCTAAACTAGAAAGGAAAAGTGCACAAGTATTATTTCAATAATTGCTTGTTGTTATCTAGCTTCTGGACCAAGATTGTATTTATAGCCTTAATTAGGGTGCCTGGAAGCGTTCCAGGTGCCTGGAGTGGGATAGAATTATATCCCTGACACAACAGTCAACATCTACGTCAAAGTGGATAAAATGAGGTTCCGAGCGCCCGAACCCTAAAAGTTAATAGGGTTAACTTTTTTCAGTCCAGGCCCTCTTGTCCGGTGTTGCTCGCCTCGGTTCGGGTCTTCCGCTCCGGCTCCGCTCACTTGGGTGATTTCAGCCATCCGGAATAGTGCTCACCCGAACCCAACTTCTGGCCTTCTCGAGCAACCTTCGCTCCGGCTTCTCGTCCCTCGGAAACGCTGCTCGCATCCTTCTCGTCCGCCCACGTACTCTTCCGCAACACCTCTTCCTTCATACGTACCGAGCCCGTCGACTCTCTCCTATGTCGTCCTTCTCTCTAGCTGTATCTTTTGCTCGACTTCTTATGCTCCTAAGCTCCTGTATACTTAGACACAAGGTTAAACACAACAGGACCTAACTTAACTTGTTTGATCACATCAAAACTATCTTGGGGTGCCAACAGCCAATACTTAAACTCTTGCAGTAAAAGTATTGCTCACTTCATGCCAACATAGACAGAAAAAGATAAATCACTAAGCATACTAGCACCATAAGTAACCAATAAATCATATGAAATTTAGAACAAGCATAATAGTATTTTGCATTAAGGAACAAACAATCATGATGTGATGAATGATGCAACTAAAAAAATTTTATTACACAAAAAGAACTCAACTACAACCCAACACATCCCCCAGACTTAAATTTTTTATTGTCCCAATGAAAACTAGAAATGAAATATGGAGGAGGAGATTTTTGAACTTAGAAAGTTACCAAGTGATAAGCTCCAAATGGTTGAGACATTCATGGTCTCAAGATACTTCCCTATATGTGATTTGCACTCCTCCACAACTTAGAATCCTACAAAAAGAAATATATAAGAAAAATTAAGTAGAGGGATTATGGTCATTATGAAGAAACAAAGAAGCTAGAAAGAAACTAAAACTTAAAAGAAAATGGGAAAGGAACTTGGTTTGCCTCCCAAGAAGCGCTTGTTTTAGGTCATTAGCTTGACAACCTCAATAGACTTATTGAAATCTCATTCTTGGAGGGGTAAAATATTTCAACACTCTCTTACCAAGTGCTTTTATTATGGAGGGAGATTTCATCATAGGAGATATAAAATGAAGTATCGCTCTCTCCATCTTCGTCTTCTTGGAAGTTCTTTCAGGTGGTCGAAAATAGTTTAATGTGAGCTTTCAATTTTGGCCTCTTGAAAACCTATACACCCATAGAAAAAGCATACCTCCCATATACATGTTAAATAAGTAAGAACTAGAATCATATCAAGTTTAGTTAAACAGTTATAAGAAATGCAATCACATCTAACAAAATCAATTAGGTACCTATATGAAGTTTCTAAAAGATCACAATAATTACTAACCTTGCATTGCTGAAAGATACCTGAAAATTTCAAACCAGTGGATGTGACTTCTTCTAGATCTTGTAGGGGCTCTAGCTCTGACTCAAGTGGTGATGCCTCTGAAAGTTGTGATTCTTTGGACTTTCCTTCCATTGCACAAGACCCTACACATTTGTCATCAACCAATTCCATTCTTATAATTTCCATGGTGTCAATTAGTTGTGTTGTGTGATCAAAAGAGGTGATTCTTGGGGCATTTCCTCTATAGTACATAGCCCTACACTTTTATCCACTGCATCATCATCATAAGTGGAGAGGAGTCCACTATCATCAATATTATCAACTAAAAGATCAACAACTTCATTAGAAAAATCTTCATCAATTTATTTCAACATCCGTAGAAACTAGATCCCTCATTGAACCATTAGATCTTCAGAAACTTGTGTTGTGGACTTCATCTGGTCAGGAGCAAGAATTCCTAAGTCTTGGGATTCTTCCCAAAAAGTTGGCTCAATGTGTTGACATTGATGTAGTCCATCTAGTGTTAAATTATCTTAAAATTCTGGCAAACTCTGAGATGCTTGAAAAGATTGACTAACACCTTGCAATCTTCTATAATTAAAATTTTAATGATCCATCTAATCTTGATTATAGTAGTGAGGTGGATCAGGGATCTACTATTGAGATAGTGGCTGCTCACTCTGCTATGTAATTAGCTGGGGTTGAAGGTTTTGAATTTGATAATCTCCCTGGTCATAGCTATAAGTATCACGAACTTACTCATATGTATCTTGATGTTGATGCTGATGCTGAAACAAATACTAAAGTTCTAGAGTATTAGCAGCTTTTTGGAACAAGTGACAAATAGCATATGGATAAGATGTACTACCACACACTCTACAAAGGTACTTAAATTGATTATCATATGAATCATAATTTTCATTAATGGGAGATATTGATCTTGCACTCATGGGTGTGAAAAATTCTCTTAAAGGTCTTCTTGACATGTTAGTGCTCATGGTATCTAAAAAAATTACAAGGACAACTAAAAATACAGAATTAACGACAAGAAGACAATGCATAATGAAAGCAAAAAAGAAAATACAAAAAGTAAAAGAAAAAGAAAAATATCTAGAGTAACTCATATGCTAATCAACTAATATTAATTGGAAACAGTCCTCGGCAATAGCACCAAAAAATTGATGTGAGCCCACAAGTATATAAGTGTCATCAAGTAATAAAAATATTGATCCCATAGGGATTGTTAATTAAGCACTAATTAATTTCAAACGGTGAGTTATCTAGACAATCGAATGTTAGCTCACGAACACTTAAAGGAGAAAGAGAAGGGAAGAGAGAGAGTAGAGAGAGAGAATAAGCATAGGTGAGTGAAGGATAATAGATTCTAGGATTTCGATTTCACTATGATGCTAGTTAATGCCCCTATACATTATTCTTCTCTTTACCTCCATCCTTATGCATATGTGGGAAGTTAGATTCATTATCGGCTCTTCCCCACAAAGGTCAAGCCAGAACACTATCTTGATCCATATCCTATGCTACTAAATGGTAATGATTCCTATGAAGTCTAGTAATAGGATACACCTATAATTAGTGTACCATGGTCATAAATCACAAGAACACACTAACACTCAATAACATAGAGATAAGAATAACAATTATGTCCAATTCCCTACTTCCTTGTGGAGAAATTTCCTCCCTTTCAAGGCAATTCCCTAGATATCCGAAAATGGGATACCCTTATCACTAGGACCCCTTGGTCATACGATGTAGAGCATTCCCCCTACGAAGTGAGCAATCAAAACACATCTGCATATTTATACCATTCACACATTTCATGTAAGATACGGGAAATTTAATAATAAGTGTTATTAGAGTAATAACCTTATTAGATTTTTCAGGAATTTTTTTAAAAAAAATTGGGATTTAAACAGAGTCTATATGACACGTTTAAGGGGATGAAATGATTGGGCTTAGAGAAAGCCTATTTGGAATAACTATTTAAGTGAGAGTTGATTGAGGAATTACCTTAGGGTTTAATTAATCTGAACCCTAAGAATATATAAATATATATATATATAAAGTTATGCCCTAAATCATTTTGTCGATCCCCTCCCTTTCCCTCTCGCACTGATCCCTCTTCCTCCTCTGCTCGTCATCGCCGCTGACCACCATCATCGGCATCATTTGTCCAACCGTCAATCGAGACCCCTTTTCCTGATCATCGTTCAACGCTAGGTTCCCTAGATGTTCTTCCATCGTCTCCTTGTTTCGCAAAGACCCAATTGGAGACACCGTAACTGTCGTCGTTGTGAGGGGGCGACAACGTCGGCCACCCATCGAGCTACCACTGACCACTGCCTGATGCCTGATCATCGTCGATGCAGTCCTCAGCCAGTGATGTCCTCGCGACCTCTAAGCCGCAGCACCATCTCCTTCCATGCGATGTCGAGCATCGGGCTCCCCTAATCTCATCGACGCTGGGCTTGCTTTGCTTGATTGATGCGCCACCCTTCTCTGTTGTGGCTCAGTACCATAACAGTCACAGCCGATCCTTCTTCTTCTCTTGATTTCCTCTAACCCGTGCCCTAGCACCATCACTGATCTCCTCTATCCTGGATCGACATCACCATAGAGAGTTGATTTCGTCGGACAGGAAGCTACGGATCTAGATTTGTGGTGAGTCTTGTAATGTATTGGATTAGTAAGATTTGATTTCATGTTCTGTATTGGGATATTGACCTTAATTGGTTGACCAACCCTTTGTAGCTCTGGCCATTCCTGTTGAGGATGATTCACAGATTGTACTACCTGTTTCCAGTCATTGAATCATTTAATCATGAGCTACCAGCAACCCACTTGAGTTTGGGACTTGGATTCAGGACGAGCGTCTAGACGTGGGATTACTTGACACGATCTACATATAAAGGCGGGTACTTCTTGCCTTGTTTCTTTAGATCCTTGATCTTAGTTCATGATTGTTTATTTTCAAAGCTTGATTAGGTCACATTTACTTGTTTACCTTAGATCCATTTTATCATGTTCTTGAGCTTGACCTTTATTACTTGAGCTTATATACATGGATATATTTTGATATCTATGCAGTCTTCCTTGTTTCCTTGCATGTACTAGTTAGAGCATTACTATAGTATAGTTATATATTTATGCTTAGACATTTACACTATATAGTGATACTCTTAAGTTTGTCATCATATGTTAGTGATACTATAGTATAGTTGTATACTTATATGAGTGCATATATGTTAGCCGGACTATACCTGCTTACGCGATAGATATCTTATCCTAGTAGAGTGATAGGAGTATTCTGTTAGATCGAAAAGTGCTAGAGGGGGGTGAATAGTGCTCGTGGCTTTCACTTATCGTTTCGAAAAATCAACGAGTAAATGTAGCGGAAATATAAAACAAACACAAAAAGACACTAAGTATTTTTTACTTAGTTCGGAACCTTGGGCGACTCCTACTCCAAGGCCCATGCTCGTTGAGCGTTTACTTTGGGCAACAACTATAATCTCACAAAAGGTTACAAATGAATATTATAATTAATCTGTACTGAAAATTATACCGACACAAGAGAATCGTAAAACTGAAGCTTCTGGTCATCGGTGTCTTGTTGTAGCTCAACTGGATCGTCTCGTTAGTAGTGCGCTCAAGCAAGATTGCTTAGAAGGTGTTGTATCAAGCTGCTGGTAGAGACTGGCTAATATAAGTCGTTGAGGCTACCTTCAAGGCCCTTAAGGGTGCCTCCATCACAAGCGGATTCGGAGCGTGAAAAAGCTCCGCTTCGCCCGCTGCTTATCCTCTTGAGGGCGCCTCTGATGCCCTTGAGGGTGCCTCTAAGGCCGTCCGAGGTGCCTCCAGCTCCTTTGGAGGGCACCTCCAGCTCCGTTGCGTAGACTCCTCAGCCCTTGCACCCGAGGCGCCTCCAAGCTCCATGGAGGGCGCCTCGGGTACTGTTCATCCGAGACAAAACTTGCTCTTTTGTCCCTGCAAGATATGTTAGTCCCAAAATACCAAGCATACCCTGCAACACAAAGTTAGCACATAATAATAACATAAATATAAATGTCTGACAGTCACCGGACTGTCCGGTTCTGACTTCAGATTTTCGTCCGAAAACCCTAGGTCGAATCGACGCCTACTGTTCCCTTAGCGGGGAACGCGTCCTCACCTACTCCACTCAGGAGAGTATACCTGTTGCAAGTTCGATCCTCCAGATCGACTGAGCTTTTGCTCAGCGCCCGAGTCTTCAGGTCTTTCCGTTGGGCATCCGCTCCACTACCCGACCAGACTTTCCACCCGATCCGCGACATTAGGATTTTCACCTATAGTTTCCGACTCTAGGACTTTTGCCCGAAGACATCGACCCGCTAAGGCTTTCCGCCTAGGGTTACCACCCCCTAGGACCTAGTGTTACCGCCCCTAGGGTTTTCCCTTTGCCTAACCACAACTAGGACTTTTCTTCACCTAGGGTTACCACCCCCTAGGGTTTTCCACCTGCCTAACCGCAGCTAGGACTTTTGCCTAAGTACACTTAGGACTTTCCTGCAATCTCATTCAAACATGTTAGATCAAAAGACAACCTAGCTTTGAACCCTTTGACATAATCAAAACACAAGGTCGATCGTCGGATGTTTCCCGCACCAACATATTCTACTAGGTTATTTTTCTTCAAACTGACATTTAGGACTACTTGACTTGGATTCTGTTATGTTATTATGTATATGATGATATTATGAAATTAGTTGGGATAATATGAGTAGATGACTAATATTCTCCTAATGAAATTGATTAACCAGTATTTTGTGGACATTATTTGTTTATATTAGACTCATGCCTATACATTAGGAAGATCATACTGTAGTTTAGGATATTGTGTATCCTACTAGATTTTGAATTGTTGTTTAGGCTCATGCCTATATAATAGAGAGGTTTGACCGAGGTGCAACTATAGAGAAGTATACTAGATGAGAGTCGTTAGTGACCATTAGTATACTCTATCAACCATTATCTCCCATTCATGGTTAAGAGAGTCGTTAGCAATTATGATGTATATGACTACCCATATGACAATCTGTGGTAGTGTGTTTGTCGTAGACCATAGTTAGATAGCCACGTATATATTCTATTTACCCATGGGATCATCCGTGATAGAGTGTTCTCCCACAGACAGCGGCCACATATGCATCCTGTCTGCCCACGGGACCATCCGTGGTAGAATATTCTCCCGTAGATAGTGACTGTTTACATACCCTGACTGCCCATGGGATCATCCGTGATAGAGTGTTCTTCCACAGTCAGTAGCTGAGGTGCTAGATAGCTACCTCATCCTATCCGCCCATGGGACTATTCATGGTAGAGTGTTCTCTTGTAAATAGTGATATTTACATACCTTGACTGCCCACGAGACACATTCGTGGTAGCAGATTGTTGCGCTAGTCAAGACTTGTTATTTGCTGATTATACATTTGTGTACAGGGTTTGGACGTACTGTAGGTACTCTTGATTTATTGGTTATACCTAGTTGAGCAGGTTAGTGAATGCTATATTATAAGTTTATGATTTTGCTTAGCAGATGATTATATGGGTATTTTTACGTTTATGGTAAGTATTTCTCCTGTGACTGTACCCTTTTGATCTCCTTAGTATCATGCACTATTTTGTCTATTGCCCGTTGAGTGACCTGTACTCACCATCGCATTTGTGTATTTGTCTTTTACCTCAGGTAGCAAGTAGTGATTATGGAGTCGCTTGGAGTATCCTGTCTACTAGTTCTAGGTCACATCCGAAGGCGGTTTTTATTTCGCCCTTGCTTTATTATATGATTTCCTTATGTATTGGCATTGTATTGTTGTTTATCCATATGGCTATTTTATCGTTTTTGGTATTTTATTGTGTTTAAGTTGTGCCAACATGCATTGTATCTTTTTGGTTTGTATGGGCTTTCTTTTTATTTTTATGTTGTGTTTTTAGTATAGTTGTGTGGGATGTTTATTATATAACTGCGTGGTGTGATTATTTTATTCCAGCCGAGTGGACTGTTGATGTGTGTAAATTATATACACTTTTATGCATGTCTTGATGCACATCTACTTGTATTTCATTAGCATAATCTATGTTTATTGCACCCTATTTCATTGTAATGTCATACTTCCATTATATTCTGTTTGGAGATCTGCTCTTTACTTGTTTTGATTGATAGGACGTGGTTGGAGCAAAAATGGAGCTTAAATGAAGTCTAGAGTTTCCAGAGTGTCACGGGCATGCAAAAACTAAGTCCTTGCAGGTTTTGGCCGTGTGGAGACCATATGGCCGTGTGGAGGCCATGTGGGGGGTGTGTTGAGGCTGAGTGAATGTCACACGACCGTGTTAAGGCTGTGTGGAATTTTTAACACTACAGACCAAAAGTAAAATGGTCATAACTTTGTGCTCGTTTGGATTTTTGGGATGTTCTTTATACCAATTTGTAGATAACTTCAAGATCTACAACTTTGATGAAGACTTCAACCAGAGAAAACCCCATATTGATGGTGTAAAAGACGCTTGAATGAAACATAGCCATTTAGAGCTATGACAAGGGGTGTGTGAGAACCACACGGCCATGACATGGCCGTGTCACATTTCCAGAGAAGAAGAAGACTTTGGACATGTGGACTACATGGTCGTCAGACCAAAGCCAAAGCAGTGCACGGTCGTGTACATCTACACGGGCGTGCAATTTTTCCAGAAGCCAAACTAGCCTTGGTCGTGTCCCAGACATGGTCGTGCATGAGTTCCAGAGCTGGAGGCAGCACAGGCCGTGTAGATCTACACGGCCGTGCAAGGAGGGCAGTGGAAGAGCATGTCACGGTCGTGTGCATCACACGGCCGTGTGAGATGGGCAATGAAGGGAATGATCTAGGTCGTGTCTCACACACGGCCAGGTCTCGGGGCCATATGGTGCCCAAAGTCTCTACTCTATATAAGGGTTTCTTCCACCATTTGAAGGGGGAGTTATCCCTTTTGGGAGAGGATGAGATTTGGGCGATTCCTCACCTTCTTGGAGGGATTTTCCGGCGATCTAAGGGTAGATCTTCAACGAATCGACTCCGAGAATGAGGATTGGATCCGAAGATCGTTCTTCATTGTAGATAAGCTTTTCTTCCCTTTCTCTTCTTGGATTTTGGGATCAAGATGCTTGTAATCTTCTTGTCTTTGGGTTTCTTTACCTGCTCTATGGATTAGATCTCTTTGTTCTAGAATGGAGGGAGTATTTGTAATGTGATTTGATGTAAAATCTTGTGGATTTTCCAATTTCCTATTTCTATAATGTTGTCTTGTTTGTATCTATTTGATCTTATGTGGATTGATGTGATTGGACTTAATTACCATACTTGATTGAATGTTTGAGTGCCTTGTGGATCTTGTAGAGGTGATCCCTCATTCGATTATCTGAGGGACGTACGCGACAGACAAGCCCGTGTAAGGATGATTGAGGGAAAATCTTGAAGGGGAAATAAGGGCATTCAAGGGGGTAGGATAGATTGTATGCATTAATCTTTTATATCTTAATATGGGTTGAGAAGTAATGCATTTCGATGTTGATTATCTGAGGGGTGCACGTAAGCCCGTGTAAGGACATCATAGGAATCATTCCTAATTGATCATATTTAGATATAGATTTTAGTCCTAAGTCGATTGTCTATTGCAAGAGAGAATCGGTAACCTTCTACAAATGATGGACAATTGAGGAATAAGATTTGGTAGATCATTTACATTGAATAACATTACAAAGAAACTAAAACTCCTAGAACATCCTTTATTATAACCCTTATCCCTGTTTTTATGCTTTTACTTCTAGGTTTTACTTTCTATAGTTGCACCTAGCTTTTATAAATCAATTGATTAGTTGTTTAGCTAATTCGTGTTGAGATATCTTTAGTGGTTATAACCAGTCCCTATGGATATGATATCTTTCTTTATTACTGACGACGTATCCGTACACTTGCGGAACGTTAACAAGTTTTTGACACTGTTGTCGGAGACTGCGCTATAACATTAGAGATTATCAATTGAGTTAGACTAAAACATAACTTTTCTTTTCTTTTCATTAGCATAGTTGTAACTAATCTTTAGAATTCTGTTTTCATAATTTTTGCATATCTTTCTACTTCTTGACAATTTATTTTGTTGCAATTCTAATTCTGCATTCTTGATTTCTAGCATTCTAGTCTAGCTTTTCTCTATTTTTCTTTTGATTTAATTTTTTTTCTCTACTTTTCTTTTGTAAACATATCTTGCAATATTGTTCTTGTGTATGAGAAGATCAAACTTTGTAAAGGCATCAGAAATAACAAGAACTTATAAACACATTAGTTGATTAGCATATGAATTATTCTAGACATTTTTCTTTTTCCTTTTGTCTTTTCTTTCTTGTTTTCATTATGCACTTTATTTCTTGTAATTTAAATTCTGTATTTTCTTTCTTGCTTTTCATATTGCATTTTATTTCTTGTCTTTGATTCTTCAATCTTCTAATAATTTTTTCTTGAATATCCATGAGCACTAACATGTCAAGCAGGCCCATGAGAAATTTTTCTACACCCTTTTCTGTAAGATTTTTATCTCCTATTGTGCAACCTCAAATTGAAGCAGAAAGTTTCCAACTAGACCCAGAGTTAATTTCCATGATACAAGGTCATAAATTTGGAGGAAAAGTATCAGAAAGTCCTTGTCTGCATCTTGAAACATTCTTAGAGATTTGCGATATGGTGAAATGTGAAGGAGTGTCAGCAGATGTAGTTCGATTGATGGCATTCCCTTTCAGTATCAAGGATAAAGCAAGGACTTGGTTATATTCTCTCCATCCTCAAAGTATCACAAGTTGGGAGCAATTGGAGAAGCAATTTCTGAATCATTTTCCCCTCTAAGCAGAACAGTGTGAGCCTTTAGACTGTGGATTGACATTCCTTTACTATGAATATTTAATTATCTGAAAGGATGAGATTCGACATACTCTTTGGACATATTTGGATAAGATTAATAGAGTTTTTATACTCATTTCTCATGGATTAACCGTATCTCTACCATTTGGAGAGCTGTGGATTATCGATCAAGAAGTCAAGGGATATCCTTTAGATTTCAGTAGTCATACACTTTTGGTAGGATGGTGATATATTTCTATATCTTGATAGTACCCCATGATGAGAGTGGGTCACTAGAAGTTAGATTTGTGAGGGCATGACTGGTCTATTTCACTAAAGTTACACGATAATAAACTTCCCTATTAGATATAATCCCTGTAGTGGTACAACATTGACATACAATGTTGAACCATGGTGGATATATCTAAGTTTATTGGCAGTGGGTGTTGAAGGATGGTTGCCTTCCTTTTTCTTTATCATTGTGTAGGAGGCTATCAAGTTTGATTGATGTTGAGGATGATTTGAGATTGGTGGATATGGTGATATCAGGTGTGGTGATATGTTATCTTTTGATAATCTATTAGTGGATATCTGACTTGATGATCTATTGTTTAGGGTTTGATGTTAATGGTGACATGGGGAGTAGCACATGTGTGATATTTATGAATTTAGTGATTTGTAGTTGATGATCAGATTATAGACTTGTTGTCGGGGATCTTACAGTTGAGAATGTCTGTTGTTTAGACATTATGAGTCTTTGGTTTTATCATTTACGCTTATACTTCCCTAGATATTTTCATGAACTCGATATATTTGATATTCCTAGGGTGTTTGGATCAGTTTCCATTATCTTCATTGACGATGTTGTGATATATTCCCTATCCGATGTGGATCAACAATAATAGCTTTGCATAGTTTTGGAGATGTTTTGACGAGAACATCTTTATGCGAAGTTCAATAAATGCACATTCTGGCTACCTTCTATGGGATTTCTGAGACACGTTGTCTCTAGTAGGGTATATCAGTAGATCCACAAAAGATAGAGGTTGTTACCGATTGAGAATAGCCGAAGTCTGTACAGGAGACTCGCAACTTCCTTGGTCTAGCTGGATATTACCGGATATTGGTTGAGGGTTTCTCCAGCATTATTATGTCGTTGACTGTACTGTCCAGAAAGAGTATGGAATTTAGTTGGACTGAGGCTTACAAGACCAGTTTCAAAGGTTGAAACGAAGATTAATAACTACACCCGTCGTAGTTTTACCTTCTAATGTAGGTGGATTTGTACTCTATATAGATGTATCGTACCTGGGGTTAGGTGCAGTTCTATAGTAGTTCGATTGAGTAGTTCTATATGTTTCTCTATAGCTGGAAGATCATGAGGAGAATTATCCACTTTATGATTTAGAGTTAGCAGCTATCATTTTCACGCTGAAAATGTGGAGACATCTTTTATACAGGATTCTTTATTTGTGTGGGAGATTATGTGGGCTCCTGAGACATATTTTGTCTGATAGGAGTTACTGCAGAAAGCACATCATTCGAAATTCATGATATATTTGGGTGGTATCTAAATGTATAGAGACTGGGAGCATTCCTATTGGTGGAACGACATATAGAAAGACATTCTGAATTTTGTAGCTTGATGTCTTGTATGTCAACAAGTGAAAGATGAATATCGGAGACTAGTAGGATAGTTTCAGTAGATTCATATATTGGAATGGAGTTGGGAGCATGTTACGATGGACTTTGCTGTGGAATTACCTAGGGCACAGAGAAGATATGATACGATTTGGATAATTATTGTTTGGTTGACTAAATTGCTCCCTTTCAATCGATTTGTGGAACATATTCTTTTGATTGATTAGTAGGGTTGTAGTGTAGAGAGATTATCAGACCTCATGGTATATCTCTGAGTATTATATCGAATGGAGATCCGTGATTCACATCACGATACTGCAGATTTTATAGCAGCTCATGGGTAGCGAGCCTCGCTTTAGTACAGCTTTCCACCCTCACATTGACGGATAGTTTGAGCGCACTATACAAATGTCGAAGGATTTGTTGATAGTGTGTGTTATGAACTTCGAACGTAGTTGTGGGAATCATTTATGACTAGTAGATTTTACCCACAGTTGGCTAAATAGTAGTGTGGGAGTAGCGGAAGTAGGGTGAGCTCATAACCCACAGAGTCATCCCTTAGGGTGTGTTTGGTTCAAGTTATCATGTATAACCTTGGTTATGTGATTACCAAGTAATCACAAAACTAAGGTTATGGGGAATAAAATATAACCAAATATTATTTGGTTCAACTTAGGTAATGCAACAGAAACTTTTTTGATTGAAGGTTTTAATGAATAACCTAATTTAATATTTTACTATATTACCCTTAGTTAAAAAACCAACCATATATATCTTTTAAACTCAACATTTTTTTATTTTTTTTCTTTTTCACATTTTTCTTTATTTTTATGTGTTTTTTATTTTTTTATTTTTTCCCATTTTTTTAAATTTTTTAAAGTTTTATTTTTTTATTTTTTTAAGTTTTTTCTTTACATTTTTCTCTTATTCGAGGGTATTTTGGGTAAAAAAATTTTGTTAACCTTGGAATCAAGAAAACCCTCAGTTTTCCGAGGTTTTCTGATTCCGGGTTGCATGCCCCCTTTTGCTGACGTGTCGGGCATAGAACATTACTCGGGAATCATCGATTACTTAATCCAAACAGGGTTTTCATTGATAACCTTGGATGGATAACCAATGTTATCAAGATGACCCCCAACCAAACACACCCTTATAGTTGGAGATTTGTTGATTATATTTGGATGGAGCGGTATATGAGTTTGTTGTTTAGCTGTTACCCTTGGATGAGGATTCCTGAGTTGAACATTAAATTTGGGGATCAAATTTTTATTAGTAGGGGAGAATGTAAGATATGACAAATTTAATAATAAATGTTATTAGAATAATAACCTTATTGGATTTTTTAGAAATATTTAGAAATTTTCTGGGATTTAAATGGAGTCTATATGTCACGTTTAAGGGGATGAAATGATTGGGCTCAGAGAAGTCCTATTTGGAATAACTATTTAAGCGAGAGTTGATTGAGGAATTAACTTTGTGTTTAATTAATCTTAACCCTAAGTATATATATATATATATATATATATATATATATATATATATATATATATATATATATATATATATCCCCTCCCTTTCCCTCTCGCACCGATCCCTCTTCCTCCTCTGCTCATCATCGTCGATAACCACCATCATTGGCATTGTTTATTCGACCATCAACCGAGACCCCTTCTCCTGATCATCGCTCGATGCTTAGTACCCTAGTTGTTCTTTCGTCGTCTCCTTGTTTCGCAAAGACCCTATTAGAGACACCGTAGTTGCCGTCGTTGTGAGGGGGCGACATCGCTGGAATCCCATCGAGCTGCCATCAACCATCGCCCGACGCCTGATCATCATCAATGCAATCCTCAACCGGTGATGTCCTCGCGACCTCTAAACCGCAGCATCATCTCCTTCCATGCGACACCGAGCGTCAGGCTCTCCCAATCTCACTAACGCTGGGGTTGCTCCGCTCGATTGCTGCACTACCCTTCTCTGTTACTACTTGGTACCACAACAGTCACAGTTGATCATTATTCTTCTCTTGATTTTCTCTGACTCGTGCCCTAGTGCCATCGCTGATCTCCTCTATCCTAGATCAACATCACTCTACCAAGTTGATTTTGTCGGAAAGGAAGCCGCGGATCTGTTATTGTGGTGAGCCTTGCAATATATTGGATTAATAGGATTTGATTTCATGTTTTGGATTGGGATATTGAGCTTAATTGGTTAACCAACCCTTTGTAGCTCCGGTCATTCCTGTTGAGAATGATTCACAGATTGCGCTACCTATTTCCAGTTATTGAATAATTTAATCATGAGCTACTAGCAACCCACTTGAGTTAGGAACTTGGATTCAGGACGAGTGTCTCGACGTGGGATTACTTGAGACGATCTACATATAAAGGCGGTTACTTCTTGCCTTGTTTCTTTAGATCCTTTATCTTAGTGCATGATTGTTTTTTTTCAAAGCTTGATTAGGTCGCAGTTACTTGTTTACCTTAGATCCATTTTATCATGTTCTTGAGCTTGACCTTTATTAGTCGAGCTTATATACATGGATATATTTTTATATCTATACAATCTTGCTTGTTTCCATGCATGTACTGGTTAGAGCATTACCGTAGTATAGTTACAAATGTATGCTCAGACATTTACACTATATAGTGATACTCTTAAGTTTGTCATCATATGTTAGTGATACTATAGTATAGTTGTATACTTATATAAGTGCATATATGTTAGCCGGACTATACCTACTTACATGATAGATATCTTATCCTAGTAGAGTGATAGGAGTATTCTACTAGGTTATTTTTCTTTAAACTGACATTTAGGACTACTTGATTTGGATTCTGTTATGTTATTATGTATATGATGATGCTATGGAATTTGTTGAGATATTATGAGTAGATGACTAATATTCTCCTAATGAGATTGATTGACTAGTATTTTGTGGACATGATTTGTTTATATTAGACTCATGCCTAGGGATGGCAATTTCACTCGAACCCAATGGAGGATCTGACATCCGACCCGAATGGAGGAGGGTATGGAGGGACTATCAATACTCAATATCCGATCTGAATACCCGATTAAATAATATATATACATATATTAAAGAAAATTTTCTTTTTCCAAATCAACTTACTATTTTTGTTGATATTTGGAGGAGACTATATAAATGTTTAATCTATTTTTTTAATTATATATGTATTTTTTAATAGGTTGTTAATTTTAATATATTTTTGTTGAATGATAATAGTTGGATAGAAAGAAGAAAAATTATAATTATAGAAGATATCCGATTATTTAATGGGTATGGGTATATCCATCGGAGATCCTATACCCGATGGGTATGGAGACGGAGGATATAGAACCCGACCCGAACCTGACCCATTGTCATCCCTACTCATGCCTATATATAAGGAAGATCATACTTTAGGATATTGTGTATCCTACTAGACTTTGAACTGTTGTTTAGGCTCATGGCTATACACTGGAGAGGTTAGACTGAGGTGCAACTATAGAGAAGTATACTAGATGAGAGTCATTAGTGACTATTAGTATACTCTGTTGACCATTGTCTCGCATTCGTGGTTGAGAGAGTCATTAGCAATTATGATGCATATGACTACCCATGTGACCATCTGTGGTAGCGTGTTCGTCGTAGTCCATAGCTGGATAGTCACATATATATCCTGTTTACCCATGGGACCATCTATGGTAGAGTGTTCTCCCGCAAATAGCGGCCACATATGAATCTTGTCTGCCCACGAGACCATCCATGGTAGAACATTCTCCCGCATACAGTGATTGTTTACATACCCTAACTGCTCATGGGATCATCCGTGGTAGAGTGTTCTCCCGTAGTTAGTAGTTGAGGTGCTAGATAGCTACCTCATCCTGTCTATCCACAGGACCATCTGTGGTAGAGCGTTCTCCCGGGGATAATGATATTTACATACCTTGACTGTCCACAAGACACATTCGTGGTAGTAGATTATTACGCTACTCAAGACTTGTTATTTACTGGTTATACATTTGTGTGTAAGGTTTGGATGTACTGTAGGTACTCTTGATTTATTGGTTATACCTGGTTGAGTAGGTTAGTGGATGTTATATTATAAGTTTATGCTTTTGCTTAGCAGATGATTATATGGGTCATTTACTTTATGGTAAGTATTTCTCCTGTGACTATACCCTTCTGATCTCCTTAGTATCATGCACTATCTTGTTTATTACCCGCTGAGTGACCCACACTCACCACCACGTTTGTGTATTTGTTTTTTACCTTAGGTAGCAGGTAGTGAGTATGGAGTCTCTTGTAGTGATTATGTATTGCCATTGTATTGTTGTTTAGCCATATGGCTATTTTACCATTTTTGGTATTTTATTATGTTTAAGTCGTGTCGACACGCATTGTATCTTTTTGGTTTGTATAGGATTTCCTTTTATTTTTCTGCTAGGTTTTTAGTATAGACATGTGGGTTGTTTATTATATAACTATGTGGTTGTGATTATTTTGTTCCAGCCGAGTGGGCTATGTATATAACTATGTGGTTGTGTATATTCCAGCCGTGTGGGCTGATGATTATAGCTTGTGAGTAGCTTGTGGTTGTATTCATGATTCATATTGTCACAATTTCAAGGGAAATGTCGTCCGTTTGCCAGGCAAGGACTCCTCTGGGCGTGACATTTCATCAAATAGATAGAAGGCACAACATACATAGAACATGATATAAACACTTCATTGAATAAGAAAATGTCTGAATATATAGTTTATACATCACATTGCATCATAGTTACTTTCTACACCCTTGATCTAGAGAATCTACTCCATTACAAGGGATTACAATCTAAAGATAAAGAAAGAAGTAAACTACAACTCAATACATGGAGATAGAGAGAAGAGATGCTTATCTTTGAAGCGTAGCATCCTTGGAAGAGCTCCCTTATTGAGGAGATGGATGGATCTTGAAGAATAAGAGTTTTAGGGTTTCCCCCAAAGGGGATAATCCTTCACCAAGGAGAGGGATGAAGTTCTAAACCTAAGATGAGTCAAAGAATGGGGTTCTTGACCCTTTTATACCTCCTCCAAACTGCCCAGGAAAATCAGGATTAAAGGGGTCCAGTAAACATGATCACAGGGGGTCTGGTAAACCAGATTTTTCACCCCTTAAATTTGATTTTCTCACAATTCACCCTAAACCAAAGTTATATCCCTTGAAATTATCTACAATCTAATATTTTGATCGAGCCCTAGATCCAATAGAGCCAAAAGATATGGTGGTTCAAGTTTTGGTCTGCAGTCTAGGCAGAGGTCCCAATGAAGCCACGGTTGGGAGGCACAGCCATGCGTTTTATCATGGCTAAACTCTGCTTTCTCTCTGTTAAACATGAAGTAAAGTTGCAGATCTTGAAGTTAGCTATGTTTCAGTATAAAGAGCAGCCTATAACTCCAACCAAGCACAAAGTTATGGTTGTTTTATGATTGGTCTGCAATCTGGCCAGAATTCAGCATGACTCTCTTGGGATGTGGATATTTTGGATGTAACATAATGAGTATTTTGCCCAGGATAGAAAAAAGTTTAAGTGTGGGGGAGAAAAATAGCTTAGTAGAATTTAGGATGGGTATAGGTGAACCATGCTTGACCACCATAGGTGAATCGTGCTATTTATCTTTTTATTTGAGTTATTGATGATAATGCATAGGAAGATATTACACGATATGTTAAATAAAAATATAGAAATGAAAAAATAAAGAAAAAAGTGAAAAGAAAAAAGTGAATAGAACAAAAATGGAAGAAAAATATAGAAAAAGAAAAAAAACGAAAAGAAAAGAAAAAAAAAACTTCGGCATGTCATTCATTTTATACTTATTTGTAGTAGACCTTTTTGTGAGTGGCAATCTTTATTGTAGCAACATTGAGATATTATTATATATCATAAGTAGATTTTTTTTTTTGAAAAGCTATAGTAGGGGTTGTTTACATGTTCATTGAGTTGTGAAAGCTAGTTTGGAAGTTGGATAAGAAACTTTTTGGGCATTGTTTTCTTGTACTCATCTTTGTAGCATTCCATTATATCTATGTCTTCCACCATTACTTTGTTTCATCTTTCTCATTTCTTTTCTTACACGCTATCATTTACTTTTATTTATGTTTCCCTTACATTTCATATAAGCCTTCATTGTTTTATTGTGCATTCTTATGTATATGATAGTGGTCAAGATTATAAGAAAAGCAAGCATATGGTAGTGCATGAACCATGAATAACTTAAGTGAGCTCCACTATTGCATGTATATGAGAGGAGAGTCACCATCACTTACCTTGTGAGGTTTATTTTATTATCATTGTCAACTTATCTAGTATGGATTGAAATTATCATGTTTGCTAATTAATATATGAAATGAATCTATAAAAGCTTGGATCTTTGAGATTTGACAATTCTAGGTAACTTTCTTTCCTAATTTTCTAAACATGATTGAGAATTGCTAGGGGAGACCTCTTTAGTTATTTTACTATTTTGTTCACTTGCTCGAGACGAGTAAGAATAAGTGTGCGGGGGTTGATAACTAGCATTTTTATCTATTATTTTGACTCTTAAACTTGATATTTTTACCTTCTTGTATGATAAATTTGGTGTTTATATCATGATTTATGAGTAGAAATTTATTTTAGACTTAATTATAAATTTTCTACAATTGTGGAATTAAATCTCATATTTTTAATATGATTTTGTAGGGAATTAAAGAAGAGCCATGAACTAGGATTGAGTCGGATCAAATTTGACTTGATTTGACGGAGGAGATCAAGCTGAATCAATATAAATTGTTGATCCAGATATGAAATAATTTAGACTTTTACTTCATCAAGAATGATATCAAGCCACCCATCATTCTCATCATTATATCTAAACCCCACATCCACTCACGTTGAACGGATGACTTAGATTTAATGAGAAATCCTGCCTTTTATTCTTTTCTGCGGATGCACAATGACTAAGCACAGTTTTGTTAGGGTTTGCGATTTCTTCCCCTTTCTTCTCTTGCATGCCCGACACCTTCGATCCTTTCCTTCCTTGATCAAACTCGAAGAAGGCAACGACAGTGATTTTCGATGGATTTGCAGCGACGGCGATCATCTGACAGAATCAGAGTGGTATCTTTGGCGTTGTCCTTCATCCATCTCATATTCCAATCGGGCTTCCTCTACCGGGTGTGGTGAAGAAGGCGGAAGTAGCTCCTAGCGGGTTGCGAGTTTCATTCCATCTCAATCATCAACTCCGGTTGGGTATCCTCGCCGACGTGGTTTGCGCAGGCAGGGATCTCCATTGCAGTGGAATTTCCCCTCCTCAGTGGCAACACTTCCTTTCCCAAATCAGCCTTGGAGCAGCTTAGAGTAGCCTTCCAGCATAGTTTGCACAAGTAACAGTGCAATTTATTAGCTCTAGTGGTCCACCTTTGTTTCTAGTGAGGAGCACATAGTGTAGTTCACTACCGATTCCATCCAACCTTGGCTCAGCTGGCATCATTCAATCAGGCTTGAATCTAGGGTTGACAATCTGGCCAGCACTTCTAATTCGTTTTCATCCAGCAGATTTTCTAGAAGCGGTTTGCTTTGAGGATATTACGCTTCCACCGTCATCGATTGTATCTCCGACCAGCAGCATCATTGTCCATCGGATTTAGGAGATTTCTAAGTGACAGCTATCTTCTTCCTCGATGGTTCTATTAGTGATAGGAAAAGCACCTCTCTGATTTGATCAGGGGATTAGATTGGTTAATTATAATTTATTTGTTGTTCTTGTTTTATTTTGTAGTTATATTCTTATGCAAGTTTGATTGTTTATTATTGTACTTTGTTTAGATTCATTTATGCATGTTTGTGTTCTTGGTTATGTTTTCATGATATAACTATTGATGGTGACTCTTGTGTCGTAGGGTGACAATGCGGTGCAGGGTTATCTTCGATAGTTAGATAGGATTGTTAGTTGGTTTAATTCATGCTTGTTTATCATTTCTATTGATGATGTTATCTGTAGTATAAAGTGACACTACATTATGGGTTCATTATTGATGGTTAGATAGGACTTTTATTTATGGCATTAGGTTTAGAGAACAACCCACAACAAAACCCCTTTATTCGATTTGGTCTAAAAATAAATGTCCTACCTTTAGTTCCACGTGAGAGATAGCCCGATCTTCAACTATACTACCTTAGTGTAGGTTAATGAGTTCAGTTGATTAAAAATTATTAATTTGATCTAAGTGGCAGACACTTGTTGGATCGATGAGTTTGATAGAGAGAAGGGTGAATATCGATTTAAAACTTATCGAAAGTATGCAGCGGAAAAGTAAATGTAAAAGAGTAAAGCAATGCTAACAAGAGTCATTTTTTATTTGGTTTAGAGCCTTTGTCGACTCCTACTCCAAGGCCCGCACGCAAGGGTGCTTTCGATGGGCAATCCACTAGCAATTCAAATATTTGATTACAAACTAAATTACAGGAATGCTAATAGGAAAGCAATACCGACAAAAGAAAGGAAACAACATAACAGCACATGGTCGGAGTAGCTTCGCAGCGTCGTAGGAGCACAGGAGAGCAGATTCTGAGTTGTTGTTCTGGCTCTAGCCTTGACCCTCCCTCCTTATAAAGGAGGTTCGGGGTTACCTCCTAGGGTTGCCTAGCTTCACTCACTAGGACTTCCATTGCCTGACTTCACTCACCAGGACTTCCTCCACCTAGCTTTACTCACTAGGGTCTGGCTTCACTCACCAGGACTTCCTCCACCAAGCTTCACTCACTAGGGCCCGGCTTCACTCATCGGGACTTCCACCACCTAACTTCACTCACTAGGGTCCAGCTTCACTCACCGGGACTTCCACCACCAAGCTTCACTCACTAGTGCCCGGCTTCACTCACCGGGACTTCCACCACATAGCTTCACTCACTAGGGCCCAGCTTCACTCACCGGGACTTCCACTTTGCCTAACCTTTGGTTAGGACTTACCTTTGCTAGTCATCTAGTCCTGACTAGACTTCTCTCTCCCAAACAGCAATTCCTATTTGGGGCAACCCTTGATCATATTGTCAAATATCGAAACCCTAAAGGTCAATTGCACCAACAATCTCCCCCTTTTTGATGTTTGACAATTTTCTTAAGTTAGGCTTGGGTCTTTAAGGGTTAATTCTCAAGATTTGAGAAGTTCGAAAAAGTTTGAGAGGGGTTTGGAATGTTTTAACTTTTCTAACTTAAGATTTTCCTAACTTAAGATATCACTCTCCCCCTTTGGCATACATCAAAAGGATATAAACTTAAGGTTAGTTTCTATTAGATTTTGTACCAACAATGGTTGAAAGACTTTTCAAAGTGTTTGCAAAGACATCTTTCAAAGTATATTTTAAAATGGTTGAAGAAAAATTTTCTTAAGGAAAACTTTAGTAAACCATTTGTTGAGTTTTGAGAAAAACTTTTAAAGCTGTTGAAAATAATTTTTGAATTATATCTTTTGCAAAATTCTTCTAAGTAATTTTGTCAAAATAATTTTAAATAAAGTTTCTAAGTGACAAAAGTGAGTTTTCACAATTAACTACTTCTGAAAGTGCAAAAAGTATTTTTCAATGTGTTTTCACAAAAATTGTAAAGCAAAGAAACATTTTGAAAAAAAAATATGAATATATATATATATATATATATATATATATATATATATATATATATATATATATATATTTAAGCTTAGTTTCAAAGATTCTCAAAAGTCATTTATAAAGATTACTTTTAGTCTTTCAATCAGGGCTTCCCCTTAACTTGACACATTCTTAGAATTTCTTGTCAACCACAAGAAAAACTTCTTATGTGTCTAGGGGGTTGATCCAAATTAAAAGAACACAAAGTTTGAAGGTACATTTTCAAAATATTTTCTAAAAAAATTTAAAATTGATTGTGCACAAAAACCTTTTAAGAAGACCTTAAGTTTTTAAAATGTTTACTAAGTAACAAAATAATTTTTCAAAATATGTTAAGACGTAATGATTTTTTAAAAACATAGAGTGTTTTTTTATATAGAATAAATTTGTAAAATACTTTTTAAAATATTTTCATGTTTATAGATTTTTCAAATATTTATACAAAAATAATTTTTCAAAATATTTTACAAAGATAATTCTCAAGAACACTCCTCCTGAAATCAACACTCCCCCTGAAGTCAACATTGGGGTTTGGGTATGTTAATTTCAAGATCTTAGCATATTTTCCTACCTAAGTATTATAGAGGATTTAGGGTTGGTAACATTTTCCTACATAATTATCTCTATGTACTTGGTATAATTGTTTATTTAAGTTTGAATAAACATAAATCAATTATACTGAACATAATTAACATTAGATTTAGGTGTATTAAAATAATTTGTTACTAATTTAATACTTATTTCATTAAAATAACTTAAATTTTGTATTAGTTGATTAAGTTAATTTAATGACAATCTTAGTTATAATATTTATTTCATTTTTTGTTATACATTTAATTTACGTAGGATTAAATAAGTTTGTAGTAAGTATTAATTCGAAGTTGAATAAATTAGTAGATTAAATAATCTGTTAATTTTTTCAAAATAAGATTAAGAATTAAGTAAATTAAATAAGTTGTTAATTTCAAGTTGTTAAATTATATTTAAGTAACATAGACTTATAATTAATTTTAATTTTAAGTTTGAGTTTATTTAAAGTTTAACTTAATTAAAATTTAATTTTAAATTTTAATTTTAATTTTTATTTTAAGTGTAAATTTTAAGTTTAAAGTTTAATTTTTAACTTAATTTAAGTTTTAAGTTTAACATAATCAAATTATTTTAATTTTGTTTAGTAAATTATAAATTTAATTTAATCAGTATTAATTTTTAGTTAAGCTGATTTTAAATTTCATTTTAAATTTTAGATTTAGTTTTGACAAAATAATTTTTAAGTTAATTTTTAAAATGATTTTTGAAATAATCTTTAAGATAATTTTTAAAACAATTTTTAAAATAATTTTTGAAAATAATTTTTGATATAATTTTTGAGATAATTTTTAAATTAAATTAATTTTTAAGTTAAAATAATTTTTAAGCTAAAATAATTTTTAATTTAAAATAAAATTTTAAAATAATTTTTAATTTAAATTAATTAATATGATTTTAAAATAATTTTAGAAGATTTTAAAAGAATTTTTAAAGGATTTTTTTTCTTAAAATGATATATAAATAATTTTTAAAAGAATTTTTAAAATGATTTTTAAACAATTTTTAAATGAATTTTTAAAATGATTTTTAAATCATTTTTAAAATGATTTTTAAAGGAATTTTTAAAGTGATTTTTAAAAGAATTTTTAAAGTGATTTTTTAAAATCATTTTTAAAATGATTTTTAAAAAAAAATTAAATAGTTTTAAAATAATTTTTTTAAAAAAATGATTTTTAAAGAATTTTTGAAATAATTTTTAAAGAGTTATAAAATAAATTTTAAAGATTTTTTGAAATAATTTTTAAAGAGTTTTTAAAATAATTTTTAAAGAATTTTTTAAATAATTTTTAAATATTTTTTAAAGAATTTTTTAAAGAATTTTTTAAATAATTTTTAAAGAGTCTTTTAGAAATAATTTTTAAAGAATCTTTTAGCCTGCTCACTTGCCTACCAGGATTCATAAACTCTAGTACTTAAGCCTGGAGGTCTAGAGTTCGAATCTTGGGGGAGGCAAAAATCCACTGGCCAGGGGTGGAAAGTCCTAGTGAGTAACGGCACGGCCAAAGGGTCGTCGGTCGATGACATTAGAGGTCGCCAAATGGACCGACGACATAAGGGCCGTCAGTGGGTCGCCGCAAGGGCTTCCCAAGAGGCCAAAGGGTCGGGTCGTTACACTAGACATGCATAGACAGAGTTTCCCTAACATACTATCATCCAAAATTTCACCAGTACCATAGGTCAAGTTAAACTATTGTCCCTTTGAACTAGTCCTAATTACCCTGCCGGGTAGGTTGGTTTTGGTTACCCTATCGTGTAGGTTAGTTTTGGAGGTGCCAGCTATTCTAAAGTCTCCCCCTGTTGATCCGATTTAGGTTTTAGTCTCAGTTAAGATTTTATTTGTAACTTTAAATTTAGGTTTTTAATTTTGAATTAATTTAAGTTTTAATTTTAGATTAATTAAATTGGTCAATTTGTCCTTCTTCAAAGGATTATATTTGATGTTTAAATTTTCATTCAATTTTAATTTTATTAAGTTATTTGAATTATATTTCTTTAATAGCCTATTTTTAAGGTTTAAATTTGAATTAATTTTTAAATTTGAATTAATTAAGTTGTTTGAATTATATTTCTTCATATTTATCTTTTAGCCTTTTATTATTTGTTAATTTTTGAATTTTCTAGATAATTCTTATTTAATATGTTATTTTTAACATTTAATTTTAAGTTTGTTAAATTTATTTTTGATTTTATCAAAGTGTTTGATTTTATCCTTATATTTTCTTTGTCTTTCAAGTTGATATGATTAGTGGAATTTATTATATTAACCTTATCATTAAAATTTAATTTTTTGTTAATTAGATTATCTTGGGTTTGGATAGGATTTTCTAGATTGATATTATCTAGATTATTAAATAATTTATTAAGAAATTTATTAATTTTATCTAGATCAATATCAATCTTGTCATCATTTGAATTTTCAGATTTGTTTAGGTTTAAATTTTTAGATTTATTAATTATTTTCAGATTTTTCTGTATTTTATAAATTAATTAGATTTGTTTTATCAGAAAATATCTTAGGGGTATTTTTGCAAGTATTGTCAACTATACTATTTTCACATAAATTTTTAGAAATATCCAAATCAACATGCATATTATTTAAACTACCATTAGCAGAGATATTTTGGTAAATATTACTAACCTTGACGCAACCCCTAATTCAATAGGTTTTTTCGTTGGATCTTACTCGAGTCCGGATTCAATTTTGACTTGATCGTCTAACTCCAACGGCTCATCGTGAAGCTTGGTCATACAAGTCCAAAACTCGTGGGCATCCTTGACCTTCCCTATCCTGCAAATAACTTTGTTAGGTAATAAATCTGAAACTAACTTTATTACCTTGTGGTTTGCTTCTGAGTTTTGTGTTGGTCTTCTCAATGCCATGTCACCATCGAGGTCGTTCATAAGAATGAAGGTTTCCATCTGCATCCTCCACAGATTGAATTCATGTCTCTCGTACATCTCATATGGAGGTGGTTCGTGGATGCTCCGTCCTTCTAGAAGAGACATTGGTCTTGCACACAAGGAAACAAAAGAAAGATCCCAAGACTTGGTCTTGGATTAGCAGTGCTGGAGGAAAAGAAATATGCGTGAAAAAAATAATTCTTTTTAATAATAAAATATTTTTAAAAATATTATTCCAAATTTTTTGAAAATGCGATATTTCGCTAATACCGACCAATAGTGAAAAGATGAGAATGAATTTTTCAAAAATGATTTTGGAGGGAAAAAAATGAAAGGCGTAAGGATAATTTTTAAACTCAAACGATATCTATTTTACTTTTGAAAAGGACCCCCTTTGTCTGATTGGTGGTTGCACAAAATCAGAACGGTACTTGCTCTGATACCACTTGTTGGATCGATGAGTTCGATAGAGGGGGGGTGAATATCGATTTAAAACTTGTCAAAAGTATGCAGCGGAAAAGTAAATGTAAAAGAGTAAAGCAATGCTAACCAGAGTCATTTTTTACTTGGTTCGGAGATTTTGTCGACTCCTACTCCAAGGCCCACACGCAAGGGTGCTTTCGATGGGCAATCCACTAACAATTTGAATATTTGATTACAAACTAAATTACAAGAATGCTAATAGGAAAGTAATACCAACAAAAGAAAGAAAACAACAGAAGAGCGTGTGGTCGGAGTAGTTTCGCAGCGTCGCAGGAGCACAGGAGAGCAGATTTTGAGTTGTTATTCTAGCTCCAGACTTGACCCTCCTTATAAAGGAGGTTCGGGGTGCTCGGAACCTTCAGGGTGCCCTGGTTGTGATGTAGCCGGACCAATCAGTGAGCTCCACGCGGCGAAATGACGTTGAGGATAATTTCTCACCTCCGGGCGCCCGAGCACCTCACGGGCGCCCGGACCTCCGGGCGCCCGGACCCTTACTTTCCAGCAGATTCCTTCCTGCAAGAAAACGTTAATCCAAAGGCAAATATAACATACATATCCTAAAAAACAGAGTATTAGCACAGTTAAAAATCATAAAGAATATTAATTAGATTACGTCTCTTCGAAACCGGAATCTAGTCAAGATCTCGACTTAGAGTTCCGAAATTATTCTAAGTCGGATCGGCGCCTAAGTTCCCTTCCCAGGAACGCGTCCTCACAGTCACTCCCCTCTAGTGACTTACATTCACTTACCTATCAGACGTCTAGTCAGTCTTTCGACTCGTCTGGACTTCGTGTCAGCTACCTGGTCAGCCCGTCGACCTAGCTGAATTTCCCTGCAACACTGAGTTAGCACAAAAAACAATGATAACAGGATTCAAGTATAACATAGGGTTACCTCCTAGGGTTGCCTAGCTTCACTCACTAGGACTTTCATTGCCTGGCTTCACTCACCAGGACTTCCTCCACCTAGCTTTACTCACTAGGGCCTAGCTTCACTCACCAGGACTTCCTCCACCTAGCTTCACTCACTAGGGTCCGGCTTCACTCACCGGGACTTCCACCACCTAGCTTCACTCACTAGGGTCCGGCTTCACTCACCGGGACTTCCACTTTACCTAACCTTTGGTTAGGACTCACCTTTGCTAGTCATCTAGTCCTGACTAGACTTCTCTCTCCCAAACATCAAGTCCTGTTTGGGTCAATCCTTGGTCATATTGTCAAACATCGAAACCCTAGAGGTTAATTGCACCAACAACACTGACTATCACTAATGTGTATTGTTTAATTGAACGGATGTATGGATTAGTCATCGCGTAACGGAAATACTTGAGTTTGTATAACCGAGGGTCCCTTAGTGATAGAAGGTAACCATTAAACCGGACATCTCGGAGACTCCCTCGAACTAGAGGTCAAATCCATACAAGGGAGACTCTAATTTATGCTTAAAGGGTTTTTCCTAATTTATGCTAAGAGGTGATAGGTGTGATTTAGATTGTATGACCGAGAGTCCCTAAGTGACAAAAGGGTAACCATTAAACCAAATTTTCTATGTTACCCTTATCACTTGATACCAACGGGAAAACACTCCGATGGGACCGTCATGGGGTAGCATTGATATTTACTTAGGTTCCCTATGAGGTATAAACTTAGATGACATGGAATTGATGACTCATATTGTTAATAATAGCCCTAAGAGTCAATTATGAGATGATTAGACTTATTGGGTTATTAGGTTAATGGTTAATCCAATATAATAATTCAACCTATTAAGAGGAAAACAAAGAGAAGTTTAATCCAAATTAGACTCATTGAGTTAGACTCAATTGGATCCAATTATTAGATTGAGTCTAATTTAAATTAGATTCATGGAGTCAATTTGGATTGATGTCCATGGAGTCAATTGGGATTGATAAGGTTCAATGAGTTAGACTGATTGGGTGAACTTGAATTCATCAAGGAAGAGGAAAGGTCAATTTTGACTTGACCAAAACGGAAGAAGAAAGGTCAATTTTGACTTGACCAAAAGACTCTTCATGAAAGATAACTAAGAGTCAATTCATGAAGAAGATCAAGAGGCAAAAGGGAGATCAAGAGCCAAATGGACTTTTTGTATTCCATGGGAGTACAAAAGGAGGAATTTTGGCCATTGGTTGTAAGAAATTTTATTTTTTTTCTTCTTCTCCTTCCTCCTCTTCTTCCTCTTGGTCGATCCTTCCTCATGGCTGAATCACCTTGTGTGGCTAGCACCACAAAGTTGGTTCTTCTCCAGATCGAGAGTTCGTGAGATGAACGGAACACATGTGTGGATACCGTAGAGGCACGGACACTGATCGCGCTGAGATTTACATCTAAAGAAAGGTTGCTGCCGAGATTGTGAAGGGCACGCATCAAAGGTATAATCCTCTCATGTAAAACATAGTATATGGTTTCCTTTTGCATGGATCTTTTGGAGGAATTAGATATTTTCTGTTGTGCTTTCATGTGTTTAGCGCCCTCGTTCTTTGCAGTGGTATCAAAGCCACTTGCGAAGGGATATACTAAGTTGTTAGAATGTTATATATGATATAAAATTGCATGATAGGTTTACTATAATCTACAAATTATGAGTTTCGGTCATATTATGAGTTTCGATCATAATTGAGAATCTCGGCCAGATTATGAATCTCGGCCAAAATTATTTTGTTGGGAACGAAACATAGTTGGTACTGTGGCCAGCAAGGTCTCAGCCAATGGTGTCTTGTTGGGAACAAAACAAAGTCGATTTTAGGGCTTAGGGTCTCGGGTATGGTAGCAACTCATAAAATGAGTATGTAAAATAATTTTGCTTCAGGGGCGCTGCCCCCTGAAAACCCTACAAGGGGCGCTTCCCCCTTGACCCCCGCCCGCTAACCAACTAGCGGGACCGCCATGACGTTGCGACTCATAAGTCTTTGTAGAAATCATAGTAAATTTTATGTCATAGAAATATTGTGAATGTTATATGGCATGGTACATGGTTATGGCCTTTAACGCCAATGTGATTGGATGTGTGTGTATGTTGTAATTCATAATACAGCCTATGTGTCATGCCTTCATCTTATATCAATCTTATTGTAAATTTAGACTACTCTCGAATGTAACTCAAGGTTTCTTTAGGTTTTGTAATGTACAAATTAGAAAATAATCAGTCTACTGGACGACGGTGAGAAAAAGGAAGAAGGACAACAACATACGACGACCGAGGCACTTGAAGAAGATTCTTAGCCCTGGGTTAACTTTTTGATCTTCTCATTAGCTTAAGAGGATCATAGATTAAGGGGCCATAACCATGTTATGTTTCATTTTTGATGTGCGTAGATTGTATATACTTGTTTAGCATGTTTTGACGCACATTACTATATTTGACGCATACTTTATCTATGCATTTTCATGTTCCTTGCTTACTTTTAACATATTTACTCTTGTTTGTTCGGAGATTTGCTCTTGTGTGTTTTCTATATACAGGGGTCAAATTTGGAGAAGAATTGATGTTCGTGGCTAATTCAACAATCAAATAAAGGAAGAAGACATTAGCCATGAGTGTCACACGACCATGCCAAAGGAAAATGACTTTGGCCATGTGAAGCTGGCTGGCCGTGAAGCTTCAGTAGAGAAGGAGAATGGTACGGCCGTGTGAGAGTCACACGATCATGTCACTTTTGAAGCTAATCCAGAACATGGTCGTGTAGATCTACACGGCCGTGTAAGCCTTCCAGAGACCAAGCATTGCCTAGTCGTGTGTGTCACACGGCCGTGTGACATTTCCAGAGGCAGAACATTGCTAGGCCATGTGGATTTGCACGGCCGTGCAAGGCATCAGTGACAAAGCATGACACGACCGTGTGAGAGCCGCACGGCCATGTGACTTTGGCCGAGAGGTAAGAGGGCAAGTGTGAGATTCACACGACTGTGCCACGGGCCGTGTGGCACCCAAACCCCCTACTCTATATAAGTGTTTCTCCTCTTTTGAAAGGGGAAGGACTCTCCCTTTGGGAAGATGGAATCTTGAGGCTTTCCTTCACCTTTTGGGCATTGATCCTACAATTTGAAGGAGTTTTCCATCCAAGATTCGACTCCGGTGGCATGGATTGGTTTCGAAGATCACTCGTCGTCTTTAGATAAGCATTTCTTCTTTATCTTCTTGATTGAGATTGAAATGTTTACAATCATCTTGTCTTCGGTTCTTTTCTCTTGTTTCATGGAGTAGATCTTCTTGTTCTAGGATAGAGAGAGTATCTATGATGTTAATTGATGTATGAATTCATGGATGTGCCAACTTCTTGTTTCAATGATGTTGTTATGTTTTGTATCAATTCAATCTTGTGTGGATTGTTGTGTTTGGATCTAATTACCATTTTTGATTGGATGTTTGTAATTCTTGTGAATCTTGTAGATGAATTCTCTAGATTGTATGACCGAGGGGTGTCATGACAGAGCTATCTCGTTAATGGACATTTAGGGGATCACCTTAAAGGGTGATGCAAGAATCTACAAAGAAGAGGGATAGATGAATGCGATGTACCATATATCTTGATGTGAATTGATTAGTGATGAGTTTCTATGTTGTATGACCGAGGGGCGTTGTGACAGGGCTTCCCCATTTACGGACTTCATAGGGATCATTTTTATTCAGTTTCTTGAGGTGTAGATTAATGTCCCTAGCCGGTGTTTTCTGCAGAAGATAACCGACAACTTCTTGTAAACGCATGACAATTGAGGAATAGGATTGGTAGACCATGTTACATTGATAAGTATCACAAAGAACCCAAATCTCCTAGAACTTCCATAAGACCTAGTTTCCTGCATTACCTTTCTATTTCTAGTTTTGTTTTAGTTCGTGTAATTCTTGTTCGGTTGTTTAGCTAATTCGGTTTGATACATCTTTAATGATTATAACCAGTCCCTGTGGATACGATATCTTTTTATATTACTGACGACGTATATCGTGGTCACGAAGGTAACGACAATGAATTCAATATCATTTTTAGAAGTGAAGATCATAAATCTAGATTTGATATTCTTGTCAATAGAAAGATTGTGTGTACACATTATTTGGACCCAACTATTTTGAATATTCTAGGAATTAGAGATGATGTAGATTGGATGATTGGGTCTCTTGATTGGAATGATATCATGTACACACATCTACCTACATATCCTCGCATTATACTTGAGTTTTTGAGTTCACTAGATGTTCACTTTGCTAATGAGGATGGCTACGTTGGCAAAATAACTTTTAGATTAATGAACCAAGAATTTCAGTGGGCATTTAGTGAATTCAATAACCGATAGCTCTCGTAGGTTTGACTCTAGATTCAATTGGAATCATTTTTAGAATTCGATTACTGGATTGGATCAACCCTATGAGCCTTCTAGAGCTAAAGCTTCCCATATGCAAAATCCCATTTTTAGGTACTTACATCGAGTTATGAGTAAAACTATTTTTGGTAGAGGGGAAAGCGATGGAGTTGTTAGAAAAGTGGAACTTTATGCTTTGTGGGCCTTGTTACATAAGGTTGATTTTGATTCCGATTTCCATTTCTTGCAAACCTTGGTGAGAGCTGGGAAGGCATCCTCGGGATCGATTATTTTTGGTGGTTTGATTACTCAAGTAGCTATAAGTTTAGGTTGTGATATAGATGAACTAGAGATCATTCATGGCAATAATATGATTGATATTGATGTATGTCTTGCTATGAAAATGATTTACCGAGATGAGAATGACTTTGCTTTTCCTAGGAGGGATGGTTTTCCATTACCCCTTCCTTATCCTGAGCAGACTTCGGTTCGCAACCCTGCTAATTAGGTAATCACTGATGTAGATCCTGAGAATGTTCCTTCTTTATTTGAGGACACTGAGCCCCACATTGAGCCCTCGTCATCTGGACACCCGCAACCCTCCGGACATCCGGAACCTGTTAGGCATTCTTTCTCCTATGCTACGGGTCAGTCCAGGTTTGATTTTTCTCATTTTTGTGCATCTCTAGACTCGCTTCATGAGAAGCAGGAGGCCAAACGAGTAATGTTAGAGGGTCGCTTTACTTTATCAGATGATCAGTTTAGAGAGGTGCAAGATCATTTTCAATTTACGAGGAATTTTCAAGGTCAAGTGGCTGAGTTTGTTCAGGACTATGATATTGATTAAGCTAGGATGAGAGAATTCATGCAGGGCATGAGTGTTACTAATCAACAAGTGGATGCCCTCTATGAATATCATAAGTTCCTGAGTGAAACTCCAGGTTTCCCTAGTTTTCCTATTCATGTAGACCCCCACCTCTTCCTTCACCACCATATTGATTTCATCGGAATGATGAAAAGTTTAAGTCGGGGGGGGGGGTTGCAACAACCTGATTTTTCTTTGCATTTTTCAGTTTTTATATTTTATTATGCATTTTGTTTTGTTTGTTTGATTTCTTGAGTTTGTTTTTTATTGTCTTTTGAAACATTGTGGCATACATATTGAGAACATCAATCTTCACTTTTATGCTTTTTTGTCTTTAAGTAAAATGGTTACCACATTTTTATCTTGATTCATGATGTTGTAAATGATGCTAGTATGTATAGTGTACCTTTTTCTCTATCTTAAGTAGCATGATATAAGCTAAGTATCGTATGGAGATAAGTTTGAGTTTGGCTTAACCTTAAAGATCTTCTTTCACCTTACTTGAACTTGAATAGTTGAAATTATTGAAATAGTCATGATTCATCCTATTTGTTTAGTACTTGGTTTCCATGGTGATTTCTCAAACTTTATTTTGGTTACTAGATGAGGCTCGAATCATGTAAGCCCATTTGGAAAAATCAAAATATCCCAACATTTGTGCTTATGTACATATGTGTTAAGTGTTGCACCTTGCAATCACTTAGAAAAAAAAATGAAAAGAAAAAGTGAAAAGAAAAAAAAAATGTTGAATAAGGGATATAAAAAATAGTTGTCATGAGTGGAAACTAGCAAGTTACCCCTTTGAGACCGAGTTAGGTTACTGGAGAAATAACTGCTATGATTATCTTGATATCAAGCACGCCTTTGAGACCTTGGGTTGATTGAGAAATATGAACCAAGTGTGTGGCAGGTAAGTGTCTATCACTGGAAACATTAGGAACTCAATTGGATGGCAACTTGACTAGGACGAAGATTAAACCTTGAAGGGGTTGGGTCACTTATTTGCACTGTGCACAAAGAGACTTATGCTTAAGTCATACTTGAGTTATTTCCATGATCATGCTTATCAATGAAACTTTTGGATAGAGATAGGAAAGTACATTAGGGATTATGATGCATTATAGAACATATGAATCTAGATTGCGACATTTTACTTAAGGACAAGCAAAAGTTTAAGTCTAGGGGTGTGATGTGCGTAGATTCTATACACTTGTTTAGCATGTTTTGACGAACATTACTATATTTTACGCATGCTTTATCTATGCATTTTCATGCTCCTTGCTTACTTTTAGTATATTTACTCTTGTTTGTTCGGAGATCTGCTCTTGTGTGTTTTCTGTCTACAGGGGTCGAATTTGGAGAAGAATTGATGTTCGTGGTCAATTCAACAATCAAATGAAGGAAGAAGACATTAGACATGAGTGCCACACAGCCATGCCAAAAGAAAATGACCTTGGTCGTGTGAAGCAAGCTAGCTATGCATCTTCAACAGAGAAGGAGAATGGCATGGCCGTGTGAGAGCCACACAGCCATGTCACTTTTGAACCTAATCCAGAACATGGTCGTGTGGATCTACACTATCGTGTAAGCCTTCCAGAGACCAAGCATTGCCTGGCCGTGTGTGCCACACAGCAGTGTGACATTTCCAGAGGCAGAACATTACTAGGTCGTGTGGATCTGCACGGGCGTGCAAGGCATCCAGTGACAAAGCATGACACAGTCGTGTGAGAGTCACACGGCCATGTGACTCTAGCCGAGAGGGAAGAGGGCAAGGCCATGTGAGATTCACACGCTCGTGGGGAGGCTCTCCCTTGGGGAGATCGAATCTTGAGGCTTTCCTCTTTTGGGAGGATCGGAGTTTACATCCAAGATTCGACTTCGGTGGCATGGATTGGTTCCAAAGATCACTCGTCGTGTTTAGATAAGCATTTCTTCTTTATCTTCTTGATTGAGATCGAAATGTTTACGATCATCTTGTCTTCGGTTCTTTTCTCTTGTTTCATGGAGTAGATCTCCTTGTTCTAGGATTGAGGGAGTATTTGTGATGTGAATTGATGTATGAATTCATGGATGTGCCAACTTCTTGTTTCAATGATGTTGTTATGTTTAGTATCAATTTAATCTTGTGTGGATTGTTGTGTTTGGATCTAATTACCATTCTTGATTGGATGTTTGTAATTCTTGTGGATCTTATAGAGGAATTCTCTAGATTGTATGACTGAGGGGTGTCGTGACAGGGTTGCCCCATTAACGGACATTTAGGGGATCACCTTGAAGGGTGATGCAAGAATCTACAAAGAAGAGGGATAGATGAATGCATTGTATCCTATATCTTGATGTGAATTGATTAGTGATAAGTTTCTATGTTGTATGACCGAAGGGCGTCGTGACAGGGCTGCCCCATTAACGGACTTCATAAAGATTGTTTCTATTTAGTTTCTTGAGGTGTAGATTAATGTCCCTAGCCGGTGTTTTCTGCAGAAGATAACCGGCAACTTCTTGCAAACACATGACAATTGAGGAATAGGATTGGTAGACCATGTTACATTGATAAGTATCACAAAGAAACCAAATCTCCTAGAACTTCCATAAGACCTGCTTTCCTGCATTACCTTTCTATTTCTAGTTTTGTTTTAGTTCGTGTAATTCTTGTTCGGTTCTTTAGCTAATTCACTTTGATACATCTTTAGTGATTATAACCAGTCCCTGTGGATATGATATCTTTTTATATTACTGACGACGTATCCGTACACTTACGGGGACGAAACAATTTTGCATATATGTTGATGTGTTCTATGATTGTGTGCTAAGGGTAGTTTCACCATAATTAGGTCCTTTTACTATATGCCTACCAAATTTTGGTACTCACTACTACCTCGATCATTTATAGTCAGGTTTGCCAAAGCAAAGTGACTTGTTTTATCTTAGTAGAGTGCGACAGGATAATTGTAAAGTCCGACTATTAGACTTTGGTTGTGACTTAACTAAGTTACCTCAATTGGATTGAGAACTTAGAGGCATAACCCATGTGATGTAATTCAAATTATACTAGTCTTGGACGATTAGCCAAAGTTAACTCAAGATGAATTATAATATGGATTTTATAAGATGAGCAAATGAACAAATAGTTTTGTTCACCTAAAGATACAAGAGTTACATAAGATGTAATTGATAAACGTTGTCTACCTAAGTTGTACTAAGTCTTGGGTGATTAGCCAAAGCTAACTCAAGATTAGGTATAATATGGATCTTTTCTAAATGGTACACAATACCTACCTAATTTATACAAGTCTTGGGCGATTAGCCAAAGCTAACTCAAGATGAGATATAATATGGACCTTGTCCCACATGAATGTCAGCACGATTGAATTTAGCACTAGTAGAGACTTGCTTCTACCAAGCTTTAGAATTCAGTGGGAGAATCATTTAATTAAAGACCTAATTAAATGATTTAGTATGATACTTTTCTGTATTTTGATGTTGTAGACCACCATGTCATCTAGTACGTTGAATACACTCTCTTTGTGATCTGCCCTTAATAAGAACAAGCTCAATGGAGCTAATTTCCTAAACTAGTACAGAAACTTGAGAATAGTTCTCAAGCAAGAAAGAAAACTATACATCCTAGAGCAGTCCATTCTTGAAGCACCCCCCACTACTGTCACTAGAGATGATAGAGATACTTATAAGAAGCATTAAGATGATGCATTAGATATATCATGCCTTATGCTGCCACCATGTACTTTGAGCTTCAGAAGCAACGTGAGAACATGGATGCTTATAATATGATTGAACATCTTAGACAACTATATCAAGGACAAGCAAGGCCTGAGAGATTTGACATCTCTAAGGCATTGTTTCAGTGTAGAATGCAAGAAGGAAGTCCCGTAGGGCCTTATGTGCTCAAAATAATCGGGCATGTGGAGAATCTACAAAGGTTTGGATTCCCACTAGGTCAAGAATTGGCCACTGACCTTATCTTGCAGTTATTGCCTGAGAGCTACAGTCAATTTGTCATGAATTATAACATGAATGAAATTGACAAACCATTGCCTGAGATGTTGAGCATGTTGAGAACTACTAAACTCAACCTTGAGAAGGCAAATCCTAATATCATTTTGATGATGCAAAAGGGCAAAGGCGAATGGAAGCTCAAAGGTAAGGGTAAGACCCAAGCCAAAGACAAGGGCAAGACTCATGCATTAAATCCCAAAGGTATAGTTGTTAAGGAAGGAACCTACTTCCACTATGGTGAGACCGGATGATCCTGTCCGAGTGATGAGTGGATGGACGCTGGGAACGTGGCGCTCTTCGCTGTCTCCGGCTGGTGATGTGGATCTCCGCCGCTACCTGCAAAGAAGTCGGGCCAGGAGGAGTTTCCCGGCGACGACCCTCCGACGCTCAAGTCAGGCAAGAGGCAAGCGAAAAAGTGGCGTTGAGAATCAGAGATTGCATACCTCCTGTGAAGTCTGGGGGGCTCTTATATATAGAGCTATAGGGAGGCTAGCTTGTGCACTCCCATCGAGGCGTACACGTGTACCTCACCTTACCTCGGTATGGGATTGCCAGTAGAGCATGTCTGACACCATACTGCTACAGTCCGAGCATCTCTTCGATGGGACGGCAGGCCATTTCGTCTTAGGCTTCTGCGTTATGGCCTGGTCGTTGAACATACCTGTTGTCAGTGACAGGTGTTTCTGAGGATGATGCTCCCACTGTTCCCTTTGTCGTCTGGTCTCCTTTCTCCGCGCCGAGCGTCCAGCTGTTCGCCAGCACATTACTCCCGACCTGGCGTAGGTATTGGTCCGACCGGGAAGATTCCCAATCGCGTGCTCGGACGAGCTTATTCCCTCCCATGCTGCTTTATGCCTTGGCCGAGCGGACTACCCGCTCGGCCCGACTACCCCTTTCACCTTAAGCATCGGAAACCGGACTCCTGACAGGGGGGTTATTGATTTCGCTCGGATTTGCTCGGCCGGTCCGCCTGTTAACCCTACTCCTATCCGATCGGCCATACCTTAGGTTGACCATTTTGCCTTTTGACCTCCATGTGGCGTTGACTCCCCTCTAAAGGGGGTTCCCCCGACCTTACTGCCGGATCACCGGACATTGGAAGAGGAACTGCAAGGTGTATCTAGAGGAATTGAAAAGGAAGAGAAGTGAGATTTCTGCCTCAGGTATATATGTTATAGAAGTTAATCTATCTATTTCTTCTTCATGGGTATTAGATACCGGATGTGCATCTCACATTTGTACTAATGTGTAGAGGCTGAGAAATAGTAGATCATTAACAAAGGGCGAAGTTGACCTACAAGTAGGAAATGGTGCAAGAGTTGGTGCTATAGCTGTAGGAACATATTCCTTATCTTTGCCCACTGATTTATTTTAGAACTTGAAGAGTGTTATTATGTGTGTGCTTTAACTTAGAACATTATATCTATTTCTTGTTTAGATAAGAAAAGTTTTTCATTTGTAATAAAGGACAAATGTTGTTCTATTTATTTCAATGAAATATTCTATTATAGTGCACATCTTGTGAATGTACTCTGTGTTCTAGACTTTGATAACCCAATCTATAACATAAATACCAAACATATCTCTGGCATTATCGCTTGGGTCACATAAATGAGAGTCGCATATCCCAACCCCATAAGGATGGACTTTTGGACTCATTTGATTTTGAATCATATAAGACATGTGAATCTTGTCTCCAAGGTAAGATGACAAAGATTTCATTTAGTGGACATAGCGAAAAAGCAAATGACTTATTAGGACTCATACATACAGCTACGTGTATGTACGCAGATGGCCCTTTCAAAATAGTAGCTAGAGGAGGCTACCATTACTTCATTACTTTTACTGATTATTTCAGTAGATACGGCTACGTGTATTTGATGAGAAACAAGTCAAAATCCTTTGAAAAAGTTCAAAGAATTCAAGAATGAACTACAAAACTAACTTGGTAAGAGTATTAAGATGCTTTAATCAGATCAAGGTGGGGAATACCTTAGCCAAGAGTTTCATGACCATCTCCTTGAGTGTGGGATCATATCTCAACTCACTCCACCTGGAACACCATAATGCAATGATGTATCAAAAAGGAGAAATCGTAATTTATTAGATATGGTACGATCGATGATGAGTCATACATATCTTCCTACTTCCTTCTGAGGACATGCTCTAGAGACGGCCGCTTTCACACTTAACCACATTCCATCCAAGGCAATCATAAAGACACCATATACGATATGAATTGGGAAGAGTCCCAAGATGTCTTTCATGAAGATTTGGGGTTGTGAGACTTATGTTGGCAAGTCTCAGATAAACTAGGACCCAAATCAGACAAATGTTATTTTGTAAGATATCCCAAGGAAACAAAGGGATACTACTTTTATAATTTCACATAAGGCAAGGTGTTTGTTGCTAGAACTAGTGTCTTTCTAGAAAGGAAATTTGTTTCTAGAAAAACTAGTGGGAGTAAAGTCGATCTTGAAGAAATTCAAGTTGCATAAACTAGCACTGACACCTTGATGGAAACTGAATAGGAACCACAAGATGTTGTGGATCATGATGTTGTTACACCACAAGAAGTTGTGGAGCAATAACCTGTTCTAGTAGCACAAGCTCTACGCAGATCTGATAGGACCCATCGTCAACCTGAGAGGTATTCTTTTCTCTTGTCTGACAATGGTGATGTAGTGTTAGTTGGTCTCAACGAGCCTACATCTTATCAGAAAGCTGCACAGAGCCTAGATTCTAGAAATGGCTAGAGGCCATGAGATATTAAATGGAATCCATGTACACTAACTAAGTATGGACTTTGGTTGATCTACCTGAAGGGATCAAACCTATTGGGTGTAAGTGGGTCTTCAAGGTGAAAACTGACATGGATGGGCATGTGCATACCTATAAAGGTAGATTGGTGGCTAAAGGATTCAAGCAAATTCATGGTATAGACTATGATGAAACCTTTTCACCAGTTGTGATGAAAAAGTTTATTTGGATCATGCTTGTTATTGCTGCTTACTATGATTATGAGATCTGGCAGATGAATGTCAAAACTGCATTTCTTAATGGAATCTACTCGAGGATGTGTACATGACACAACCTAAGGGTTTTGTAGATCCAAAGCATGCTGGAAAGGTTTGTAAGTTGCAAAGATCCATTTATGAATTAAAGCAAGCTTCTAGAAGCTGGAATCTTTGATTTGATGATGCGATCAAAATGTTTGGTTTCATCAAGAATGAAGATGAACATTATGTCTACAAGAAGGTTAGTGGAAGCACAGTCATCTTTCTCATATTGTATGTAGATGACATACTTCTCATTGGAAATGATATCTCTACTCTTTAGTTAGTGAAGACTTGACTTGGAAATTGATTCTCAATGAAGGACTTAGGTGAAGCAGCCTATATTTTAGGCATCAAGATCTATAGAGATAGATCTAAGAGATTGCTTAGTCTAAGTCAGAGTATATATATTGACAAGGTGCTTAAACGTTTTGACATGCAAGATTCTAAGAAGGGATTTCTGTCAATATCACATGATGCGAGTCTTTCGAAGACTCAATGCCCCTCTTCTAAGGAAGCAAGGGACCGCATGGATCAGATTCCTTATGCATCTGCTACAAGGTCTATCATGTACACCATGCTTTGTGTACTCGCTTAGATGTCTCGTATATGTTAAGCATGATGAACATATACCAGTCAGATCCAGTTGAAGGTCAGTGGAGTACAGTCAAGAATATTCTTAAGTACTTGAAAAGAACTCAAGATTATTTGTTGATCTTTGGAGGCGATAAAGAGCTTGCTGTAAAGGATTACAGCGATTGTTGTAAAGGGTTACAGTGGTGCTAGCTTCCAAATTCACAAGGACGATTCTAGATCACAGTTAGGATAAGTATTTTACTTAAATGGTGGTCCTGGGTATTGGATACTACAACGATCCCATCTCATTCGAGGGATCATCAATATATGAGATATGAGGATATGTAGAGAACCGAACAATGCTAACATTACAGATCCTTTGACCAAGGCTTTGGCACCAAGGAAGCATGATGGTCATACTAGATCAATGGATATTAGATATTTTAGTGATTGATACTAGTGACATAAGGAGAATGTTAGTGAAAGGCCTAAGAGGCAATCAAGAGTTAATTGACGTGGACATTTTGTATCATATTTCGTTATTTCATTAAAGGGTAAAGGTTATGGTTATTATATTTATTTTAATTCAGTGCTGAATGAATAAATATAATAATGTCCTAGGGTAGTAGGTTCTAGTCTACAACATATCAATTAGCTGAATTGATAGTGGAATATTGTAGATATATAGAATGCTACTCTTAATTATTTCTTGTCAAGTATTAATATATAAGGATAATATTAATGCGCTGAGACTAGCATGTAGGTCAACGGATGACTTAATCTCATAAGTCATGGATATGAGATATCAGGTTGATACCTAAGTATATATTAGAGAATATGTAATGAATTGGCCCGCCATGAGAATGTTTCATGGATCATTATATGAGTGTCATAAACATTCTCATGTGACTATTGGTATGAATAGTTCTTAGACCTAAAGTCACTATAGTTCCCTACATAAGGAGTTGTGTATTTTAGTATCGTCAAACATCACCTATAATAGAGTGGACTATAAAGTCGATCACTGGGTATACAATGAGTTATGCGGAGGGATGTGAGTGATGTAGATGGGATCTATCCCTTCCATATAACGAAAGCGATATCTGTCGGCCCCTTGATTAGTAGGACACAATAATGCATGATCATGCTCAAATGAGTCAATATGCGATATTAAGCTTATTTGATTGAGTGTGTCTATTTGTAGATCAAGAAACATAAAGATTGATAAGATGATGACATAATCTATGCCTCATTGATTAATCTAGATATCAAGGATAGAGAGACTGAGTCATATAAGATAATAACTATGGGCAGGTTAGGTCGGATCTCGACTTTCTCGTCACTTGGGTAGCAATGATGCATTGCTAAATGTCACTCATTGTTTATGTATCTAAAATATTGATTTGGATACATTACCAATGTTACGAGAGTCTATTAGGTAACACACAAAGAACATGTTGGTTTGGAGATGGATATTTTAATTTGACTAAAATACTGAGGATCTTAAGATTAATGGGTTAATCTAAAGTGTTGGTGTCATCTTTGTAATGATTAGCACTAGTGCTAGTGGGAGATTGTTAGTAATAGCCCTAATATGAGATGATTTTGCTTATTGGATTAATGGTTAATCCAATATAATAATCGAATATATTAAGAGGAAAATAAAGAGAAATTTAATCCGAATTAGACTCATTGAGTCAGACTCAATTGGATCCAATTATTGAATTGAGTCTAATTTGAATTAGATTCATGGAGTCAATTTGGATTGATATTCATAGAATCAATTGGGATTGATAAGGTTCAATGAATTAGACCTATTGGGTGAACTTGAATTCACCAAGGAAGAGGAAAGGTCAATTTTGACTTGACCAAAACGGAAGAGGAAAGGTCAATTTTGACTTGACCAAAACGAAAAAGGAAAGGTCAATTTTGACTTGACCAAAAGACTCTTCATGAATGATGACTAAGAGTCAATTCATGAAGAAGATCAAGAGGCAAAAGGGAGATCAAGAGCCAAATGGACTTTTGGTATTCGATGGGAGTACAAAAGGAGGAATTTTGGTCATTGATTGTAAGAAAGTTCATTTTTTATCTTCTTCTCCTTCCTCCTCTTCTTCCTCTTGACTGATCCTTCCTCATGGCCGAATCACCTTGTGTGGCTAGCACCATAAAGTTGGTTCTTCTCCAAATCGAGAGTTCGTGAGACGAACGGAACATGTTCGTGTGGATACCATAAAAGCGCAGACACTTGATCACGCTGAGATCTGCATCCAAAGAAAGGTTGCTACCGGGATTGCGAAGGGAACGCATCAAAGGTATAATCCTCTCATGTAAGACTTAGTATATGATTTCCTTTCACATGGATCTACTGGAGGAACTAGATATTTTCGGCTGCACTTTCGCGTGTTTAGCGTCCTAGTTCCTTACACATATTATATTGAGCATCATAATGAAACCAAACTTCTAGAATCACTTCCCTCAAACTAACTTCTCTCTACAATCCCTCTCTTTCTCTCCCAACTCTCTCTCTCTCTCTCATTTTCTCTTTTCTTAGTTCTCAAGCATTCACCCAACCTTCTGATTGTCTAGATAATTCATCATGGAAAGTCAACTAGTGCTTAATCAACAGTCCCTGTATGATCGATATTTTTATTACTTGATGACATAACCGTGCACTTGCGGTTTGACATGAGTCGACTGATTTTTTTCAAATGAATTGATTTAAGGACAAGGATAAAACAAGAAGTGGGTACGTGATTTGATCATTTTAAAACTATAGTTCGTGATTTGGATATTTTGGAAACTTATCTACTCAGTTCGATAAAAAAAAATTGTTATTTCAAACCGAGAATAAGCAAAAAGAAAAGAAAAGGGTTTTTTCCCTTCCGTCACTGATGCCAACATAAAAGAGCTTTCCTTTTCTCAACTGCCCGTCGCCTCTAAGGCTTGCCAGCGCCACTTGCGGACTTCAGCCTCCTTCTCCAACTTGCCTCGCATCTCCGGCCTTGGACTGTCGAATAGCAAGGAAGGGTTGGTGGAAATTTTATTTCCGCCAAATTGCTTATTGCAACACCCGCTGTCGCCTCCTGCTACCCACTGTTGGCCACCGATAAGTCTCTTATCGGTCAGTACGACATCGAAGAGCAACCTCGACTGAAGCCTGTGTTGCCGCCCAAAGGGGTGTTTCCCCTTGCTATAGCACCCGCCGCCACCTTTTGCTGCCCACCACCAGCCAACTATTGGCCGCCAGTAAGTCCCTTGCCACACCAACCTTTTTCCACTTGTTTTCCAATGGAAGGGTAGCAGCGAAAGGTTGTTGGACAACAACCTATCTTGGCAAATAGCAACCTTGTGAAGGTTGCTCACCGGTCGATTTGTGTCGTCGGATTGCTTCGGCCGCTAGACACAAATCAAGTTGTGATCCATTTCTCATATCGTTCCGTCTCCCCACTTTTGCTAGTACCAAAGCAGAGACTTGACTCAGGCTTTGGAAGCCATCTTGATGAAAGATCAACGTGGATATGAATAGAGGCAAGGCTCCGAGAGTATCACTTCGTTGGTTCCAATTCCACTCCAGTTGATTCCGATGGAGGCTAGCCTTGCAAGGCTAGCAAACACTCTATACAAGGTCCATTAACAAACCCGTAGGTATAATTTATTATCATAAAATTTTTATTTTTATGATCATGTTTGGCTGTGTTGTATCATTGCATGTGTGTGGTATGTGTGATTAATAATTAGGAATTATTATATTTTTATTTCCATTGTGCATGTTTACGAAATGTGTTTTAGTATGTACCCATGTTGAGCTACCCTACATGATCCCCTCTATAGTTAGGCAATTAAATGTTTTGATGACTTGGACAACATGTTTGATTTAGGTTGGTTATTATATCTAATTTCTATGTTAAGTTGCCTTGAATCTACCATATATGCAAGTTGACTTGGCATCGTTAATGCAATCGACATCTAGTCAAGGTTGACCAAGCTCTAGTTAGCTTGAGTTAAATTTTGATGTTTGATCCATACATTTAATGGTAGAGTGAGATGTCAGGAGAAAGGAAAGTTTATTGGAGAGGGAGATTAAATCAACTTCAGTTCAAGGTTGACCAAGTTGTATTTTGATGGTTTAGACATAGATGGTTGAGAGAAAAATTAAGTAGATTAAAGGTTTATAAGATACTTAACAGTGGAGAAGTTTAAGTGGCTCACAGTTGGTCAAACATATAGTGATTGGAAGTCCAACAAGGAGTTGGCAATGGTGAAAATCAAGTAGGTCATGGAGGATCAGACACTTAACATGAAAGGGAAAATCCAAGTGTATCATAGAGGATTAGATATTTGCCATAAGATGTGAAGTCTAAGTAAGTCAATATTGACTAAACACTTAGCAATGAAGAAATCCTGGCAGATCAAATTTGACCGAAATTAGGCACAAAATGAAAAGTCCTGATAAGTCAACGGTTAGCATATGCTAAGCAATGATAACATTTTGATAGGTCAAGGTTGATCGGATGCTAAATAATAATGAAGTCTCGACAGGTCAAGGTTGACTGTATACTATACAATGGTGAGTTTTTGGCAGATCAACATTAATCGGATGCTAGAGAAATTAAGCCTTGATAGGTCAAAGTTAATTGAATGCTAGACAAAGAAAGTCATGTTAGGTTGAGCTCAATCGGATACTAAAACAAATGAGAATTAAACCTTGTTAAGGCTGAAATAGAGATATCAATCGATTATTATGGACCAACAATTGGCTAAGGGAGTTTACAATATATGTAATATGTTAAAGTAAACAGAATATTTAAAACTTAACTAATCAATTCGATTGATCATCATCAATTGATTGATGGAAACAATTAATCAACTGATGACACTACTATAGCAAAAAAAAAAATATTTGAGTTAATTTAGAAATTTGATTGTTGATGTAACACTGATAAGATATAACAATCGACTATTATAATCAATGCTGAGCTAGAAGAATCGTTCTATATGTGCAACATTTGAATTCTAGAAGAACAATTAACTAATGGTAACAAGCAATTGACTATTAGACGGTTTTCAGTCATGATAGCAATCTTGTAAAGGATGGTTTTGTGGAAGATTTTAGATGGCATTTCCAAAACACGTAAAATCGATTTTTACTTGTGTTATTAATTTGTTCAATTTTTGTTTCTATTTTTCCTCTGCATTTAACTCTGTGTACAAGCACAAGTGAAAGACTCATTTCGAATTGCTATCCACCACCTCTAGCAACATCATTGATCCCAATAGGCATGACCAAGGTGGTTGTTGGCTCAATGACTCAAGGTCCATGGAGATTGAAGTACAAGATCAAGCATTTGAGGGGCCACAAAACGAGATCCATAGAGATCAAAGAAGGATACTGAGGGGCTGCAAAAGTATAGCAAGCCAAAGAGGTGAACAACATGAGCGAAGGCAAGGCTCAGAGCATCCAAGTGGCGTACCTTAATGAGGGAAAGCCTCAAGGGCCAAAGAAACTCTACAAGAAATGTAAATGGAGCAATCTATATACAAGGGATAAGGGTATATGGCAGTTTAGATAGACTTAACTGTAATATAGTCAAAGTTAGGAGAATCAATCAATTGGTGTTGGGATCTAGTCAACTAGTGACTAAGAAAATGGCACCCTAAGTTTTTTAGAATTTTATGATTTGACTAGTCGATTGATAGTTTAGTTGACTGATAGCCAAGAGAGTCAATACCCCATCCTCATGTGTTTGGGGTATATGGTTTGCTCAATCGACTAGTAAATAGAGACTAGTTGATTGATGTTTAAATACCCCACGTTAATCTATTTAGGGTATTATGGTTCCACCAACCAATAATTTTGACCATCAACAAAGGAATAGAAGGGTTGTCAGTAGATTGAGTTTCTTTGTTCGAGAATAGAATATTTTTAAGTCAACTAGAGCAGTTGACTCAACATCAATCAATAAATTGATGGTAAATTTACTTGACTATGGTGCCACGATTGATTCAAATGTAATCAAAGATGAAATGCTTAAAATGACATGATTCAGATAAGATGACGATCACTTGACTAATGGTGGTCACATTAGCATAGTAGAATTCGAGGAGAAGGCTATAAAACATTTTGAGAGACTATGAAATAGACCATCAATAATATAGTATCAACGTCCATAGTTTACCACCAACATAGCTTCAATTGTTCTTACCCATTTGTGCCTTTTGTAATTGTCAAATTGTAAAAGGTTTTCCACCTCTAGTGCTAAGAAGGAAGAAATATATGTGGGTGAAATCGCCTCTAAGGTTTTGATGGTTTGATTTAAACAATATGTTTAAGAAAATTTGGTCAAGGGTAATTAATTAATAACTTGATTATGGTTAATCAAGTTAAGTGAAGAGTCCAATCAAAGTCAAGATTTAGTTGAAGCATGTAAATGAGTAAGAAATTCAAGTAGGATCTAATACTTGGCTGGTGGTGAAAAGATCTAGTGGGACTAGGCAATTCAAGTCCTAGTGGGATTAGGCAAGGGAAGGCCTGGTTAGGAACCAAGCAATGGAAGTCCAAGCGAGGATAGGTAGTGGAAGATCTGGTTGGGAACCAGACAATGGAAGTCCTAGTAGGATTAGGCAGTGGGAGACCTAATTGAAAACTAGGCAATGAAAGTTCTAGCAGGGCTAAGCTGTAGAAGACTTAGTTAGGAATTAGACAAATCTAGTTAGAAACTAGGTTAAGTCCAAGGTGGGTAAGCTAGGAGCTAAACACTTAGCAAAGAAAGAAATCTTGGAGGAATAAACTTTAAGCAAGTGAACCTAGTAGGTTAGGTAAACCAAGTACTAGGTTTTCCATGTTTTGCTTATTGTTTGCTTGTTTGTTTTATAGAAAACAACAATTAGACTAAGACTCAGGTGAGATCAGTTGAGAACTAGTTCGGGTCATCGGACTAATGATCTGGTCAACCGAAAGGATCTAGTCGACCATAAGGATCCAATCGACAACGAGTTGGTTCTCAAATAAGTTTTGACTAAGCTCCAGGCATGTTCCAGTCAACCAGAATGTCAAGACTAGGCTCAAAGAGGATCAAGTTTGTAGTCGAGTCAACGGAGGTCGAATCGATCGAAGAAGTGCCAATCAAGTTGTATAAAAGGGGAGTTAAGGCAGCCTCTTCTTACAATTCTTGAAAACCTCTATCTTCGTGCTAATGCTCAGAAAGTGCTCCAAACTTTGCTTGTGTGGTTCGAGAAGCGCCAGGAAGAGTGTCGCAACATTCAAGATTTCCAACAGTTCATCACGAATTTGTTTTCATACTTGTATTGTATTTACATATCTATTTTTCATATTTGTGATTATCCTTACAAATTCTATAAGAGGTTTCTCCGCCTCTAGAAGAATCTGAAAAGGTAAAAAACATTAGTGAACTGACACTGGGTGCATATTTTAGATATACTAACCCTACGAGTTGTGAACCAAATAAATCTGGTATCTTCTTTTTATTGTTTTATTTTACTTTATTCTATCACGTATTTCTAACACTCTGATTGACAAGAAAATGAAAGAATGAAAAATTTTTAACTAAGTTATTCACTCCCCTCTAGCGTTGAATAAGATCCTACAATATAGTGGTGTTTTGAAAATGATCTGCCTAAAAAATTATAGGTCAGGGTATAGAAGTTTGGAAGCTATAAAACCACATTAAATCGTGGAACACTCTGGTTTATGTTTTTTTCTGTATTATTTACTTTCTGCTGCATATACTTTTGTTGAATATTGATCTTGTAAGAAGTAATATTTACTTTTTGAATATTACTTCCTACAAGATCAATATTCAACCCCCTTCTATTACATCAATCACAACACCACATGACCTTCAGGGCATAGTTGAGCCAGTCACAACATGGTATATTTATAGAATTGGATAAGGGTTGATTTCTAATGAAGCCACGGAAATATCTTCCATGTGGTGACTTACTTCGATTTCCTGATTTACACCCTCTTAATGGTGTGGGATAGTAATGGGATTGTCAAGATGACAAATTTTACCTTTTTTGCATAATCACAACACCACACGATCCAACAGTAGTTTGATTCCTACTCGTATATTTAAGATGTTTGATTCCTACCCACATATTTTCCTTTTTTAGAAATTTGGTCTACATAGCACCAAAATTAGTCTCACCAGTTGCCCATAACGTGTCCATTAAGACTGTTAAAGGTCCTTATATTTTTGGATTAGCAACCTATCATAGTCTAAAGCCTTGGTCACAATGTCCCAATTGATCATGTGTAATGTATAAATTATTACCCATTTAAGTTCCTTTAGTAAGAAGATGGGAAGGAATAAAAACCTTCATGTAATAAATAGGCATGGTAGTAAGTAACTGCTTCATAAGTGTATTCATCCTTCCATGGACAGTGTTCATTCTACTTAACTAGCTAACTTCCTTTTGGCCTTGTTAATGATGTGTACGAAATGATCTCTTTTTCTTTTCGACAACTAGATTGAAACACAAATATTTGTTAATAGAGTCAGATGAATAAAGTTAGCCCAAAGTGAATCATCTGACAAGATTTTTACCTTTAGGAACTAGAACTGGCAACATAATTCGATTGAGCAAAGCAATCTATCGAAAACCTTCTTGTTTCACTAAGTAGTCACCTTCCCCTAAGGAAGCTAAAATTTTGAATCTTGAACTTTGCCTTGTTTGTTGTGGGGCTCTTGTGCTCTTTCCTTGTGTTTGCCTCAACATTCCTTTTCCTCCCAACCTTCCCAACTAGCACCAAAGGGCTAATATTAGGAGGATTGCCATAATTATTTCTAGAATCCTTCACAAAATCAAGCACCAAATTTAGCAACAAAAGATCATTCCCAATTTAGTGATTCTCCTGAAATAGCACGATTTTTCGAAATAAGATCATCCTCTGACAGCCAAAACATCCCAAACAGGTTCTAATGAGGGCTAGTTCTCATTTATATTCCTCGCGACCATCCAAATTATGTTCCTCACACGTGAGACATATGAGACGTAGGCTTTCGTATTCGATGCAGTGAGAACATCTCGTTGTCAAGAACTTTGTAGTGAGGCTTTTATTGAGGCTCAACTTCACACAAATAAGTGCAAATTTCCTCTGAAGATAATTTGTGAATTAATATATTCTGATTGTTTTGCCTATAATGCTACACACCAAGCGCAAACAATGATCATTGAGGTATTCTATCATAAGTTTGGGTATGTAGATGTTGGGATCTTTGTATTAGTGCAATCTGAGCGCAGATAGAATGATAGTATATCATCGTTTTGGCAAAGTCGAGACTAGAGTTAGACTCTATTTCTTTAAGACGAATTTGTCCCGCACACAGTGCTCACGGAACACGGCAATCATCTCCCAAGATACAATGACTTTATCTTGCGATAGCAGCACTGCAAATCGCAAGATCTCCGAACCAAAGAAGGCTTATCGAACTCTCCAATGCAAGTATGGAATGCAATGTTTGCTTTGATTGGAAGGAATTGAGTGAGTGAAATGAGGATATGAGGGACTTTATTTATACTAAATGAAGGGGTATAAGAACCTCTTGGTTCAATTAGATCTCATCCATTCATTTTGAATTGGATGATGTAGATCACATCCTTTCCTAAGAGGCACATTACCCCTTCATAAGATGTCACCCTTTAACTATCCAAAAGGCACTTAAAATTTTTAATTTCTCATTTATAATTTCTAACAATCCCCCACATAAATGAAAATTAATGCATGCATGTTATCACCTAAGGAGAGTTCAATCGATAAGTTAATACATCGAAAGAGGTAGCTTGTGACTTTGAACCTTCCGTAGTGGAATGCTATTGAGCATACTAGGTTGCGCAGTGAACGTGATGTCTTAAACTACTCAGCGGTTTGTGTATACTAAGATAATAACACCTACACAGAGACTTATCTCACCTACTTTTGGTTCTCATAGTTGGTTCCATTTTAGCCATGGACATCATCTTGGATTCATGAGTGTTTCATTGAAGCGGTCAGTCTTCACACTCACAAAGGTAATACTTCTATCAAGAGTTTCCTGCCATACTCTACCTTATAAAGGTATAGAAGTCATTAAAAGCATACCCTTAACCTCACTACATGTGGTAGGATAGCACAAGTTCATCCTAGGATTGGGATAGAGATAATATATCTTGTGTGCTATAACACAACTTCTGTAACTTTGTTGTCCCATTGAACCAAGATCTTGAGATCTCCAGTCAACAAGATTGGGTTACCGCTACAGTTGTTTTAGTTATAGATTTTTAGTCTCATTCCTCTCGATGAGCAGTAAACTTGATCTTGACTTAGCCCCTTCGTAAGAGGGTCTGCCTAGTTATCTTTTGACTTGACATGGTTGATTGCAATCACTCCGTTGGAGATCAACTGCCTAATGGTATTGTGCTTGCGATGTATATGTCGAGACTTACCATTACACATACTACTCTGTGTTCTTCCAATCGTCGATTGACTATCACAGTGTATAAATAAGGTGGGCACAAGTTTCTCCAGTTCGGAATATTTTCCAAGAAATTCCTCAGTCATTCAGCTTCTTCTGCTGCTTTGTCTAGTGCTATAAACTCGGATTCCATAGTTAACTGAGCAATGCATATCTGCTTTATGGATTTCCAAGATACTGCTCCTCCACCGATTGTAAATACATACTCACTAGTGGATTTGGAATCTTTTATATCTCATATCCAATTAGCATCACAATATCTATCTAAGACAGCGAGATACGTTCCGTAATGTAATCCGTAATTCATAGTATATTTCAAATATCTAATAACTCGCATCAATGCTTTCCAATGGGTGTCGTTTGGATTACTCGTAAAACGACTCAACTTGTTTACCACACAAGCAATATCTGGACGTGTGCAGTTTGCGAGATACATCAAACTGCCTATTAACCGAGAATATTCCAATTGCGATATGGGCTCACCATGATTTTTCACTAAGTGTTTACTTAGATCCATAGGTGTTTTTACTATAGAGAGATCATACACATTGAACTTTTTTAACACTGACTCTACATAATGGGATTGTGTCAAAACTATCCCATCGGATGTCCTGAGAATTTTAATTCCTAATATAACATCTACTAGACCCATATCTTTCATATCAAAATTCTTGGTCAACATTTTATTTGTACTCATGATTGCTACCCATTGTAAGCATGTCGTCTACATATAGACAAACGATTACATGCCCTTTAGGTGTGTGTTTAACATAAATGCATTTGTCACATTCATTTATTTTGAACTCGTTTAACAACATTGTTTTGTCAAATTTTTCGTGCCATTGTTTAGGTACTTGTTTAAGTTCGTACAATGACTTAACAAGTCGACACACCTTTTCCTCTTTTCCTGGAGCTACGAATCTCTCAGGTTGCTCCATATAGATTTCTTCTTCCAACACACCATTTAAGAACGCAGTCTTAACATTCATTTGGTGTATTTCAAGGTTAAATAGTGCTACGATGGCTATCAGCACTCGTATGGACATAATCCTTATCACCGGTGAGTAGGTATCGAATTAATCAATGCCTTCCTTTTACTTGTATCCTTTGGCTACAAGTCTAACTTTATACTTGTCAATCGATCCATCAGCTTTATACTTACGTTTTAGTATCCACTTACAACCTATGGTTTAGTACCAGAAGGAAGGTCCACTAATTCCCAAGTATGGTTATTCATGATAGACTCGATTTCATTATTGATAGCTTCTTTCCACAATGTGGCGTCGGGACTAGAGAGAGCTTCGCTTAATGTTCTTGGGTCCATTTCCAACATAAAAGTCATGAAGTCCGACCCGAATGATTTCTCAACTCTAGCATGTTTGCTCCGACGTGGCTCTTCGCTTTGATTGTCAATAGTCCTTTTATGACAACTAAGTTCAAAAACATCATTTTTGCTAGAACTTCCATTGTTATTACTTTGAATGTTTCCCTTCTTATTCGGGAATATATTTTCAAAGAATATCGCATTCCGAGATTCTATGGTTGTTCCCACATGAGTATCAAGAATGTTTGACTTGTGAACTATAAAACGATATGCACTACTATTATGGGCATATCCGACAAATATCGCATCGAATGTTTTAGGTCCGATTTTTATTTTCATTGGCTTGGGTACTTCGACCTTTGCTAAGCACCCCCAAACCTTCAGGTATTTGTACGATGACTCACGGACTTTCCATAGCTCATATGGTGTTTTATCATTTTTCTTGTGAGGGATTTTGTTAAGAATGTAGTTTGTTGATAATATAGCCTCCCTCCATAAGTTTTGGGGTAAGCCTGAATTTATCAACAAGGCATTCATCATTTCCTTTAATGGCCGATGTTTACGTTCAGCAACACCATTTGATTAAGGCGAGTAAGGCGCCGTTGTCTGATGGATAATGCCAGATTATGAATAAAACTCATCAAACGGTGTACTATATTCTCCACCTCTATCGCTACGAATTATTTTAATTCGTTTATCAAGTTGATTCTCAACTTCTGTTTTATAGGTTCTGAAAGCTTCTAAGGCTTCGTCTTTACATCTTAAAAAAAAGACATAACAGAACCTCGTGTAGTCATCGATAAAAGTAATAAAATACTTTTTACCTCCTCTAGTTTGCACGAATTTTAAGTCACATAGATCACTATATATTAACTCTAGAGGAGTCATTGACCTTTCCACCGAATGAAAAGGTAGTCTCGTCATTTTTTCTTCCACACACACTTCACATTTGTGTGTTTTGTCCATATTGACATTTGATAATAAATTTAACTTGACGAGACATTTAAGAGTATTATTATTGACATGCCCAAGTCAATCATGCCATAAATTAAAGCACTCAACAGCATAGCTAGAAGCTTTTATTTTATTACCATCAAAGTCACGGTGTACAGTCATTACAACCATTTTGAACAGACTTTGTTCTAAAGACCCCTTATCCATGAATACACCATTCTTCGTAAAAACAAAGTTGTTTGATTGGAACAATAGTCTGAAATCAGCTTTAACAAGTGACGATCCAGAAACTAGGTTCTTCCTGATGTCAGGAACATGGAACACATCAATGAGAGTTAGCTCTTTTCCAGACGTCATTTTCAGAACAACCTTCCCAAGTCCGGCAATCGGGGATGTTGTGCGATTGCCCATATAGCGCTTTCTTCCACTTATCGGAGTATACTTGGAGAACATCGCCTTATCAGAACATATTTGGCTTGTTGCTCCAGTATCGATCTACCACTTCTTAGGGTTATCCATCACCGTGTTGGCTTCAAACATGACCGCAGTGAGATCCAATTCTATGTCGTCAACAGTTACGACCTGGTTCGCAACATCCTTCTAACTCTTGGTTGGCTTCTTCGGGCGTCTGCAGTCTTTGGACATGTGTCCTAGCTTTCTGCAGTTGTAGCATGTGCCCTTGAATTTCTTGCCTTGAGCCTTCATTTTGGATTGGTTCGGCTTTTTGCCTTTTGGCTCAGCCAGGTTTGACATCTCGTCAGCTACTCGCTTTGTTCCTCTAGAGTCGGACATCTTTCGATTATCTTCCTCAATTCGTAGCTTTAGGATAGGGTCTTTAAGTCTCATCTCCTTTTGCTTGTGCTTTAGGTAATTTTTGAAATCCTTCCATGACGGAAGGAGTTTCTGTTAAAGTGTATACTAAAAGCCTAGCTTTTTGTAAATATTTATTTTTGAAATAAAGAATCACATTAGTCAAATGTCTACATTTATATGCTAAGTGTAGTTATTCAATTAATTTATATTGTAGATAACATTTTGTGTGGTGTCACACACAGAAGATCATGTTATCAATTCCTTATAAATTATAAACAGTAGTTCACGACTAAGATGGAAAGGAACAAACCATTGGAATAGTCGTAAAGTAATTTGATATTAGTTTATCTTAACTATAAAATTACACTAGTACACTCTGAGTGTATTGAACAGGACCATTTAAGGTAAGTTCTTTTTATGCTGACTGAATAAAAGAACAAGACTTTTGTTATTATGGAAGTGTGTGCTCTTAATCCTGATATAATAACAAACACATATATCTAGTATTTATTTCTTTGACTTATCAATGGGTGAGATTTAGCTCGATAAATCAAGAGGCCCGATAAGTTGGAAAATGATATTATTTATAGTGTGTGTTGTTGATTATAGAAGGAAACTGTGTCCTAATAATCTAGATTAATGATGTCCCCAAGAGGAGCTCATAAGGACGGTCATGTAAACCCTACAGGTGGACTTAGTCCGACATGACGATAAGGTTGAGTAGTACTACTCTTGGACTAAGATATTAATTAAAATGAATTGTCAATAACTCACTTAATTAATGAGCATTCGACATCTTAAACACAGGGAGACTGACACACTCATGATAAGAAGAAGCCCAAAATATAATTTGGGATTGGTGCGGTAGTTCATGTAAAATACCAGAAAATAGAGAATAATAATAAGGGAATTTTTTGGAAGTTTTAGAAATTTTTCGGAGCTTGTACGGACGAGTTAACGGGGATAAAAAAAAAACGGGGCCCCGGAAAAGCCTGTTTAGGTTATCCCATTTAAGTGAGGAAATTTTTATATTTACATTTCCTTTTTATTTTATTTTCTTTATTTTCTTTATTTGTTTTTCCCTTCTCTGCCTCGCCGAAACTGAGTGCCGACTCCTCCTCTGCGTGCACCCGAGCCGTCGGTTTGCCCTAACCGCCGGCCCCGGTGGTTTCTTCCTCGCCGGCGCTTGATCAAGAGCCGAACCCCTCTCCTCTCTGCGCCTTCTCCACCCGACAGCACCGCCGGGTGCTCTACCCCCTCGCGACCATTCTTACTTAACCGGCGGTTCCCTCTCCCTTCCAGCGACGCCGACTGGACCGCCGACACCACTCGATTGCTGGCTGCCGACTCCCCTCTGCCCTAGCGTCGACGTCCCACTCCTGACGCCACAGCGTCGCGGCCGATGGCTAGCCACCCGAGCTCTCGTCGCCGGCTAAAATTCCCTGTTCCCTAGCCGCGAGCCACCGAGAGCCCTCTGATTTTTGCCACTGTGCCCTAGTTGCGATCCTCCTCAGCCGCTGCCCCTTTGACCCGATGCCCTAGTGCCATTGATGTTCTCTGCCGGTTCACCACCACAGTAGCAAGTGGAGTTCGCCTGAGAGAAGGCTGCTAACCTGGATTTGGAGTGAAGCTTGCAAGGTATTGGATTTGCAGGATTTGATTTCATGATTTGTACTGGAATTTTAACTGTATGATGGATATTTGACCTATACAGCAGGATTTGGGAATTTTAGTGTTGGATTTGGAGGTTAGCGGCTCTACCTAGCTCCGGGCATTGTTTTGGCAGCAACTTCTCCGGCTGTGATTCAATAGAGGAGGGCAAATTAGGTAAGTTTTAGAAGTGATTTCGATTGTACATTGGAGTTTGTTTGTTATTTGATGATGGTGTTATGCTTGGTGGTGGAAAATAATTTCTAATTATAAGTGTGGATTGGAGGAAATGGTTGTGTTGATTTGAGGTGCTAGATTTACTGAGAAACAGATTTAATAGGGGGATAAATCAGATTTAATTGATGATTAATTGTGTTGGTTTATAGGAGGAATTTATCCTTGCTGTTGTTACACATAAAATGGAAATTTGGAATAGTTACTGTTTCTGGTAAATAAGTATTTGCATTTGGTTATGCATTTGAGTTGTAGCTAAATAAAATATTTATATATTGGTGACACAGGACTGTGACTCGAGACGAGTATCTCGACGTCGTGTTTGGACCAGCTTGGACTTTTCGATTTGAGACGGGTACTTTTGACTTTTTGTCTTTGATATGCTTAGTAATGAAATTAACATATTGCATCAATTGTGTTACTTATCTGTTTCGGTTAATCACTACCCAAATCTTGATACATGTTTGATTGATTGATTTGTTTTGCATCCCATGTATACTTTACCTGTCTATACATGCTTATAGGGGTAGTGATATACCATGCTTCACCATGTTCAGGACCTAGGTTTTTATACCTTCTGTGTACCTTTGATTCGATATGATTCGTTGACCTAGGGTGGATTTTTCTATATATATGGATTAGGTCAGGATGTTTATATGGTTATTGTCATGCATCATTTGCATGATTGCATGCTGTGCGATAGTCCGCTCCATTATTGTTAAGCACATCGCCAGTTACATGGATCTGCACACACCACCACTCATGGGTTAGTGGTCGATTCAGGCAGAGTGTGTTGCAGTAGGGACTCTGTTAGGCATCGTTGGTCCGCTCATGGGTAGTGTGACACAACGAGTTATCCGGCAGGGATTCCTCCCCGTCATCGTGTACCGGGAGTTGAGAGCATTGCGCTCCCCCATCTATGATTTGGGGTAGGAGGATAGGTGTACTCCGACAGCATCCCGTCCACTCGGTCACTCATCAGGAGTAGTGACGACAGAGTGCACGGTTGTCACAGCCCTACCCACTCGGCCTCACTATTGTGTGAGATGATCGACTGGCGTCAGGGGTGACCAGGACGCATCATTGGCATCATATGCATGATGCATTTATTGCTTGTGTTTGTGTTTGCTGCATTTATATGCTGCATATTGTTTGGATACCTATGTTTGACATGCATACAGGACTTCCCTATACCACTGACTGTTTGACCTTATACTCGGGACCTGGTTAGTACAAGATTCTCCTGTTTAGATGCATTTTTATCTTTCTTATCAGGAGACTGTACGCATGATTAGTGCTAGGTGTTGTTTCTTTACTTTGCATATCAATTGTACCTGCTGAGTGTTGGACTCACCCCGCCTCCATTGTTGTTATTTTCAGGTTGATGCTGTCAGGAGGGAGTTCCAGTCGCTGGTCCCCACAGCACATAGTGCTACTCCTCTGCTGGTTTTTGAGTTGTTGTTTTATTTTAGCTTTCCGCTATCAGACTTTGTTTTAGTTTTGTTTTGGACTTTACATATGGATATTGTATGGAATCTTTCCGTTGGATGGACTTTTGGTATGATTTGGATTTACTCTACTACATGTCTGCCTGGACGGCAGAAGAGGTGAGTTCGTCGGTTTTGAGCTTTACGAGTGTAGTTGAGTAGGGTGGTTTTCGAGTCAGAGTATTACTACTTTGTTTGATTATATATATAACTGCGTGGATGGTTGTGTGGAATGTGTTTTTATTTCTTGTTATTATTCCAGCCGCCTGTGGCTGAGGTATATGAGATGTAGAAAAGTTTCAGATTGTCCGCTGTATAGGGGAGATGCTGCCGAAATTTCTTCGGATAGGGACTCCTCTCGGGCGTGACAATTTAGTGGTATCAGAGCACAGGTATACGATCTTTTGTTTTCATATTTTTGATGTTTGGGATAACCTGATACCAATTTATTTACTTGGTATCAGAGCGCCAAGTTGGGCGATACTTGTTGGATTTTTATATTTTGGATTTTCGAGATTTATCTGATACCAATTTATTGGTATCAAAGCAGGTTACGATACCTGCTTTTGGTGTTCTGGATTTTTGGATATCTATTTCAGTTTGTTGGATTTCCGAGATTTGTCTGATACCAATTTATTTGGTATCAGAGCGGGTTATGATACCTACTTTTGGTGTTTTGGAGATTTATCGGATACCTGTTGTTGGTATTCTGGATATTTGGGTTAGCCAGGTTTGCGAGTCAAACTGGGCATTTTCGGATTTTCAATATGGTTATGTTTAGGATTTCCGTTTCGGATTTATTTGGATTTCCGGCGATATGTACGTTCGGAATTTTGAGGTCAAATTGGGGACTGGACAGCGACGGAACATCTCCAGACGGCATATAGGTATGATGTTTAATTTTATAGTTTATGACAGGTATTAGCATTCTTTATTTAGTACCTGTCTGGTTGCTGTAGCACATATTACTTGTGATGGGTTAGCCATTGAGGATGGTTGACCTTAATAGAGATAAAGGATTATAATCTCTGGTGATTTTTCTTATCATACCATCAGTAGTGTTAGCTTCTGTTACTATTCGTAGGAGATGGAGGCACATACTAGCCTCTGCTATTGTTAGCTGGGTAGTGGATGATACCTACATATTTCTGTTGACTTAGCCAGGAGAGTTTTATACTCATATCTTTTGGATATTAGGGTACCAGGTACGATGGAAATTGATCATTGGGGGTTGCCATGTTTGATCATTATTGAGAATGGTTTGAGGTTGAGGGATATTGTGAGATCAGATATTATGATATGTTGATTTCTAATGATTTATGAGAGTAAATGTTATGTGGTTGTCTGATGATCAATTACTAGATATTTGCTTTGATGATCTATTAGTGGATAACTATTTTGATGATTTATATTTGGGTTGTCATTGATGGTGACATAGTGAGTGTCATTTATGATATTCACAGGTTTGATGATTATGGTTGGTGATCAGATTATAAATTGGGTGCTGGAGAGTTTACGGTTGAATGTGCCTATGAGATTTTAATAAATCTGGTTGGTTATGGATAGTTAACAGGATGAAAAAAAAAAAATTGATATATGCTTCCTCTGATATGAGACTATGTGGATAAAAAATGATTGATGTTTTGAGTGCTAACTTGCCCTCATGGGGAGTAGAGATTTATTCATCTGATATAGTGTGGGCTGATGTTTTTGAGGATGAAGATGAGAGTGTCATGATGTTCTTAAATTCTGACTTTTTCTTTTGGGTCATACACATTTATACATATGATATTATGTGGTTGGATATACTTTAGTTGCTTGAGGAGGATTAAGGTATTCTTGATTAGTTGGTAGATGAATGATTTAGCTTTGTTGGTTGATCAGTAAAGGATTGTCATGATCTATTTTTAGAGGTTCGAACCTTTAGCTTATTTGTGCTTAGTTATGTATCTAGAGCACCTTTGAGTACATGTTTTGTACTAACGTGGGAAGGACTGATTTAGTCAGAAATCATTTTCAGCTTGGATAGTTTATAAAGGATCGATGTATCCTATTCCATGAAGACTTTGACCGTGGACTGTATATACCTGGTGGGATAACTTAGAGGGTGCGTTGGGATATGTGACCCCGCTGGTGTAAGGAAGTTTAGAGCTAATTGCTTAACACTTATGGGATACAATCGTTACTAGTATAAACTGGGAGAGTACATTTGGATTTATGATGATAAAATTTTTCCCATTGGATATAGTCTTGGTAGTGTATGACATTGACTGGCAATGTTATATCACGGTGTGTATATTTTTCTTGTCCGATATCAGTTCCTTTGAACCTAGAGCAGGGTTGTTACTGGATGATTAGGCTGCTTTATTTTGGGTTGCCTTTGATTGATGTATTCATGCTTGATACATATGCATGAATTTTGTTTAGATATACCGGTAACCCATGAGTGTTGGTAGCATAAGGTTGGTCTCTTTGATTGAGCTGGTATGCTGATTTTGCATGTATATCATGATTGTTTTGGGTTGTAGGAGTCCTGTGGTAGACTGTCCATTTGCAAGTAGTATATGTATCCATGTTCTGATATGGTTTGAAGGTTCCTTGTGGATCATAGATATGTAGTTGGGTGTATGTATCTGGAGGTATTATTGAAGATATCTTGTTGATTAAATCCGAGATATAGTATAAGTACATCGGTGGTGTTTTGATGGAGGCATTTTGTCGATTTAATCTGAGTTGGGATATGTACATATTTGTTTGGTGTGGTATCTGAGGTAACTTTTTGATTATGTTTGATTTGTGAGTGCACATGGGTTTAGTATGCTTTATTGGAAGTATATGTTGGTTATACTCTTGGCATAGATGAAAATATGTCATGTGAGTGTTGTTTGAGGTGTATTGTTGATTGTACCTACATTGATTTTGCACACGTGTTCGGTATGTGTTGTTGGAGGTATCATACTGAATATACCTGAGTTGTGAGTATGTTTGGTGTATAATAATTGGAGGATTTTGTTGATCATACATATGTTGTGTGAGCATGTGTGCTAGGTGTATACATTGGTAGCAACATGATGATTCTACTTATACTGAATGCAGAATGTGGAGTGACTGCATTATGTCATTTGTTGAATTAATCCATCAACTAATTTTCCTATCAGTGGATGACCCACTAGGATGCTAATAGAGTTGATGATGGATTTGATTAGTTAATAGGTTGTTATATCCTAGGCTAACCACAGTGAATTGTGGTAGAGAGATTTTGTACAGTCTCTAGCTGGATAGTTAGGTGCCTTGGGGTACTTAGGTATTGTTTTGTGGTGGAGCGTTGCTCCCACATATCACGGATTGCTGGTAGCGGAGTATTGCTCCTATATTTATTGCAGATACATATTTCAGATTATTTGTGGTGGAGTGTTGCTCCCACATATTGAGGATTTCTTGTGGTAGAGCGTTGCTCCCACATATGTGGTGTTTCCTGTGATGGAGCGTTGCTTTCACCCTGGAGGATTTATTCTTTGTTAATTTATGTTATTGATGATCAGATTTTTTTCGGTTTATTATCGAAGATCTTATGGATAGGAATGTCTGTGATACGGACATTATGTGTCTTGGTTTTTGCTATATAGGCTTACAGCGCCTTAGATGTTTTCAGGGACTCGATGATCCTGGTATGTCGAGGATGTTTGGATAGGTTTCCATTATCTTTGTGGACGATGTTGTGATCTATTTCAGATCCGAGGTGAGTCACGTACACTACCTTTGCATAGATCTAGAGATGATTCGACGAGAACATCTATATGTGATTATCAGTAGTGCTGGTTTGGATTGTCTTTTGTTATGATGTTTGGGACACACGGTCACTAGTAGGAGTGTACCGTGGTTCCACAGGAGATAGAGGTTGTTACCGTTGGGAGCAGCCGAAATCAGTGTAGGAGATCCGCAGTCTTTTGTGACTCGCAGGATATTACAGACCTTTCGTCGAGGGTTTCTTCCGCATAGCTATGCTACTTTCACGCGTGACCATGAAATGCGTGAAGTTTACTTGGACTGAGGATTTCAAGACCAGCTTCTAGGAGCTGAAGCGGAGACTAGTGTCGGCTTTGATTTTTGGTTTTTACCTTCAGAAGAGGACGAATTTGTCCTCTACACCGACGCGTCTCTACAGGGTATGGGTGCTATTCTGAGGTAGCACGGTAGAGCGTTTTTATATGCTTCTCGATAGTTGAGGGAGCCTGAGAAGAAAATACTCAGTTCATGATCTGGAGTTGGCCGTTATTATTTTTGCCCTGAAGATTTGGCGGTAGTACTTGTATGATATTACATTGAGATTCTCACTGACCATCGGAGTCTCAAATATCTGTTCACTCAGAAGGAACTTAATCTTTGACCGAGGACATAGATAGAGTTCCTGAAGGATTATGATTGTACCATTAGCTATCACCGGGGAAAAGCTAATGTGGTTGCCGATGCACTTAGCTAGAGGTCCAGAGGGACTTTAGCTTCCCACCGAGTTGTGGTCACAGATTTGATTCAGGATTTCTTTGAGTTAGACATTGAGGAACAGGGACAGACAGAGCAGGGTATTCTTGTTACCATAGTTGCTCAATCGTCGATCAGGACGAGAATCCGAGAGACCCGGTTGTTGAGACCTCATGGAGCTCAATGTGAGGCAAAGTGGTCCATATTATCAGCAGAGGATGTCAGAGGCATAAGATTGCCAGAAGTGTTATGCTGACCGGAGTCGGAGACCCTTAGAGTTCTCCATTTGCGACCAGGTATTTCTGCGAGTTTCACCCACGAAAGGGGTGAAGAGATTGGCCTCAGAGGTAAGCTAGCTCCGCGATACATTGGACCTTTCCAGATCTCGGAAAGGATTGGAGCAGTAGCTTATCGGTTGGCACTATTGCCGTCCTTGGTAGGCGTTCACGCCGTATTCCACGTATCTACGCTGAGGAGATACGTACCCGATCTGATACATGTGTTGATAGATAATCTCAGTTCTCCTTTCAGCCTGACGTCACCTATGAGGAGGTTCCGGTATGGATTCTAGACCGGAAAGAACGTCAGTTGCGGAACAAGACTATTCGGCTGGTTAAAGTCGGATGACAACATCATTCGGACGAGGAGGCTACTTGGGAGCTCGAGGATACAATCCGAGCTCGATATCCCCATCTTTTCACAGGAGGTATGTGATTTAATTTACCGTTCAGCATTTATACTCTTTACCTGTTGTTAGTAATGTGCTGATGGTAGATAACGAAATTTGGGGACCAAATTTTTATAAGTGGGGGAAAATGTAAAATACTAGAAAATAGAGAATAATAATAAAGGAATTTTTCGGAATTTTTGAAAAATTTTCGGGAATTTTTCGAAGCTTGTACGGACGAGTTAACGGGGATAAAAAAAACGGGGCCCCGGAAAAGCCTGTTTAGGTTATCCCATTTAAGTGAGGAAATGTTTATATTTATATTTCCTTTTTATTTTATTTTCTTTATTTTCTTTATTTGTTTTTCCCTTCTCTGCCTCGCCGAAACCGAGTGCCGACTCCTCCTCTGCGCGCACCCGAGCCGTCGGTTTGCCCTAACCGCTGGCCCCGGTGGTTTCTTCCTCGCCGGCGCTTGATCAAGAGCCGAACCCCTCTCCTCTCTGCGCCTTCTCCACCCGACAGCACCGCCGGGTGCTCTACCCCCTCGCGACCATTCTTACTTAACCGGCGGTTCCCTCTCCCTTCCAGCGACGCCGACTGGACCGCCGACACCACTCGATTGCTGGCTGCCGACTCCCCTCTGCCCTAGCGTCGACGTCCCACTCCTGACGCCACAGCGTTGCGGCCGATGGCTAGCCACCCGAGCTCTCGTCGCCGGCTAAAATTCCCTGTGCCCTAGCCGCCAGACACCGAGAGCCCTCTGATTTTCGCCACTGTGCCCTAGTTGCGATCCTCCTCAGCCGCTGCCCCTTTGACCCGATGCCCTAGTGCCATTGATGTTCTCTGCCGGTTCACCACCACAGTAGCAAGTGGAGTTCGCCTGAGAGAAGGCTGCTAACCTGGATTTGGAGTGAAGCTTGCAAGGTATTGGATTTGCAGGATTTGATTTCATGATTTGTACTGGAATTTTAACTGTATGATGGATATTTGACCTATACAGCAGGATTTGGGAATTTTAGTGTTGGATTTGGAGGTTAGCGGCTCTACCTAGCTCCGGGCATTGTTCTGGCAGCAACTTCTCTGGCTGTGATTCAATAGAGGAGGGCAAATTAGGTAAGTTTTAGAAGTGATTTCGATTGTACATTGGAGTTTGTTTGTTATTTGATGATGGTGTTATGTTTGGTGGTGGAAAATAATTTCTAATTATAAGTGTGGATTGGAGGAAATGGTTGTGTTGATTTGAGGTGCTAGATTTACTGAGAAACAGATTTAATAGGGGGATAAATCAGATTTAATTGATGATTAATTGTGTTGGTTTATAGGAGGAATTTATCCTTGCTGTTGTTACACATAAAATGGAAATTTGGAATAGTTACAGTTTCTGGTAAATAAGGATTTGTATTTGGTTATGCATTTGAGTTGTAGCTAAATAAAATATTTATATATTGGTGACACAGGACTGTGACTCGAGACGAGTATCTCGACGTCGTGTTTGGACCAGCTTGGACTTTTCGATTTGAGGCGGGTACTTTTGACTTTTTGTCTTTGATATGCTTAGTAATGAAATTAACATATTGCATCAATTGTGTTACTTATCTATTTCGGTTAATCACTACCCAAATCTTGATACATGTTTGATTGATTGATTTGTTTTGCATCCCATGTATACTTTACCTGTCTATACATGCTTATAGGGGTAGTGATATACCATGCTTCACCATGTTCAGGACCTAGGTTTTTATACCTTCTGTGTACCTTTGATTCGATATGATTCGTTGACCTAGAGTACATTATTAGGTCAGGATGTTTATATGGTTATTGCCATGCATCATTTGCATGATTGCATGCTGTGCGATAGTCCGCTCCATTATTGTTGAGCACATCGCCAGTTACATGGATCTGCACACACCACCACTCATGGGTTAGTGGTCGATTCAGGCAGAGTGTGTTGCAGCAGGGACTCTGTTAGGCACCGTTGGTCCGCTCATGGGTAGTGTGATACAATGAGTTATCCGGCAGGGATTCCTCCCCGTCATCGTGTACCGGGAGTTGAGAGCATTGCGCTCCCCCATCTATGATTTGGGGTAGGAGGATAGGTGTACCCCGACAGCATCCCGTCCACTCGGTCACTCATCAGGAGTAGTGACGACAGAGTGCACGGTTGTCACAGCCCTACCCACTCGGCCTCACTTTTGTATGAGATGATCGACTGGCGTCAGGGGTGACCAGGACGCATCATTGGCATCATATGCATGATGCATTTATTGCTTGTGTTTGTGGTTGCTGCATTTATATGCTGCATATTGTTTGGATACCTATGTTTGACATGCATACAGGATCCCTATACCACTCGGACTGTTTGACCTTATACTCAGGACCTGGTTAGTACAGTATTCTCCTGTTTACTTCAGATGCATTTTTATCTTTCTTATCAGGAGACTGTACGCATGATTAGTGCTAGGTGTTGTTTCTTTACTTTGCATATCAATTGTACCTGCTGAGTGTTGGACTCACCCCGCCTCCATTGTTGTTATTTTCAGGTTGATGCTGTCAGGAGGGAGTTCCAGTCGCTGGTCCCCACAGCACATAGTGCTACTCCTCTGCTGGTTTTTGAGTTGTTGTTTTATTTTAGCTTTCCGCTATCAGACTTTGTTTTAGTTTTGTTTTGGACTTTACATATAGATATTGTATGGAATCTTTCCGTTGGATGGACTTTTGGTATGATTTGGATTTACTCTACTACATGCCTGCCTGGACGGCAGAAGAGGTGAGTTCGTCGGTTTTGAGCTTTACGAGTGTAGTTGAGTAGGGTGGTTTTCGAGTCAGAGTATTACTACTTTGTTTGATTATATATAACAGCGTGGATGGTTGTGTGGAATGTGTTTTTATTTATTGTTATTATTCCAGCCGCCTGTGGCTGAGGTATATGAGATGTAGAAAAGTTTCAGATTGTCCGCTGTACAGGGGAGATGCTGCCGAAATTTCTTCGAACAGGGACTCCTCTGGGGCGTGACAGTTCAATAATAATTCTTTAATGGTATGAATTATTAATGATGAAATTAAGTTAGGTGTTCGGGACGAATACGGCAAGCTTAATTTCATCGGGAGACCAAAATCAATTCCTCCTTTGCTGTAAAATACTAATCTGACCTGTAACAACTGTCAAGGCATTCGCTACGTCCTCTCTGGTTAAGGAGTAGATCCTTGCATTCGTCATAGCTGGAGGGGCTTCTAGTCTGCCTTGGCTGATATGTGGACCATCTAACACAGCCTGCATCTGATGTAACTGTGCTGGCTGTCCTCCATACTGTATCGGCTGTGGTTGAGGAAGACTTGTCTTGTTCGGGCATTGCTTAGCCATGTGCCCTTCCTGTCCACATTCAAAGCATCCTCGTGTTCCCTTGCGACAAACTCCTGGATGAAATTTCCCACAAGTAGCATATTTGGGATAACTAGGCTGTTTGCTGGCTGGTCCTCCCTTTGGGTAACTCCCTGGTTTACGCTTGTTGCTGGAGTTCCCTTTCCAGTTAGAGCTGTGGCCCTGTTGTTTCTGAGTACTTGAGCCTCCTTGCCCTTTGGACTCTAAGAGGACTTGCTTCTGCTGCTTGATATTATTCTGATAGTGCTCGGTAGTCAGAGCACTGCTGACTAGTTCTTCGGTGGTTTGCGGCCTATGAACGCCGCCAGCCACGTTCATTGCTATTTCCGGCCTCAGCATCTTGAGCATCAACCGGACTCGTTCTTTTTCTGTGCTGACTAGTTCAGGGCATAGACGAGCCAATCTATTGAATTTCTTCACTGCTTCCTCAACTGATAGGTTGCCCTGACGAAACTCAATGAACTCGTCGTAGTGGCGGTTTGTGACCCGCATGTGAAAGAACTCCTCAAAGAATTTTTTCTCGAAGTCAGCCCATGTCATCTGGTTCACTGGGCGCTTCGCTCTAATTCTCTCCCACCACATACGTGCATCTCTTGTCAAGCAGAAGGAGGCGCACTTCACTTTTTCATGCTCTGGCCAGTCCAAAAGCTTCATCGTACTCTCAAGTGTTTTGAACCAGGCTTGGGCATCCCATGGTTCACTGGTGCCTGAGAAGTTCTCGGGCTTGACTCTCTGCCACTGGATCAGATAGGCTTCGCTCTTTGCCTCTGCCACTGCGGCTACTGGTACTGTAGGCTGGACTGGTGGAACCTCGATAACTACTGGGGTTGCTATGTTTGGTTCTGGGGTGACAGTGGGAGTATTCTGCTGATTAGCCTTTAAGGTGGTATCTCCTGTCGCTGTTCTTCTAGCTGCTTCTGTAGCTGAGCCACTACTGCTGTAAGGTCTGGGGGAGGCACTGAACTGCCTGCCTCATGCTGGGGCTCAGTAGCTGGTGCCCTTCTAGTTGGGCGTCCTCGTGTCATTTCTAAAGGAACAAAGGACATACATAACTAAAGCATCATGTTTACATAGCTAATACTATCATGTTAGTTACTATCACAACTAAGCATACTTTAGTTATCTACAAACATGAAAGCAATAAACATAACAAGTGAGAGATATTCTTACTTGGAAGCTGCAGGTTCAATGCTGATGTGTGTGTAGGAAGTTTGGAACTTTCTGCTCTGATACCACTCTGTAACGACCCGCCTTCTACTGGCTAGGCTATAAGGTCGGACCGTCACATTATGCTGTGCTAAGCTATGTCCATGACCATTACTAAGTCAAGGTGTAGAAAACTGTACCAATTTAAAACCTTGCTAAGCTAATACAAGTTCTTAGCCCTACATGTGCTAAGGGATGCAATCTAAGGTATACATGGCATAACCTGCATCCCCTATGGTTAAGGAGCTGAACTACAAGGTCTCTTGGTCGAAACTCAGCTTCCCAATCGATCCAGATTGAACTCAATCGATTGCAAGCTGTTGAATCGATCTGTGGATTGATTCCGATGGCTACTGTGCTCTGGTTAATATTCTGGATCGATCGGCTGATCGATCCAGACTGGCCAATCGATCCATTGATCGATTCCAGAGCTCTCTGTTCGCGGGAGTGATTTCCCCGATCGATCGAACGATCGATCCCCCAAACTCTCTGTTCGCGACAGAATGCGACTGGATCGATCGGCTGATCGATCCAGAAGCTTACTGTTCGCGGAACCAGGCTCCCAATCGATCCACTGATCGATTGAGGGCCCCCAATCGATTCACTGATCGATTGGGGTTTCTGATTTCGCAACAAACTCTGATTTCAGCACTGTTTCGTGCCAAACTCACATACACAAGTTCTAAAATAACTGGAAACATACTAATAACACATAACTATGATCCTAAACATGATCACTAATAATCTAAGCAGATTTTCTATGATCCCATGCACTTAGATAACTAAATAAGCAAAGAGTAACATGATAAGAAACACTAAGTTCTTAAATGTTCTAGTTCTTCCAAGGTCTTTATTCCAGGTTCCTTCCACACACATCTTCATCGCATTGCCCTCCAGCCTCCGCTAGTCCATCTTTCCTTTACCTTTATCTGTAGTATAAGGAAAAAGTATCTGTAAGCTTTCGCTTAGTAAGAAACCATCTATCTCACAAAACAGGCATACGATGCAATTTATGATTTGAAAACATGCTATTTGAAATATACGCTGAACAGGTGAGAGCATGGCATGGTATCATACAACATGGAAATCAAAAATTGATCATAGAGCTATCACATGTATCAATGATAAAAACTAAGTTGAAGCATGAACTGAGCTAAAACTAAAACTAAGCTGGAACTGAGTTTAAACTGTATACACAACTGATTTGTGAGTTTTGAAAACTATTTATCATAGATAGATTAAAATACATAATCATGCTGCTGATGGGCCCGGCAACTGTACTTGCTATGCGCGTATCCCTAACTAGACCCGGGTTTGCAAGTCCCGAATTTAGTAGGGTTTACTAGGTTATCTAAACCTAGGGACGACTGTGGGAGCCCAACCCAATGGATATCTAATCCAGTACAGTGCCACTGCTAAAATAAAATACTGGTTATAGCTAAATTCTTCTTATTTTGCTATTTCTAGGTTATCTGAACCTAGAGCTAGGTTGTCTGAACCTAGAGGCGACTGTGGGAGCCCACCCATTGGACCGTAGTCCCATATAAACTGTAGAAAAACTGCATATGCTAATTAAATGCTTCTATCGCATTTAGCTAACAATTAAAATGCCTAAGTCACATTTTAATGGTGTTGAACATACTATTGAGCACTTGGCGTGCGCTGTTGCACACCCTATGCGCCAAAAATCCATAAACTACTAAACTAAAACATGCAATCACACGAAAGCTACTTATACTACAGGTGAGGGGTTTCTTACCTCCTGCGCTAGTTTTCTTACGATTCTAATCGCTAAATTTCCGGAGAAGATGATCCTTTCGACGATCTTCTCGCGTCTATGCGTTCCTCTCGCGGAGTGGAGCGTCCTCGTGCTGGAGTTGTCGCCTGAAGGTGCTCCTATGGCCCTTTGGACGGAACCCTAGGTTCCTTGGACTTGGGCACCGAGAGGGTGAGGGAGAGGGGTCGGCGGATGTGTGAGGGTTTGAGGAGAAAGAATCTCGATCCAAATAATAACTCTTCACTTAAAATCCCTATTTATATTAAGTGGATAATTCGGCCCAACTCAAATATAAATATAATTGTTCCCCTTTCCTTTCAGCACGGCCCTGCTGGGTTCACTTGGTTACTAGAGTTCACCTTAAGTCATAGAATCCAATAGGTCTCGGGTTCAATTCTCGCGTAGGCTATTCTACGATTCTATTTATTTTTGCTACTTCTGCTATTCTAAAAATTTTGTAAAAATATCCTAAAATTCCAGAAAAATCATAGAATATTTCTAAAATTGATTTGAGAATTTTCTGGCGTTACACTTTGTTTCCTAGTCTTCCTTGGAGCTTGGTTGGTGGCCGAGGCTTGCTATCTCTTGGAGAAGGTTGCTTGGCCGAAACTTGGAAGAAGGAAGAAGGAGGCTTGGTAGATTCTCATCCTGGTAGATCGTTGTCCACACAATGTCCGAGATAAGAAGAGGAATACGGTAGAAGATCTAGAAATTGTTGCTTACAAAAAAAGGTATAACTAGTAATTCTATTCCGCATCATACTAGTTTTTCTTTGTATGGATTTTGAAATACCAAACACAAGAGGCATATGATTCTAGGTTTCGAATTTGTGATTCGAGTTTGTGTTTTTTTTTGTTTTTCGAATTTATGATTCAATTGTTCCTTTTGGTTAAACCTATGGTTATTATAAAGAAATTAAATATTAGATTTCATTGAAAGGATTTGTTTAGGAAGTGGTGGATGCTCTCATACCCAAGAAGGCCTAGTGTCTCGCCATGTTTAACCTAGAAGTCGATTTCTAAAATTAATATTTAATTGAATTTATAACATGGGTGGATTTGGATCAATAATGTTAAGTATCGTTTGCGATCCAAATTTAAACATCTAAGAACAGATAAGTTAAATTTGGAATCAATAATGTTAAGTTCCGTTTGCGATTCCTAATTTAATTTCTAAAGAATACAATAGGTTGTTAGTAAAGGTTCAGGACTTGTATAAAATTTTTGTACAGGGGAACCGGTATGATATTCTGCATAGCAACCAACAATTGGTATCAGAGTTAGGGTTTGCCTTTGTGTGTTTGGTTTTCAGTTTAATTATGCACATGTCATACATAATTTAGGCAGGATAATAGTAGGATGTGCTAACTCTGTGGTTGTAGGCTCCAACTATTATGTCTTATAGATATTGTGTGTGATTAGACCCTTGGACATGTCAAGGGCATTTTTGTGTGTGCATGATTATATGTATTAAATATAGCAGGAGCTGTATTAGTTTTAGGATTTTATATTTTTGTTTCGATCTAGATTACATGTACATTCCTTTGTGGAATATATGATCGATATATGTAAAATTCTATTTTAGTCGCAGATCGTATCCTTGTGAGGCGTGATACTTTTGAGGACCAGAGACACAGCGAAAAAAGAAGCAAGATGGATGCGGCGACTGGACCCGATTGCGGTGGCTAAAGATGGCAGTAGCTAGGGTTGGCAACACACGGAGGACAGTGATGGAAAAAGCTATAATAGTTGGAAAATTAATTTCCATATTTATTACTTTTATTTACTGTGATGTGTGATATGTGCTTGCATAGTTAAAATTCCTCACTTTAAATAACTAAATGGGAGAGAGATTAGTAAATAAACAACACAGTCTCCATTACTGGTTTGTAAGTGATGCGACAAACTTACGTGTTGGCTCTGAGTGTCTCCCTCCCCATCGGATGAGTTTGTTTGCAGATCACTAGATCAAACTTCCTTTATAGATGGTTATAGGAAATTATTAAGGAGCGTGTGATCTTCTCCATCTGAAGGGGCACAATCCTATTTAATGGACTAAGTATCAAGTAATGGTATACACTTAGGCACATTTAATAGTATCCTCCCCATCGGAGTCACTGCTATTATTTGTGTGACCGAAGGAAAAAACCAACTATTAATTTTATTTGTCATAAAGTTAGGTTGACAAGAATAAAATTAATAGGTAAAACCTCCTCTTACAAATGTTTGATTTTGTATACGTCCACACTATCGTGGCATGCAAAATTCACGGTGTTTGAGGTGTTGGTAAATTTAAATAATATTGTTTGAGGAATCAATATTATTTTAAATTTAGAGTCTTGACCAAAATTTATTTTGTGATTCTTAGGATAACTTTCAACCCACTGGCTATTATACTGAAAGAGAACAAAATTACTAGTCCCAACTACATAGATTGGAAAAGAAACCTGGACATTGTCCTAACTACTGAAGGCTATAAGTTTGTACTGTTAGAGATCTACTCTAATGTGCCTAATAACGATTCTAGTGAAGAGGAGATTGAGTATCATAGGAAATGGGTCGAGGTAGATGAGATGGCGCGAAGTTATATTTGACTTTTATATCAAATGTGCTGCAACATCAGCATCAGACCATGCCTATTGGCCAAGACATGATGTACAATCTAAGGAACTCTTCGGACACTAGAATCGGACTGACAAGCAAGACTGTATGATCTCTAGGTACTGGACTAAAAGCAAGAATGAAGAAGCCGAAAGGCAAGTGCTTCATTTTCAAGCAGTCTGGATATTTGTAGGCGGACTGTCCTCGTAGGAAGAGAACAATATAGGTATATCTTATTCTCTAGTAGTTGGAACATGATTAGTGGTGTTATCTATCGGTACCTGGCGTATAGATATGATAACCACTGATCATGTCTGCAAATTATTACAGGGGTTCCAGGAAACCCGACAACTACACGAAGGAGAAATCACTGTTTACATGGGCAATGCTACAGAAGTAGCAGCTGTTGCAATGGGAGATGTTTATAGGAATAAAATATTTGTTTTAAGAAATTATCTTTACGTACCAATTTTTAGAAAGAACTTGATTTCAGTTTCTAAACAATACAAGAATGGATATTCCTTGGAGCTTGGTTGGTGGCCGAGGTTTGCTATCTCTTGGAGAATGTTGCTTGGCCGAAACTTGGAAGAAGGAAGAATGAGACTTGGTGGATTCTCATCTCGGTAGATCGTTGCCCACACAACGTCCGAGATAAGAAGAGGAATACAGTAGAAGATCTAGAGGTTGTTGCTTACAAAGAAATGTATAACTAGTAATTCTATTCCGCATCATACTAGTTTTTCTTTGTATGGATTTTGAAATACCAAACACAAGAGACATATGATTCTAGGTTTCGAATTTGTTATTCGAGTTTGTGTTTTTTTTTGTTTTTCGAATTTGTGATTCGAGTTTGTGTTTTTTTTATTTTTCGAATTTGTAATTCGATTGTTCTTTTTGGTTAAACCTAGGGTTATTATAAGGAAATTAAATATTAGATTTCATTGAAAGGCTTTGTCTAGGATGTGGTGGATGCTCTCATACCCAAGAAGGCCTAGTGCCTCGCCATGTTTAACCTGGAAGTCGATTTCTGAAATTAATATTTAATTGAATTTGTAACATGGGTGGATTTGGATCAATAATGTTAAATATCATTTGCGATCCAAGTCTAAACCTCTAAGAACAGATAAGTTAAATTTGGAATCAATAATGTTAAGTTCCGTTTGCGATTCCTAATTTAATTTCTAAAGAACACAATAGGTTGTTAGTAAAGGTTCAGGACTTGTACAAAATTTTTGTACAGGGGAACCAGTATGATATTCCGCATAGCAACCAACAGTTTCTCGATTACCACAGCTACTATGAACGACTCGTTCAGCTTCATGCCTTCGGCATCCAGATCATACATTATCAGTTGAATGTCTTGGACTTGAGATGTCACGCTCTTCGAATCCATCATCTTGAAATCCAGAAACCGTCCGATGATGAATTTCTTCAATCCAATGTTTTCGGTTTTGTATTTCTTTTCAAGTGATTCCCATAAAGATTTTGTCATTTTCATCGAACAATACACGTTATACAACGTGTTGTCCAATGTGTTGAAAACATAGTTGCGGCACAGGAAATCTCCGTGCGTCCACGTATCACATGCAGCCTTATTATCGGACTTGCCTTCCGTAGCAGCCGGTGGATCTTTATGCAAAAATCGTACGAGGTTTAGCGTTGTCAGGTAGAACAACATCTTTTGCTGCCATCATTTAAAGTCGGTTCCGTTGAACTTCTCCGAATTTTCTCCATGTGGAATGGCGATCGAACCGTCGTTGATCCCAGCCATCAGTTTGCACGATTAAATAAAATTCGTCTTAAAATTGTTGGGATCTTTGTATTGGTGCAATCTAAGCATGGGCAGAATGACGGTATACCACCATTTTGGCAAAGTCGAGGCTAGAGTTAGACTCTATCTCTTTAAGATGAATTTGCTCCGCACACGGTGCTCACGGAACACGGCAATCATCTTCCAAGATACAACGACTTTATCTTACAATAGCAGCACTGCAAATCGCAAGACCTCCGAACAGAAGAAGGCTTCTCGAACTCTACAATGCATGTATGGAATGTAATGCTTGCTTTGATTTGAAGGAATTGAGTGAGTGGAATGAGGATGTGAGGGACTTTATTTATACTAAATGAAGGGGTATAAGAACCTCTTTGTTCAATTAGATTTCATCCATCCATTTTGAATTAGATGATGTAGATCACATCCTTTCCTAAGAGGCATATTACCTCTTCATAAAGTCTCCTCGTATGGGTCTAGTGGCTATGAGGTGTTGCCACAATGAGGTATGCGGTTCGAATCTTGACAAAACCGAGATAAATACCTCCCTTATGTGCTAGTCATTATTCCAAAGGTTAGTAGCCGCCCGTGATTTACCTCCTCCGTGTTGGCCTTGGGACGATTTGACGGGGGGGGGGGGGGGGGGAGAGCTGGGGCCGAGCGTATTCGTCTTTTGCCATAATATTACCTCTTCATAAGATGTCACCCTTTAACTATCCAAAAGATATTTAAACTTTTTAATTTCTTATTTATAATTTCTAATGGTAGATGTAAACTGTCATTTTGTCTATCATGGCTTTATTCAGATATGAAATTAGGTTCCATTTTAAGACTGAGGTGGAGTGGTCAAAACCATCCATGATCCATTCAGAAGTACGAAGGCATGATCATCCACACTTGTCAGCTTTTCTATGTAAAAATCAGAGCCTATATCAATTAGTGAAAAACTAGCATTCAACTTCTCTAAAGAAACGCGTAGTCTCTTTAAGTAGTTGTAGTTGATTTTGCAATCCATCACCTGCATAATAACGGACAATTGTCACTAAGAACACATTGGCTGAAGGTGTTCCGTGAGTGCGATGATGAGCTAAGCTTTAGGCATTGTTTCTAGTGGACTTTCATCTTCCTCTCGTGGATCATCTTCCTCTACTTGGGTCACAAAAGTTTCCCAACATCGCATCTTTAAAAGAGACAATGGTCAATTCATCTTGAGGAAAGGCCCAGCATTTTGCTTCTTGTTACATTGTGAGTTTTTTTTTCTTTTTATTTTTTAATTGGCATCAAATATCCAACTTATACTGATTAATCCTAGAAATGACCTATCCGACCCAACAAAAGTTTTTTACTGACAGTAAATCAGTAAGCAAGCGGGTGGCTTATCAACCCAGTATTCTTAGATCAACCGTCCATTAAGAAAAATTCATCTATTAATTTACCGAAATTGAAACTCAATCCTTAGATATCTGAGAAACTAAAAAGTGACGTAATTATTCATTTTCATTTACTGTTCCTGTAATATTTGTTCCTTCGATATCAAATTGTTTGATTTCGTAATTTAAAAGTTGCATTCCTTATTCTTTTTTCAGCTCTGTTCAATTATCAAGTAAAGCTTAAGCTTCCAATAAGTCGGGAGATAAAATCAATCCTCGTTCATCCAATATATTACCGCTAGCACTGAACATCTGTTTCATAGCAACTGTTGACATTGGACAAGATAAAATTTCTTTGACCATCATAGAGATGGTAGAAAAGTTTTGAGTCTTCTGTGACTACCACTTTAGGACATCAAAATCTACTTCCCTATCTTCTTCGTTAAAATCAAAAGAAATCGTAAAATCATTCTCAAGTTCTTGTGTGGAACTTAAAGATCCTCATGAACGCATCGTCCGTTCTTTTAATAAAATTTATGCTTTTATAAGTTTTAAATTACTACTATTAGTATTCTTATTTTAAAAATATAACATTGTATTCCATATTTTATATTATTTCTTTATAAATATCATGTAAATAATTTCTAATATTATATACAATATTATTTGAAACAACAGAAGCAGAATCTTTAAATGGAAGTAAAACGTCATAATATAAACCTAATATTTCTTGTAAAATTTTTAATTTATATCTAGGATTTAAAGCAAATGCAATTAAATGATTTTCAGGAATATGAAAAAAATATTTTTCTTATTTCGAAATTATGAAAGTAATTTTAATACAATTTCTAATACTACTAATATTACAAAATTTTCTTAAAATAAAATGAGTGGGATAATAAAAATAGAAAAATTGTTCAGTTCATCATTAAATACTTTTAAAATTTCATAAATATTACTATAAATATTCCATTGTTATGAAAATAAATATATATTAATATTATTAATATTTTATGTAAAAAATGAACATAATAATTATCTATATTGAAATGAATATTATAACAATTGATATGTTGAATTCTAACGTGTGTTAGTATATTATGTAGAAATTTTGTAGGTCTCATTCTATTAATTTTATAAAATGTATCCTATTGTTTGATTATTGATATTGGATGCGACCATAAATAGGAAATAACATTTCTAATTGGTTCAATATGATTTGATAAAATTCTTAATCCATCTTGAACATATAAATTTAAAATATGACAAACACAGCTAATATGAAAAAAATAAACCACAAACAATAGGTTGGTATATAAATTTAAGTTCTTCAATGCTAACAATATTAGAACTAGCATTATCAAATAATATTCAAAATATTTTATAAGTTAATCCATATTCTTCTAAAATTAAATATAATAATTGTAAAATGTTGTGAGCATTATGTGATTCATCAAAAACTATATAAATTAACAATCTTTTTTTGGATATTTCATAAATTATCGATCCAGTAGAAAGTCACGCTCATATATGAACATGTTTGCCAATAATTACTCCAAATATCATAACATAAAGAAATTTTATTATTTAATTTACTAAATTCTTCAATTAATTTATTTTTCCTTATTTTACTAATCTTTTAATTAATTTTATAAGTATAGTTCTAGGTACGTGTTTAGTAGATGGATTAAAAGATTCTTTATAAAAATCTTCAAAAGAGCATTTAGATTCAAAACTAAATGAAAGATATTCTTAAAATGACCCATAATCGACATCGGCTTAGATTTTGTATGAAGCATTACAGTGCTTATATTTTTCACCCAATTCTCTAGACGAAAAAGTAACTTTATTAAAATGTTTAGTAAAAATAGAAGATTTTAAAGGAGAAATTTCCTGAACCTTAGAAGTAATTGCATCGGTATTTCTATGTTTCGAGTGTCGAAGTCGGATTTGGAAGTTACTCTCATCATCGGTGGATTGAATGTTCAGATTCGTTATTTCTTTGCCCCTCCGAGATCAAGATGATAAACCTCCTCGCCCTCGGCCTCCTTCCATTGTAATTGGAACTCGAAAGAGGAAGTCTAAAGTATAGAGAATTGGAGTCAAAAGCGTGTAGAGATTGCGAAATTAAAAATGAGAATAGATAAGATGTATGTATAAATAATGAAATGAGCTCTTTATTTATAGAGTTTGGAGAGCAACTGACACTAAATCATAGTTATTGATCAAAAAATGATCAAACGCTCTCAACCATTGAAAGAATACAAAAAAAAAAAATCCCTTCTTTTTTCATCCCAACCACTATAATCGTCGGTTAATGGCCCAAAACACAAAAAAAAAAAAAAAAAAAAAATAGAACTGTCAATTCGAACCGGTAATTCACCGCTAATGGGCGATTTCTGGAGGGGATGAACTGGAACCAGGTCAGCGGGTACCTGGCACGTTGATCCTGTTTCAGGTCTAAGTAGAGTCTATGGAAGGTCCGATTCTAGTTCCAAGTCTGAGCCGGGTCAAGTTCCAGGTTTGGGTCGGGTCCGATTCAAGGCTAGGTCCAAGTCGGGCCAAGTCTAATTCAGACCCGACCCGAGGTCAGACCTAATCCTTGAATGATCGATCCAACACCACAGAAATATCCCACTGATTAGTAGGATAAATCGAGAAGTACTCACAACAGGTGACCCATCAACCCAGCATTCTTAAGTCAACTATTCATCAAGGAAAATTTATTTATTAATTCACTAAAACTGGAACTCGATCCTTAGATGTTTAGGAAACTGAAAAGATACCCTACAGCTGCACCATTACCTAGGAGTTTACATTGTGAATCTTCTGGTGGTAAAAGATAAAATCGTCATCTTAACGACCTCTCCGAGATGACCCACACTCTGAAATAGGGCAAATCATGGAGGCTTATTAGCATTAGCCAAACAACTTTCCTAGACTGGGGCAATTTCATTGAGTTTTTTTTTCTTGTGATGTTCAGCTCTTCGAATCAATTAATTATGGAGGTGATTAATCTAGTTCCACAGAAATTTTTCATCGACTACCAAAATAAATTAAAAAGCGTTCACAAAATTCCATCTAAGCAACCAACATTCTTAGAATTATCGTCTCACATATAGAAAACTCCTACATTGTTATTGATGTGATTTGTTCCGTCCACATTCATTATCAACCAGTGCAATGAATGTGGACGGAACAAATCACATCAATAACAAAAGTGAATGCTTGTGTAATTCATACATTCATAATTGGTCTATCCAATTGCTAACCTGGTAAGATGAAAGCAAGTTGAGCCAAATCAGGATGTGCCCACACAAAATATTCTGATAAGAATTTTAGTGCATCAAGGGGAATTGATATGAATTTGATACTTTTATAAGTTTGAGTAGGCAAAGTTCATAAAGTGATATATGAATAGGGATGAACTATAACGCATGGGGAAAAGTATTTAACAGAAGAAATGCAAAGTCGACTGTCATGTAAATAATTTAAAAACAAAAATCTCATGTTATAATTTGCAACAATTTCATTATTATCAATAGGCCAAATAACTAAGATAACAAGTCAGTAGTGAAAAAATAAGCAACAGCAGTTTTGTTGTTTTCTATAGAGATCATTTTCATCTCCTTAATCAAAGTGAATATTTTGTAGTTTTCTTTCATTTATATTGAAGCCATTATTAAGAAACCAACATGCACAAACGAATGTGCTACCTTGAATATGTATAAACAGTGATATTCTTGGAATCTTGCAAGTCCTTACGTCTTTTGTTGATATCAAATGAGATTTTGACTAAATTGAATGCATGATATCTAAATTTTACATTTTACGACATATGAATGAGTAGTGTTGTAGCTACTCATAAAAACACGGTCTATTGTTTTTCAACATCTGGCTGTGATTTTTCTTTTTTATCTTTATTCAGCTAAAAACTTGCATAATAATTGGAAATTCTGTTCTAAATGACCCGGACAGTTAGGTTTACAGCTTACCCTGGGAAAAAAAAAGGGAGAAAGAAAGGAGGTGAGAAAAGGTTGGGGAAAAACTGATTGCTTAGGAGGGGAAGAGCTAATATGACAGAACCAATTGATTTGTGTATTGGATTACAAATAAGGAGAGATCACAGGTATGGTACAAAACCAACAATTAACTCTCAAGATGGAAGTAATCCCATAGATGTTGTATCTATGCCTGTTCAAAATGCAAATCATAGTATTCATTCTTATGGGAATGATAAGGAAAAACAAGAAGGGAAAATGTCTGAAAGAAATGCATTTATCAAACAGCCCTCTCCCCTTGCCCATTCAGCATTGCATGTAACCCCGAACTCTACTGACTTCTGATGGCCTTCATCCCCTACCCTCCAGACTAACCTCTGTTGCCACTACCTTCATTGACCTACCTCCGATCTTGTTCTCACACCCACTTCCTCAGATTGGACATGAGCTCACCCCAATCCAGTTTGCTGCATCCACATATCTTTGCACCAACCTAACTCTGACCCACTCACTGCCTACCATGCCCTTGCCCCCATGCAACATAATTTCGCTTGCTCGTCATTGATTGCTAGCAAAGGAGAGCCATCGGAGGAAAGGTGTCTCTTTCTCCACCAAAGACATTTGCTTCCATCGCAAATAGAGTGAAAGTGTATGGGTCATTGATGGCAACATATTTACATTTCCTAGTATGGCACCAGCTATGGATCCTGGTAGAGTTATGGTTTTCCATTTTCCTCAAAAAAACGTATTATCATGAACATAGATGACAATGAGCACATTTCTTTGACGAAAGGATATTGATAGTCTAAATGGTCTACAGGCATATGTGGCACTGAGGTATCACCATGAATGATCATCATTTTGTATAGTATGGGACGAACTGCTGTGCTAAGTCTCGGACATGACCTTCTTCGAGAAGATGAACAACCTGTTCCAGTAAAAGTAAGTTAGTGGAGCAACTCAAAATAAACTATTTGAAGATGAGCAACTCAAATTCCTCAAAAGCCAAAGTTTCCATAATTCAATAACCAGTAAGGATTAATGCAAAAGGTCATCAGATATTACATCAAAAATACATAGGTTCATGAAATAGCGAATGCATAAAGATCATGTTGTTCAATAAACATACAGGTATATCCGCTTAATCTTGACATCACAATCAATAATGGATTCTAGATCTCATTTGCACACTTAATCCAAACACGGTTGAAATTCTTCTCTCGTAAGGTCAAATTATTTCTGTAGGAGGAAGATGGAGTAATATTGAAAGGCAGTTATTTGATGCAATGTGAATGTAAGAGCAGTTTTAGACATTGTTCACCAATTACTTTCCCTAACATGCCCTATTGAGATAAAGATTGTTGGCTTTAATACAATAAGATGGACTTGGGATTAACGTATCCAATCAAAAATTATATTCATAACAAACATAATATTTGAGAGGTGACTTCAATTACTGTTAATATGATACTCATAACATAATCTTTGATGCTTTTTTTAAAAAAAATATGCATGAAAAGACCAATGAATTCAGTAGATTAAACAAAAATCTGAGACACAATGAAACCATCTATCAAAGGGAAGTACTTATCTTGTGTTTCATAAAACAAAATAACAAAAAGGATCTGTATACAAACCTCTCCCACAGATGGACGCATTTCAGGATTTCTCCTAACACAGAGAAATGCTGCTCTAGCCACACGATATAACTCATAAGTGTCATAAGATTCTCCAAGGACAGGATCAATAAGATCATGAAGTGCAAGATTTTCAACTAACGGTTCTGCCTACAATTACCAAAGAATAGAGTTACATGCACATAATCTTTTAGAATCTGATAAGCAACACAATAATTTAAATAAAGATATAAAGCTCATACCCATTGCAATATATGCTGGGGATGCCCATTGTCTTCATCAATTACCGGACGTCCAGATATCAGCTGAAAAAGAAGTACTCCAAATGAGTAAACATCAGTCCTTACTGAGACAATACCAAATTCAGCATACTCAGGTGCAAGATACCTGCAAAATATCAGAAAGTTATTCACATCCAAAAAAAGTTCAAAGATGTCCATAGAAATATTAAATTAGCAAACCATAAGAGACAGAAGATTCCTACCCAGAAGTTCCTAGAACTTGTGTTTGGAATGAATCACTATTAGATTTCCATTTAGCAAGACCAAAATCCCCAAGCTGTTCAAAAAGCACTTTTTATCATATTGTGTTGTGAAAAAATATGAATAAATGTGATATCTCATACACAAATGAAGAAAGCTAGATAAAAGAAAAAAAAAATTAAAGCACAACAATGGGGGTACAATTCAAGCTTTTGTAGGAATCACGTGAACTTAATACTCTTGCTTTAATATGACACTCTCAAAAGGTTAAATTGCACCAAAGAAATAAGGTGAAAAAAATGTGATTTAAGGTTTAGAGTAGTGTTTTGAAGTTACAGACTCCTACTAGAATTTTATAGTTTCGCTCAAGGTTTAAAACCTCGGTCATGTCGGAGTTTCAATCGTTGACTAGAACGATATAGTTTTGGTACCTTATCATATCGTGTCAATAAAGTTTTGATACTTATAATAAAATTATTAATAATAGCATAATTAATTTTATTTAATATACATAATTTTTAACTAACTTTTTATTATAACTAATTATTTACTTAGTAATTAATTATACTGTAATATAAATTTGTTGCATATCAAATGAGGAAGTGGAAGATCAAAAAAGACTTGGTTAGCAAAATAAGATAAAATTTATTTAAGTATAAATGATGATATACTAGGCGATAGAGCTCATGGCGTAAAAGGATCCATATAGCCGACCCCACCTAGTGGGATAAGGCTTGGTTGTTGTTGTTGTTGTTAATATATATTTGTTCTTTTATTCATCTTTGTCGATTAATTTAATTATCTTAGTTTTAAAATTAAAAATGTTTGTAATCATTAGTTTTTATTTTTAGCTTTAGTTATATTTCTTCCATTTCACAACAATTTACACTTAAAATCTATTTGATAAAAAAAAAGGCAGCCCGGTGCACGAAGCTCTAGCCATGCGAGATCCTGGGGAAGGATCCATTGTACACAGTCTTACCCTGCTTTTTGCAAGAGATTATTTCCAAGATTCGAACTAGTGACCTTTTGGTCATAAAGCACCAACTTAAAATCTATTCGATATAAAACCTAAATAAAAAACTCTTGGATGCATGCAATGAAATAATTTAAAACTTATTATTTAATTTTAATTTGGTTTTATTTCTTCCATATTAGATTAATGAAAAATAAAAAGATTCATAATTTTTCAAATTTTAGGATTACAATATTATATTTTACATTTAAGATAAATTTTAAATTTTATAACTAAATTTATTAAATTTTATAAGTATGAAATTTATAAAAATTAAATATATGAAACTCAGTTTAAACTTGAATGAATTAAATTTAAAAATTTTAGATTGAAGAATGTTTGTTTGATAAAGTCACATCAAAATTTGAAACAAAGACTTTTAAAAAAAATAATTTTATGTTATGAGTTCACAATCACAATATAATATTTTAATAAAATAAATTTAAAATTATGAAAAAAAAATATTTATAAAATGTAATTAAATAATTTTTCAATTAATCAAAGTGATGTGTAAAATCCAAGTTATTTGCTGATGTTCAAATCAAAATTGAGAGAATACATAAAGGAGAGGACAAGAACCTAGACATTTAAATTTTTATTTAAATTTTTTTTTTAGATAACTAATTAAGTTAAATCAAACAAATATTTGAAATTTTATAGTCGAGTGGAAGTTGATTTAGGGTTAAATAAAGATATTCAAGTAGATATGGTGATTAGAATTAAATGGATCCAAACTGAACTTGATTTGCATTTATTTTGGTCTATTTTAAAATTAAACCAAATTTATATATAGGAAAATCAAGTTCGGCTGTATTTAATAAAGTTGGTTGTATTTTCATAATGTTATGAATTATATATTTTTTAAGTATCTAAATGGTCGCAACTTGCCCACCCTTGCCATCCATTATTGAAATGGACGTCTACCATAACTACCGCACCCTAACCCCTGCAACGCCCATTGCTCACTGCAGCCATCCCTTTCATCGTCCTCCATCATTTCTCTTACTAATTTCTTTCCCTTCTGATTCTCTCTCCCCTCAATCTTTCTTTTTTATTTCTCTGTCTCTAAGCTTTCGTCTGATGTCAATTATTTCGCTTTTGCCTAATGTCGAGCATTTCGTGTGTGGGTAGGCAGGTAGTGTAGGTAGGTGGGTGGCGTGGGTAGGCTAGAGGTGTGAGTAAGCGAGCAGTCCGCCTGTGATGACTAGAATAAATCGAAACTTGAAATGTTGATTTCGCTACTATCTTGTGTTGACATAGCACACTTTCAAGTATCTAGTTTTATGTAATTCCTTCCACTTACATTGTCTACCTCTCAAGAGTATAACAACTGCAAAGTCATTATTTTGAAAAGCAAGTAATAAAAATATAACAAGTCTATCAACTAATTTTATACCTTACTAACACCAGAATGAGTGTCATAGATTGAATGAGAATATTTTTTGTAATATTTTTGTGAGATTAACTCCACAATATTCTAAAATTGAAATTAAGTAATGCTCTCAAGACATCTAATATTCGAATCTCCATATATCCATCAGTACATGTCAATAAATTACTGGGAGTTGGACTTATATCATAATACAATTAGAGAAGAAACAAGCGAGGTACAAATCATAGATACATCTCGGTTTCTTTGGCTATAGTGTTACTCGTGTTTGTTGCTTCTGGAGCTCCATTTTGGTGCTCACCCCTCTTCCCTTTCCCTCTCTTTTTATAATATTTCGTCTCCGCATGAATGACAATCAAAGGATGAGCTGCGAGAATAGAATCCTATCTTGATTTGTACTACCACTGAAATTCTATGGGCACGAGTGACACTGACATTTACTCATACCACACTATCAATATCAATTGGTGATTGGGATGATTCATTGATTGTGTCAATCAATACTGATTGACATGTGAAATCTCATCACACTGATGTTGGACATAATATGGAGAATTCATTACTTTAGTGCACTGTGCAAGACTTACACATGAGACCAAGCAAAACTTTCTTGTTAATTGAACCTATAGAGTTGTGAGTTAGTTTATATCTCACGATAGATAACAAAGTTCACTGTCATGTGGTTCTCCTTAAGCATGTTGATATCATTCTTAGGAGCAAAATCAAATACTACAATGGATTCCGCAATTCCTAAAATTAATTGTACTACAGCATCATAAATTATCCTATCACCTAACCAGTTGCCTCATGTAGTTTCCAGTTTCTTATTTCATAGAAAACCAAAATTCATCATCTGAAATAGTAATGCTGAAGCAGAAACCAACGGATATGAATGCTAAAAAAAATTACCATGGGAACAAAATCATGTGTAAGCAGAACATTGCTTGGTCGCAAATCTCTATGAATAATTGGACCACCACGGCATTCTTCATGCAGAAAACGGAGACCTTTTGCTATTCCCAAAGCAATAGCATGTCTACGATCCCATTCAAGAAGCTCAGCAGATTCATCTACATAGTCCACAAAAAAGTTCATTCAACATTATAGCAGCCAAACCAGAAAATATATGACACTTGTTGATTCCAATATGACAGCAATAGGTCTACTACTTACTAAAAAGATGCCAATGAAGAGACTTGTTGCAGATATATTCATAAACTAAGATATTATGTTTCTCCTTGCAACAATAACCCAAAAGCATCACAATATTCCTATGTCTTGCAAAGCTTAGAACATGCACTTCAGAAAAGAATTCATTGTATCCTTGGGTGCTTTCATCTTTTCGTACTTTTGCTGCAATAAACTGGTCATCTTTAAGTTGGCCTTTGTATACAAAACCAAATCCACCTTCTCCCAATAAATTATCTTTTGAAAAATCGTTAGTTGCATCCTGAATCTCTGAAAATTGGAACTTCATAGATTCCTTGATATAAAGTATTGACCTTAGTCCACAAGCAGCACAAAGAATTGGCTTTTCAGAGGAATCATACTGCAAAACTAAATCATTATTGCCCTCCAGGACCTGCTTACCAGACAGATTTCTTTGTTCTTTAAAATATACCCCTGAAAAGGACAATGATCATGGAAAACTAAGATAAAAGGAATTTCCTGCTGATAGAAATCGTTCTTAATGTGATTAGATCACAGAAAAGTCATCTTCTGTCAACTACAGATCACTAAAAGCTTATAATACTTGGAGAATAGAATTCATAGTTGCTACATACTAGAGGATAGAAGACATATATATTCAATTCAGTTAAACAATTACTAAAGCTGCAAACCATAGGCAAGGGGAACTTTCCATCACCACAAACAGTTAACAATGAACGCCATCCTTGTAGAGACTTCAAAAGATGAATCAGATGTTCAGGTTGTTCATAGTAACTAGCATCTCCAGTACAATACTTATTCACATTAACTCATTGATGCTATCCAAACTTTCAATTATTTCAATTGTTATGACAAATTTAGCTATCAAATTTTGGTGTCGGTTTTCCAAAACTGCTTATTACATATATAATTTAACTTTCTATATAAGATCGATATAGAATGCTTAGTGGCATAGGGACAACTAAAGATATACTATTAGCATTTTCCTTTTTCCAATTTTTCCAAAATAACCAAAGATTGGAATCTAGTTCAATATTGGTATCAAAAGTTGTTAGTTTTACCTAAACTAGTTATGATCTCTTCTTCACTGAACATATATCTGTGAGGACGTGTATGCATGTGCATGCCAGGGTAACTCTAACAGCAATGAAGATCACAGCTCTGAAAGGTATGTGGATGGTTGCTTGTAAAATTCCATGTTCAACTGAGCACAAATAAATCCAGTAGCATCAACCCAGACCCAGAAAAGGGGTAAAAGAAGTGCAAGTATGAACTTTATAGCTGGAACTGTAAAGTATAAACTATCAACATGAAAATAAAAGGTATATATTACGAAAAAGGCTAAATACTCCACGAGGAAAAACCACCTCTAGATTACACTTGTCAAGATTACCATGGATGCAAAATGCATAATTCATGGACCTTCATGAAAATAAGACCAACCTATAAGATCCTTGTACCTAAGGAAATTTAATATTTGATGTCATTTCCACTTTGGCAACAAGCATATATACGCACATGCTATATATATATATATAGACACACACACACACAAAGAAAAGGCATATAGACACAAATTATGTAGGAAAAGAAGAGAAATGCCTTCTCTCCCTCTGATATTGCAATTTGCTTACCTGAAGTGGCAACTCCATCAAATGGCATTATACTAGAGTCCTCGAACCTTGATTTGGATGATGATAGCATGCTCAGCTTAAAGGCATTGGAGTAATCTTGGGAAGTTATAGAAGAATAATAATCTGAAAAAGACACCAAAGAGCGCACATTGGCTTCACCTATGTTCTTGTCATCTTCCTCCATGTTTGAACTGGGTTGAACACTTCTGGAGACAGAAAATAGCTTCTGCTCTACTGTTTCTTTACTTGAAGCATTTGTAACAAATGGTTTTGGCACAGCAACAAATAGATTATCAGAAACAGATGCGACTTTGCAGGTTATGTGTTTCATATAAAATTTCATGTCCCTCCGCAAGTGCCTTTCAACATGTATATCATTATTAAGCACTTCACACCACGCATCAGTACCATAAAATCATATATGTCTTTGCATCCATACAATTAGCACAAGGAAAAAAGCAGACAAAAAAATGAGCAGAATGTAGCAGTTTGAATGTGCAAAATCCATGGATACTGGGAAATCCTATGCTGGAAAAAGTATACTCATTTATCCTAGCATGGACAATTTTCAACACATTAATTTGGCAGATTTAGCAATTAGCACAAGTAAACAGATACAAGCTCTCAAAATCCTCAAACTTATGTGATGCTAACTCCACATCAAGGCTCAAGTCTCCTTTCATTACCTAAATAACGTGGATAATATCAGTCCCAAGATTGGATGGAAAAAAGAAAAGCTTGTGTTAGGCCTTAACAACAGGCACAAAACTATATCAATAACCTAATGTATATCTACTGTACATGGATCTTAACCAAATTTATTGTGACTCTAGGTCGTCACCCTAAGTGGCAGAGGTGTCTTCACCATAGTTGTCAAAATCAGTATCTGTATTGGGACTGGATGGTCAAAAAATCTAAGTATTGATTGGATCGGTTGGTAGGAGAAGTGAAATCAAAATTGATGAAGTCTTAAATAATTATGATATAAAACATGACAATTAGTCATAATTAGAGTCATAGTAAGGATAAATATTTTCTCTCATGAGATAACATAATAACACAATACAATTAATGAAATAGTATATTCAATTAATTAGATTAATGGAATTACCAGTGATTTCATATTACTGATATTATTAGGTTAACAATATTGTATTATCATTATTTAATGAGATGGAAAGGAATTCTGAAATAGACTTAACCTGATCATACTTGCCATCTCTAGAGGAACAATGAGATCAAGATGTTAATGAAACTTCTAAATAAAGGGAACATTTACAGACTACTGTAAAGGATTAATAGCCTATCTTGCTCACTTATTCCATAGTTTGCACTTTCCTTCATTGAAAGCAAATGTCCTGTAAACCATTATCCCTACTCATGTGTGGCTGACTGGTTGTCTAACTATTTGTTTAACCGGCCCGACATGCAATGGATATTCAACTGGCAAGCGAAAGACTGCATATGTCTACAGAACCAGTTTAGTATTGAGAAGCATAAGCTGACTCAGAACTAGCACTTAAAATAAAAGGAGGGGCTTATCTTATGACTCTACCCTTAGCATTATTAATAGCGAGCATGATATCAGCTTTCACTAGATTGTTAACCTTTTTCTAGACGTATCAAACATTATTGTATTGTTAACTAAATGTATGTCTTTAGATTATTGGAAGGAGGGTCTTGGCACAACGATCAAGTTATTGCCGTGTGACCTAGAGGTCATGGGTTCGAGTCTCGGAAGCAGCCTCTTGTAAAGCAGAATAAGGCTGCGTACAGACTTCCCCAAGACCCGCATTGGCAAGAGTTTTGTTCACCGAGATGCCCTTTTATGTCTTAGCTTATTGATGGATAGAAAATAAAGCATGAATAATTAAAAATATACTAATAAATTCTGTTGCATTATCAATAGAGTAATAAACAATATCATATATTAATATGTTGTTTACTAAAATAGATTATTATTGTTTAATATTTCATATTATTGGGTTTAGTTGAAAATGGACTTTGAGGCAATACTGGTCAATAAAGCTATTTATCAATATTGAATGAAGAAGAGATAGATAAGCTGATTCGTCGACATAGTGGTAGATCACTTGAAACAATAAGATTATTCTAAATTCACAGGAGCAACAAGGACCATATCAATGTACTGTATGCCTTAACTAATATTTAGGCAAAATAGAGACAGTTCGCTAGATTGGTTGACTTTTTTAATTCAATTTCGTTTGATAAAATTTCTTCCTATTGCATCATTTTCATTCATTTTGATTTAATGAGCTTTCAATCAATTTAATATATTTTCCAGTGGAGTTAATCTATTTCTAGATAATTTCTTCAAATTTTTTACTTTCTTTAAACTATGGATCTAATATGAGATATTGATCTCAAGAAAAATTGGTCAGACTTTGCTAATATTGATGCAACTTAGGCAACCCATATCAGTATCAACTGATTTTTTTTTAACAATTATGGTTTTTCTTCATTCTCCATTCAGTTTCCCAATATGCAAAGAATGACTTATTAGTAAGGATATAGTCCTACATTGAGTTTGAAGGAGGAATAAGAATTGTGTATTTGACCATAAATAGTTAAGATTTATAGTTTATTTGTGGTCCTTTGGGTACATGTTTAGGACTAATACAACCTAGCCCCTAAAAATGACCCATAAACATTGAAAACCGTGAACCATCAAGCAAAATATTGATACACAATAGAGTATAGACATATTGACAGTACAAACTCCCCCACAATTCAATATGGAATTATATTGGAGTCTCGCATAGGAATCTCTTGGATTGTAAGTTCTTTGTTGTTTCCTTGTAGCTGTTTATGGGTAAAGTTAAAGCAGAAAGAATTTGACAATATTGTCAGATGCCTATAATATAGCTTTTTCTATTTCATTTGGTAAATGATATGGTTATAAAGCAAATGGGCTCACAGAGGAGTGACTTGGTGTAACTATTCTATCCAACTGGACATACAAAAAAATCAACTTTGCAGCTTTAGAGAAGATGGCTCCAAACCAATCTAATCATGACAGAAGCAAGATGTGAACCAAACATGGTGAAAAGAACCTAGATAAAGAGGTCAAAGAAATTAAGTAACTCCATTCCAGCAAAAGAAGCAGCTGAGTAGAAATCTTGTTAATTTATTTATCTACTTTTGTCCTTTTTCGATTTATCTACCTGGTAGTTTCCTGTTTTAAGAAACAAAAATATCAGTCTATATAGTTATAATATACCAGATGTTTTATCCAGCCTGCACTGACATTTATCAAAGGATAGATTATTTAAGATACATTACTATTAATTGGGAGTTGAGATCCGCTGTTTCCATGGGAAGTCAAATTTTTATGTTGTGCTGCACTTCTAGGTGAAAATATAAATTTTCACAATTCATGGAAACTAACCAAAGCAATTTGGCTAACATTTAAAGCAAATTCATCTTTGCTATTGAATAATATGATTGTTGTGATAAACAAGCCATGTTGGAGTTTTGGTACAATAAGATTTTATATCATATTGTATCATGCAAATACCATTTTAATATTTATTTAATTAAACTATTAATAATAATATGATTAATTTTATTTAGTATAAGTTGTAAATTTTAATTAACTTTTTATTGTAATTAATTATTTACTAAATAATGGATTAAATTACTAATACATGTTTATTCTTGTGCTTATATTTGTTGATTAATTTGATCATCTAAGAATTTAGAGCTAAAAATACTTGCAACAAATTAAGATTTATTTTAAGATTTAGCCACATATAAATTGTGTACTTTTTTATAATGATTTGCAGTTACAATCTATTTTGCCGGAAAAAGGCTAAACTATTAAACAAGAAAATAGGACCTCCCTTGCTACTCTATAAACTAAAGCATGTGTTGCTTTCAAATTCTGCACATTGAAGCAATTTTAAATTTGAAGACTCGAGACGTTTTCATTGTTGAAGATGTAATTGTCATTTTAAAATGAATGTATATTTTTATAAGTTTATATAATTATATTTAAAATTTGTTCATGAGCATTTAATACAAATTTTGAGCGTTAAATAAAAACTAAATAAAATTTTTGAATACACTGAAATAATTCAAAATCCTTAGTTTTAATTTGGTTTTGTTTCTTATACATAACTACCATTATTAGAGTGGACAAAAATAGAGAGATCTATGATTTTTCAAATTTTGGAATGTAAAATATGTTTTAGGTTAAAATTAGATTTTAAATTTTGTAATTAAATTTATTTAATTTTATAAGTATAAAATCTCTAAAAACCTAAACCTTGAACTCAACTCAATCAAAATTGAAAATTATGAATGCAAGTTTTTTTCAATAAGATAATATTCAAATTTAAAAAAAATTATACATTTAAATTGAACTAAATAAATATTTTATATAAAAAAAAATTGATCCTATTAGTGTCCATCTATTGCAATCAAGGTTTAAAATTTCGACATGTGCCGAGATTTAGGTCTCAGACCGGAACGATACGGTTTCGGTATCGTATCATGCCGATACAGTTTCGGTATTTTTTATTTATCTATAGTAATTATAAGATAAATATGTTTATTGCGTATATAAAAATAAGTTGTATATTGATTTATTATAAGTTCTCAATTATTGAATAATTTAATATTGTGTAGAAAAAATAATTAAAAATAGTTTTATTTAAATAGAATTGATATATCAATAATTCAAATTAAAATGGAAGTATCTATAATAATAATAATAAGTATATAAATTAATACAAGATATTACTTTATATTAATAATAATTATATAAATTAACTATTTATTCATTTAATTAATTATTAATTAAATAATATATATTTTAAATAGTAAAAAATATCAAGTAAAAAAATTTTAAAAAATTAAAAAAATATATATAAGAATATAAATATAATTTATTATAATTTTTTAGAATTTTTTTAAAAATGTATATGAAATTTAAAATAATAAAAAATATATTAGAATATAAATAAGAATTATTATACATTTTTTAAATTTTTAAATGAAATTTAAAACATTATTTTTTTCAGAATATTAATTAATAAAATTTATTTTAATTTTAAATATATATTTTTATATATTTTAGTAGGACAATTTAATTAAGGTTTATAAAAACCTCTTCTAAATATCACATATCCTCCTTAGGAATTGTTTAAATTAATTAAATAAAATAAATAATTATTAAAAAATAAAAAAATAGCGTACCTGCGTACGCGAGATCAGATCGCCCACGATCCCGCGGGGGGCGTCCGGCGGCCCTGGAAGCGTCGTCGGACACCTCCAACGGCGTCGGAAGGGTCGTCGAAAGCATCCGACGACCCTGCCGGACTCTTTCAGCGCCGCAGAAGGCGTCGCGCATGACGCCTTCGGTGCTGCAGAAGGTGTCGCACATGACACCTTCGGTGCCAAAGGCGTCATGGGACGCCGCCGAAGGCGTCACGGGACGCCGCCGGAAGCGTCCCGGGACGCCGCCGGAAGCGTCCCGCGTCTCCTCCGGCGCTAATGAGACAAGGACGCCTCCCGTGCCGGTTTCGGCCGCCCGACGGAACGATAAAAATCATCCGTGTCGGGCGGCACGAAACTACATTTCAACCCCTGATTGCAATAATCATTTATCTTCATTGATATTCTATTGAAATAATTTAAAATTACTAAAAGAAAAATAGATAAATTACTTTTTTTAACTTAATCAAATCGATGTGTCTAATCCTAATCAAATCAGAGAGAAGATTCAAAAGAGGAGAATAAGCTCAAGACGATCTAACTAAACCCTAGTTTTCCCATTGTTTGCTTGCACAAATCTCTCATCTCTACCGGCCTCAAAAAAGTTAGAATATGAAGGGAAAAAACTTCATTGATGTTAAATATCAAATTTTATCCTATTTAAATTTTTATATTTTAATTATTTTCAAAAAGTTTTTAGATGACTAATTAAACCAGCAACCAAGTCTTATCCCACTAGGTGGGGTTGATGGGTTAGCAGTAACTTTAGTAGGTTAAAAATCAATTTTAAATCCCCTCTCTTGCTTTCCACATACTCCTCTCCTCCTATTCCTTTCACTTGTCAATTGACACATACCCCTTGCTAGTCACCCACCGCTCTTTCCACTCTCCCTCCATGGTACTCTTCTTTCAAAATTTTCAAGTACTCTTTCTTTTCCCTTGGTCTCTCTCTCTTCCTCCTCTTCTCTCTTTATTCTCACCATTGCTGACCTATTCTCAGGTACTCGCCGTCGGCTTCTGCTACAAGAGGATTCTGAGGAGACTGAGGATGCAGGGAATGAAGGGGATGTTGTTGAGGTAGAAATGTCCATATTCAATATTTATTTATGATTGTTGAAGCAGATAAACATTTTGCAATTAATGTGTTTTAATTGAATACACAAACAAGAATGTGAAATGGATTATTCTTAACAAAAGCAATTAAAGAGCTATCTGAATTCCACACATTTTTATGTAAGCTTCATGAACATGAACATGAAAACCTCATCTATAAATGAAATCACATCTAAAAATTTAAAAGCATCACACACACACACACACACATATATATATATATATACCATTAAGTTTGCTATATTTTTAGATGAAATCAATTGTCAGAAGTGCACGCACATGGATCAAAGACTTTTCTGTCTAAAACAACTTGGCTATTGTTGAAGTAAAATGTGGAGGACTTGGTCTAACGTGCATTTACAAATTAGAATCAGATTTTGGCTCAATAGAGAACTTCTGTACTTAGTAGTAGCTATTCATAGTAAACCAGATCCATAAACTCCCTATTGGTACCATGGCACAACAAAATTTAGAATCAAAACAATCAGAAGCAGAAGAACAGTACCTATCAAGGATAAGCCAGGCAGGTTTATTATTAAGAACTTCCTGAAGAACCACAATTTTGGCTGGTGTTCCAGCGGTTATTTTGATATTGATGCTAACCTAGCACCAGAAGCAACAGTATAAAGAGGCAATCAGTAGATTATTGAATTCTTTAAAAGAATATTCAAAGTGTCTAAGGTTGCCTTGTAGAAAAATATATGCAAGGATCAGAATTTTGAGAGTGGAATAAATTAGTAAGATCGATTGGATAAACTATTCAGTATTGACAAAGGAAAAGGTTCAACTCAGAAACCAGTTAAGAATGGAAAATCTTACTGTTATAAATAAAGATACAATGGCATTAATTAATTCTTAAGAAGCACTTGTATATATCCCAACTCTTTGAGTAAAGCTACATGAATTGCATTCTGCCTATGAATTCTTGGGTGATTTAGATCGATTATGTTTCATCATCATCATCTCATATTTGTCCCAACTATTTGAATCACTTCTAATTAATATGAAATTATTTGATACTTCTAACTCATATATTTAACTCTAATATAATTGATTCAATTCAACTATTTAACATATTGATTATTGTCGTATTACTCCTTTAACTCTGATTGATTCAATTCAACAATATAACATGTTGATTATTGTTGAGGTTAAATTTTCTTTTTTTTGGACCGTCATGATTTCCAACAAATTATGTACACATGTAAATTGAAAAAACGAAGAAAAAAAACATTGGCTCAAGATCCTATGGGACCAATACAAGATGGGTGGATCGAGTCAACTAATTAAAAGTTAACATCGGTTGGATTAGTTCTAGTTAATTTCATGTATAACCATCACAAAGTATATTGGATATGCATCTTGAAGAATCAAACACCACCATACACGAACCAAAAGCATCAAGTATATATCAAAAAGATTAGGAAAGAACCTTAATCAATTAATATAAATATATGCAAAAGTTGGATGCACACAATTTTAGAGGTTGATTGCTACAACAAAATAAGGAGAAATTCTCTAAATTTGTAATTCCTATGATGATGAGATTATAATCTCCGATCGCCCATGTCAAGGAGACAAAATAAGGAAATAAATATTTTCATCAATTCACATCCCTTAGTTAAGAGAGGAAATTATAGATTGAGACTCTATAAAAAGAGTTCATGGGATCAGATGAAGGAAAGAAGGGATGGCACCATGCCAAAGTCATGTAAAAATATTTAAGCCTCTTCATGAAGAAAAGAAAAGGAGGCACCAAACCAAGCACCAAGGTTGTCAATAAATCTAATCCTGGAAGACTCCTCCAAAAACAAACCTTCATGAAGAACAATAACGAAAGAGGAGTACCAATACCTTGCCAAAATCCACCCAAAACTCTACAACAAAGAAGGAAGCTTCCTAAGGCTCAAGAAGAATCTTCAAGGTAAGAACAAGCAAAGAGAGGAAGGGAGGCTTGAGGAAGAAGACCTTAAGGCGACATCAGGTCCTACCCGGCAGCTAAAAGAGCAACCAAGAGCTGGGAGCCATCCAAGGTGACAATCTGAAGGAAAATGTTCTTTGGCCTATTAACCAGAAAGGGCCGCCAAGGGCAAAAAGCCATTAAAGGTGACAATCCTAAAGTAACACAGATAACGGCTTCGACCCAATAACTCAAAAGAGACACGAAGGTTGAGTGTCATACAATGCAACAATCAAAAAGCTACCATACACTAGAAACTAATGGTAAGCGACAAGATTACCAAGGGCATGAGTCATCAATCATCCATGACTATGAGGAAATAAAGCAAGAATGATCAAGGAGAGAGGAATACTCTAAAACAACCTCTAAGTTATGACATCTTCAAAATTCAACCAAAACAACATCCACTAGAAAAAAAAGGGTAGCCCGGTGCACGAAACTCCCACTATGCGGGGTCCCGGGGAAGATACATTGTACGCAGCCTTATCCTGCTTTTTGCAAGAGGTTGTTTCCAAGATCCGAACCCGTGACCTTTTGGTCACAAAGCAACAACTTTACTGTTACGCCAATCCTCCCCTTATAACAACATCCACTAAAGATTAACTAAAATAAGGATGGACTTCAAATGCACTTATCCATAGTTAAAAACAAATTTTGGCTCATGTTGCCTGAGTCAACTCGATCAGTTCAAAATTACCAAACTGCCCTTGCTTCATTATTTGGTGAGAGTCAAAGTTTTATACTCTGAATCAAGCTCCGAAACCTCTCCCATAATGCTCAAATATACAAATATAGCTTCAAAGTTTGTGATGGCACCTAAATGTCCAAATACATCAAATCTTATCAAACATAAGCTAAATTTCTGCTAGCATAATGACATTACAAAATGGTGTTCGACTAGACCCAACCACAGGTTGTGTTTGAGCCAACCCTAGCCCGAACCTTAACCTGGTCAATGGGTAGATTACCTGTTAGACGAGTCGGTTACTCATTAACTGGGTTAGATAGGTCGGAACGGTAACAGAGCCAAAATTATATGTGAATTGTCAGTTCAAACCATTGGTTCAAGCGGGTTTTGATAATTGTTGGAACTAGTAGCTCCAACCATTGAAACGGTCGGTTAACCAATGATTCCGACAATTACATGTTGTTTTAAACGGTTCAGATTATGTTTTTTCAATGGATATGATTAATTGACTGTTATTCCCAAACTTCATCAATAGGCTACTCTATTTTATTGTTTTTACATCAAATTCTCTACTTTTGACTCTCGATTTTGAAATATCGATTGTTTTCAACTTTAATTCTTCAATTCAAATAGAAGGAAGTTCATCTCGGTCTCAGAAGGGCAAGGAAATAACAATTCTGAATTTGGATCTCGACGATATTGAACTTCCGATGATGAACTAGAGTCATTTTCGACAATTGAGATGCAAAAAAAAAAATAATAAAACTTCTAAGGTTAGCCTCTTACAAATTTCAATCGGGTGGCGGTTATGGGTTATTAAAGTAGCACGTTGAAACAAAGCAGTTGATTGAGTTTGGAGTCAATCATTCTCAAATATAACTGTCCAGATTTTCATCAACTAATAGAGGTACCAATTCTAGTTCATTTAAATATTCTGACATTAAATTATGAGAAACATTAGCTAGATTTATTTCGGTCAAATATCTTTCTTTTAGTTTTGACCTAGCTACTAAACGTGTTTCCCAAGCCACACTCGCTCGTACAATTAAAAAATTAGTGAGACAAGATAAAAAAAAGATTTAATTAAATAATTTAGTAAATTAAATAATAACGTATCTTTATGTTCTAATATTTGGAGTGGCCATTAGCAAACTCATTAATATATGAGTATGACTTGCCATTAAATTAATAACTCTTGGTCAATCCAAAAACATTTATTAGCATATTGAGTATGTGATGAAGCACACACTGCCCACAACATATCTTAATTAATGTGTTTAATTTTAGAAAAATATCGATTAACTTCTAAAATACCTTTAATCTCATTTGATAATACTAGTTCTAGTACTACAAGTATTAAGGAACTTAAAATTATATGTTAATCTGCTATTGGTGGTTTATTTTGCCATATTCGGTGTGTATGTTGTGTTTTAAATTTATACGTCCAAGAAGGATTAAAAACTACAAAAAATTAAATTAGATCAATTAAAATTATTATTTTCTTATTTGTGATCACATTCTAATATGATGAAACAATAAGATAGATTTTATAAAATTAATTGAATGAGACCTAAAAAATTTCCATATAATATACTAACACGTTGGAATTCAACGTATAAAGTATTACTAGATTCATTTCAATATAGAGAAGTATTATGTTCATTTTTTTACACAAAATGCTAATAATACTAATGCACATTTATTTTCACACCAATAAAATATATGCAGTAGTATTTATAAAATTGTACAAGTAGTTAATGATACAACTAAACAACTATCCAGTGTTTATTTATTATCCTACTCATAATTTTTGTAATATAGCTTTAATTTTAAATAAATACATTATAAATGAATTTTTATCCCCTTACGTGTTAGCAATAAGGCAAAATGAGAAAAATATTTTTATTATATTCCTAATATGTATTTAGTTGCATTTGTTTTAGGTCTTAGACTTAAATTAAATGTTTTCCATGAAATATTAGTTATGTATTATGGTGCTTTAATTCCATTTAAAGATTATTCTTCTCCTCATCTTACTTTTATTGTACATAATTTATATAATATTTATAAAGATTATATTTGAAAATAAGGATTAGAATGTAATGTGCCTGAAACATAGATTATTAGTAGTACTAGTAATTTAAAACTCACAAAACCATAACTCTTATTATGAGAACAAATGAAACATCCACCAGGATCCTCAAGTTCCAGACATGAACTTGAAAATTATTTTACGACTTCTTTTAATTAGTGAAACAAATAGCAAACTAGATTTTGATATTTCATGATGGTTGTCGCCAAAGACTCAAAGCTATTTCATCCTCTGTATCATAGCAAAGAAAATTCTAACTTATCTAGTGTCAACCATTGTTGTAGAATAGACATATCATTTTGAAAGCAATATCATAGATGAAAGATGATCTAGTCTTCGTACTCTTTGGAAGCACAAATTAATCAATATGATTGGACGAGAGTGATAAAAAAATACAAGGAATGCAACTTTCGAAGGATGAGGTAGATGATTTTGATACTAAAGGAGCTACCATTACAGGAACAGGAAATGAAAGTGAGTAAACAACAATACTTCCTAAGATAATAAGGGTAAAATGGTAAGCAAAATACACAACTTAAATAAGTTAAAGCCCTTTTTTATTTTTTTATTTTTTTATTTTTTTTATTTTTCCAAATTTATAAATTTTTAAAATAAAAATAAATAAATAATATCCTTGAAACGTCACGAACCATAAATTGAACCATGTAACCATGATCAGATTTACATTCAACCCCTATTTGTGTCATGAAACACATTTCAAGACCACTATTAGGGATAACAATGGGTCGGATTCGGTCAGATTCTTTATCCTCCATTCTTATACCCATCGGAGATAGGATATTCATCCCTATACCCATACCCATTACAAGATATAGTATATCTTCGATACTAATAATTTTGCTTCTTTCATCGAACTATCATCATTCAACAAAAGCATATTAGAATTAACATCATATTAAATATATATACACACATATATATAAAATTAAAAAAATGAATTAAATATCTATATAACCTACTCCTAATATCAACAAAAATAGTTAGTGGATTTTGGAAAAAAAATATCTTTAATATATGTATGTATATATATTATTTAATCGAGTATTCGGATTGGATATCGGATATCGATAGTTCCATTGGGTTCGGAGGAAATTGCCCCTAACCACTATAATGATAGACTAAATTCTAAATTTAAAGGTCTTGGCTCGACATCTATAAAATATGATGTCAACATGCCAAAATAACCATAATCTTGGCGACTTCAACAACCTTTGAGTGCATCATTACAACCTCTATTCAAGTCAAAATTTTACTTGATAAACATCAAACCAAAATCTTAATCTTGGCATTATGTCTACACAAAAATTGACATCAATATGCCAATATGACCAAAATACACACATTTAAGTTTTGAGGAATGTGGCATGTCAACTACACACTTTCCCTTAAATTGAACTCATGAGCATGTCTTGAGAATCACTGCACATGTTAACCTCATATCATAGTATCTAGCTCATTAGCACATCTCCGACCACTACCCAAGCTCAAATCTAGAAATCCGCTTAGTCTTTAGTGATGTCGTCAAGCGTTTATTTGACTCAATCATCAACTTCAACCCTAATGATACTTCTCATGCCTGTGTTATAAAATTTACAATGCATGTATCAAATTTCATAATAAAACAATCATGAGTGGCAATTACTTCTACTCCTTAATTGAAGGTACTCTAAATATATTTAGACATTGTCCGAAGTACTAAAAGTCACAAATAATAAAGCTTTTATCTCATAGGATGAATCACATTCTATTTGTGACACCCTAAATTCTTAAATCCCAGCGAGGGTACTTTTTTGACCTCACAATTATCTTTTTTGGCTAATCACCTTCATATATTTTATCCCGTTTTATAATTATCCAGAATATTCCTAATTACTAAAAACAGAACAACTATCACCAAAAAAGCAAAGATGTTAATCTCAACATTTACATTTCTATTAGTAATTTGGGTTCGCTGGTCTTTGTCCTATCTCTAATATCTAATTGCTTATGGTTAAATGATAGCAAGAATGTCCTTGTTAAATAATAACTTCAAAATATTTAGAATTATTACGTACATAAATTTGCTATCCTTCTAACTTAATTATTCCTTCAATCTTTTATTTATTGTTGTTAAATCATTCCTAGTTACATTTAGACCTTTTAGGATGTTACATTGAAGCATTTTCACCCAACTTCAACTTTTCAGATTAAAAAAAGAGAATAAATTGAGAAAACGCATTTGGCAATTGCACTTCTTTGAAATGAATTTCTATATATGAGAATATGAAAAAATGAAATATAACCAAAGAACAGAACAGATATAAGCTACTTTTAGTGCTCATCTCTATTTCCAAAGAAGTGAAAAAGAATAAGAAACCTAAGTATAATTTAAATTATCAAATAGTTACAAAACATTGTTAGAATAATAGTTATAGAAATATACGACAATTACTATTATTGTTGTGATGGTACTAACAATAGAGTGGCAAAGAGAAAAGCTCTCTCTATCTTATCATTAATATGTTTACATGTAGGTATTTATATACATAAGGAGAGAAAAGAAAAATCAATCACAATCCCAATAATCAAGATAATCCAAATCAATCATAATCCCTACAATCAAGGGAATCTTCAGAAATATTCAACACTCCCCCTCAAGCTGGAGAATATAGATCATATACACCAAGCTTGTTACATATGTAGTCAATTCGAGGATCTCTTAGTGACTTAGTGAATATATCTGCTAGTTGATCATGTGAATTGACAAAGCTAGTAGATATTTCTCTAGATATGACTTTCAAAGTGACAGTCAACTTCAATATACTTTGTCCTCTCATGAAAATTAGGTTCGAGGCGATATGCATGGTGGCCTAGTTGTCACGTATAAATGATATTTGTATAACCTCTCCAAACCTTAGTCCCTGAAGCAACTATTTTAGCTATATAAGTTCTTGACTAGCTATGACCATAGCTCGATACTCTACTTCTACATTGGATCTTGCCATAACATTCTGCTTTATTCTTTTCCAAGAAACAAGGTTATCTCCGATAAATATACAAAGTCTAGAAGTGGATCTTCTATCAGTGGAAGATCCAATCTGCATCAGAATATCCTACAACTCGAGTATGTCATTTGTCTTCATACAAAAGACTCTTTCCTGGTGCACCTCTGATATATCGAATAATGCGAGTCACAACATCCCAATGTTCCTTGCATGGAGAGTTAAGAAACTGACTTACTACACTTGTTGCAAACGAGATATTCGGACGAGTAACAGTAAGGTAGCTTAGTTTCCCTACTAATCGTATGTATTGTTCAAGATCTGGAAGAGGCTCCCCCTGATTTGGCAGGAGATTAACATTAGGATCCATGGGGTTGTTAACCGTCTTTGAGTTTAACATTCTTGTTTCTTCCAGAATATCCATTGCATACTTCCTTTGGGATATGATGATCCCATCTTTAGACTGTGCTACTTCTATCCCCAAGAAATATTTGAGTTTGCCCAGATCTTTTGAAATGTTTAAAAAGATGTTTTACTTGTGAAATCCCGAGATGATCACTACCTATGATGACGATATTATCAACATAAATCACTAAGTAGATGCAACCAGTAGATGAGTGATGATAAAAGATAGAATGACCAGCCTCGCTCCGAGTCATGCAAAACTGTTGAATTACAGTACTAAATCTACCGAACCATGCCCTGAGTGACTGCCTGAGGCCATATAAAGATTTCCGCATGCGACACACAAGACCAGAAGACTCTCCCTGAGCAACAAAATACGGAGGTTGCTCCATGTAGACCTCCTCGAGCAAGTCACCATGTAAGAATGCATTTTTGATGCCCAACTAATAAAGAGGCAAATGTCGAATGGCAGCAATGGACAGGAAAATGCGCAGAAGACATCTTAGCAACAGGAGAAAAAGTATCCCCATAATTCAATCCGAAGATCTGAGTATAGCCTCTAACGACGAGGCGAGCCTTAAGTCGATCAACTGTGCCGTCTGGACCAACTTTCACCATATACACCCATCGACAACCAACAACTGACTTCCCAGGTGCTAGAGGAACGAGATCCCAAATCCCACTGCGCTGCAAGGCACACATTTCATCGAGCATAGCCTGTTTCCATCCTAGATGGGCAAAGGCATCACCTTCAGTCTTTGGAAGAGAGACAGACGACAAGGAAGAAAGATAAGAAATGTAGGAAGTAAAAAGATGATGATAACTCAAGGAAACATAATGAGGAGAAGGATTACGAGTGGAACGCATACCTTTCCGAAGTGCAATGGGAATATCAGACTCAGGAGACGGGACCGGAGGAAGAGGCGAAGGACTCGGCTCCAAAGGTGTGTCTATTGCAGTGTCAGTGATGGGCGAAGGCAAAAGAGGGTGAGGACGACGCCGATAAACCTGCAAAGGAGGAGATGGGGCTGGAGGTGATAAAGACGCCCCCGGAGGATAAAAGACGGTCACTAGTGCAGGCAGAGGAGAGAACTCGGATGGAGATACGTGAGGCCCAAAAAAAGGAACCGAATCAAAGAATGTGACATTAGCAAAGATAAAGTACCGACGAAGAGTAGGGGAATAACAGTTATACCCTTTCTGAGACCGGGGGTATCCAAGAATGACACACTTATGAGACCGGGGAGAGAGTTTGTCAATGTCAGGATCAAGAGCATGAGCAAAACATATAAAACCAAAGACCCTAGGTGGTAAAGGATGAGAGACTAATGAGGATAAATTACATTAAGAGGTATTTTACCCTGGAGTTGAGAAAGGCATGCGATTGATGAGATAACACGTAGTAAGTACAACGTCGCCCCAAAATTGATGAGGAACGTGAGAGTGGAGAAGAAGAGACTGAGTGGTCTCAAGGGGATAACGATTCTTATGTTCTGCAACCTCATTTTGTTGAGGGGTATGAAGGCAAGATGTCCAATGCAACCATGGTTTAAAATTTCAACCCGTGCCGAGGTTTCGGTCTCAGGCCGGAACGATACGGTTTCGGTATCGTATCGTGCCGTGCCGATATAGTTTCGGTATTTTTTATTTATCTATAATAATGATAAGATAAATATGTTTATTGTGTATATAAAAATAAGTTGTATATTGATTTATTATAAGTTCTCAATTATTGAATAATTTAATATTGTTAGAAAAAATAATTAAAAATAATTTTATTTAAATAGAATTGATATATCAATAATTCAAATTAAAATGGAAGTATCTATAATAATAATAATAATAATAATAATAATAATACAAGATATTATTTTATATTAATAATAATTATATAAATTAACTATTTATTTATTTAATTAATTATTAATTAAATAATATATATTTTAAATAGTAAAAAATAACAAGTAAAAAATATAAAAAAATCAGAATATAAATATAATTTATTAGAATTTTTTAATTTTTTTTAGAATTTTTTAATTTTTTTTAGAATTTTTTTACATTTTTTAAAAAATTTAAATGAAATTTAAAATAATAAAAATATATTAGAATATAAATAAGAATTATTATATATTTTTTAAAATTTTTAAATGAAATTTAAAATATTATCAGTATATTAATTAATAAAATTTATTTAATTTATTTTAATTTTAAATATATTTTTTTTATATATTTTATTAGGATAATTTAACTAGGTTTATAAAAGCCTCTTCGAAATATCACACATCTTCTACCCATCCTCCTTAGGAATTGTTTAAATTAATAAAATAAAATAAATAATTATTAAAAACAGAAAGAAAAAAAAAAAACGCGTACCCGAGATCGCGCCCGCCCGCGATCGATCATCGCGATCTCGCGGGGGGCGTCCGGCAACGCTGGAAGCGTCGCCGGACGCCTCCGGCGGCGCCGGAAGCGTCCAGCCACCTTGCCGGACGATTTCGGCGCCGCAGAAGGCGTCGCGCGCGACGCCTTCGCTGCCGAATGTGCCGCGGGACGCCGCCGGAGGCGTCCCGCGTCTCCTCCGGCGCCGCCGAGACGGGGACGCCACCCGTGCCGATTTCGGCCGCCCGGCAGAACGGTAAAAACCGTCCGTGCCGGGCGGCACAGAACGACACTTCAAACCTTGAATGCAACACACCGTCAGATGCCCGGCACGAAACGGCACTTCAAACCTTGAATGCAACACACCGTCAGATGCCCGGCACGGAACGGCACTTCAAACCTTGAATGCAACACACCGTCAGATGCCCGGCACGGAACGGCACTTCAAACCTTGAATGCAACACACCGTCAGATGCCAAGAAGGTACGAAACTGAGTAGATAGATACTCACGTGCATTATCACTTTGCAAAGTTCGAAGAGAAATACCAAATTGAGTTTTGATTTCATGGAAAAAAATTGAAAAATAGGAAACAATTTTGAACGATCCTTCATCAAATATAACCAAGTACAACGGGAAAAGATCGTCTATAAAAGTAACAAAATATCGTGATCCCAATGTAGAAGAAATACGACACAGACCCTAAAATCAGAATGAACCAAAGAAAAAGGGGGTGTAGCCCGACTCATAGTACGAGGAGAAAAAGAACTGCAAACATACTTTCCTAATTGACACGACTCACAAGATAGAGACTCAAAGTGAGAAAGACTAGAACATAATTGTTGCAACTTATCCAGACCTGAATGTCCCAACTGAGCATGAATAAGAAGTGGAGATGTCGTCGCCGAACCAACAAGAGAGGGTTGTTGAAGCCTGTATAGGCCATGAGACTCACATCCGAAGGCAATCATCTTCCCCGTAACCATAGACTCACATCCGAAGCCAATCATCCTCACCGTACTCCGATCTTGTAAGGAAACAGAAGTTTTAGTAAAAGAGATGACACAATCAAAGGCCCGAGTAAGTTGGCTTATGGACAATAAATTAAAGGGAGCTCCAGGGACATAAAGAACATTTATGGATAGAAAGAGACGGGGAAGGATGAACAATACCAACACCCTAGGACTGAGTTTAGGAACCATTAGCCATGGTGACAAAGGGTAAATAACCGGAAGTAGAGAGAGAAAAAAAAACTATTACCAGTGATATGATCGGTGGCCCTAGGAGTCAAGAACCCAAGGACCCGAAGAGCGAGATATGTCAGCAAAGGAATTACCAGTGTATGCGACGGTGGTAGTGGAATCTAAAGCCTGATGATCCTCATACCATATCAGAAAGTCATCATAGGAAGGCGATGAGGTCAGATCCAGTGGCAATTGTGCAACGAAAGCTGAAGAAGTGACAGAACTTTGAGCGATCTGAGCAACGCGAGGAGGTCGACCATGGAGACTCCAACACTTATCAATCGTGTGTCCTGGTCAGTGGCAGTGATCACACCAAGGACGTCCTTTGCCACCCTTACGAGGTGGAGGTCTGTTGTTGTTTCGAGAGACCAAAGCTGACGAGTCAATAGGAACAAAAGGAGGCAACGACAAGACTTTGGTAGGGACATGGAGGAGAGTTGCCCAGGTACTGTCCATCGTAGCTTCTGTGGGGCTGCCCAGGATCTAATTGCAAACATGAGAATAATCTGTGGGTGGACCATATAAAGTCAGAGACATAAAAAATTTCTTCCGATTTTCAATCTCCGCAACACGAGTGGTGTGGAAGTAGTTCATTGAAGTCACAAAAAGAAGGCTAGAGACTGAACCTAGATAGGTAGACATTGAATCCTTAACCTGATGGGCACTGAGGATGGTCATGAGATCTTCACAAACCTGATATAGTCGCCAAGAGGTGTTTGTAAAGAGTTGTTGAGCCCGTGTCCAAACAAAGTTTCAGGTTTTGTGAGTGCGGAAGACATCGCTAAGAGATGGATGGATGGTGGCTCGGATAATGCAACACATCAACCTTTTTCCATAGAGGACAATCGACAACTTGGACATCCTCTTCGGTATGAGTGAGATGTGTCTCACAACCTTGTCCAACAAGCCAAAACTCAACGTGAGAGGCCCAAGAAGAGTAGTTCTTACCATCCAATTGCTCGGAAGAGAGTGGTACAGTGATGTGGTTGGTAAAGATTGAAATATCCGATTTTGGAGTGCCGGAGAAAGCCATTGATCAGCTCGGTGAAAGAGGTCACACGGCGAAGAAAGGCTCGAAGATAGGTGAGGACGATGGAATTGCAGGAAGAATATTCCTTGCCGTCGCTAAACTGTTGATCTCCCGAGCTTCTCTCCGTCACCGAACGGAGAGGACGAAGGACGGTGTGCTCACGACGTAGGAAAACGCCAACGTCAAATCGTGAAGAGAAGAGGATGGCGGCAGCGTCGAGCGATGCTACAGCGCAAGGAACGACAATGTAGAAAAAAATAGAATGTGTCTTTCAACCTAGCTCTGATACCATGTGGAAAAGAGAAAATTTCTCTATCTTATCATTAATATGTTTACATGTAGGTATTTATATACATAAAGAGAGAAGAAAAAACAATCTCAATCCCTACCGTCAAAGGAATACAATTAAGATCAATCTCAATCTCAATAATCAAAGGAATTCAAATCAATCATAATCCCTACAATCAAGGGAATCTTCAGAAGTATTCAACAAATAGTATTAATGCACAAATGTAGTGTATCTTTTATACATTTTCTCAAATCTAGCCCAGCATTTTATTTTTTAAATCTAGCACAATATTTGTAAAATGTGAAAAAATTGAACACATTTAATTAAAATTTAGTTTAATTATTGTTAAAAAGTTGGTGTCACACCCATGTAAAAATTTGTCAGCTCATCAAAGTGCACATATAGATGTCAACATGAATATGTGTCTTAGTGTATTAGTGTTGTAAGGAGCGAATAACATATTTTTCCATGTCGCTATCCATGAGCACACTTTGTTAAATTTGCAAAATACAATATACTTTTCAACAACACAACAATGAGACAAGACAATTTGCAAAGATTATAGTAGATTTTAAAATTTATCCTTAATAATATTGTGATATTAATTAGAGATGACAATTGGTCTAGGTTGCCCACGACCTAGATCGATTTAGGCAGGGCTTGAAATGACTTAATAGGGGTTGGGTCAGGTCTTTGGCGTAACCAAGATTTTCATTAGGGGGGCAGAGGAGGAGGAGGAGGACGTGGTGGAGGAGGAGATGCCGCATTTGAAGTAAGTTCATCTCATATTTTCTTAAAATACCTATGCATTGTTATTTCACCTAATTTATATCAACATAATATTTTAGAAACATAATCACCTAATTTAATGACTATCTTTTTCCAACAATTCAAAAACAAATAACAAACGAAATTGGTAAAACTGACTTGAGAGTTAATGATCACTTATTTTGCATACATATTGATAGAGGTACTAAGTCAAATGTTTAACATACTTTTCTAGTCATATAACTATCCAATTTTAATTTTTTATCCTAAAGACAATTCCTTCCATCTACATGTGGTTATTATAAGATGTTCGTGTATATTATATGATGAGTCTATCCATGCAATAAATGATGTGATTGATCAAATTTTCAAACGATCATCAATGAAATTGATCACCTTCATATAACAAATCAAACACCAAATGCACGGAAGACCTCAATATTTGTAAACACTTGATATACTTAACTAGTAAACAAAAATATGAATATATGAAAAATTAACACTACATATTTTTCCAACACTTGAATCCGTAATCAAAAGAGATCAAGCAAGAAACTTCACCTCAATCAAAAGGCCTTTGTTGTTGAGTATCAGCGAAGCAACGACGGCGGTGCTGGCAACAAACGACAACGGCGCTGGCAACAAACGACAACGGCGTCGGCATGCGTCAACAGCAGCATGCGACAACAGTAACATAGAATGCATCAGCAGCAATGTGTGGCTGAGGATTTTGAAGGCAAAATTAGGGTTAGAGAAAGAATAAGAAAGGGATTAGGGGAGGAAGAAGAACACAGAAGAGAAAAAAGGGAAAGGGATTAGAGGTGGAAGAAGAAAACACAGGAGAAGGAAAAGAAAGGTTCGGATAGGAGAGAGAAAAAAAGGTTTGGCAGAGAGAAAAGGTGTCGGCGGAGAGAGAAAAAAAGGTGAAAATTTCAACAGAGAGACAAAGGGCGGAGAGAGAAAATGGTTCAACTTTTGATTTTAATTGAGCTTTTGTGAAAGAGAATTTTAACATTTATAACTAAACCCTTTTTTAAATTTATTTTTACTGTATTAATTTTTTTCCCTAGCTACGCCCTTGGGTCAAGCCAAGACAAGGGTGGCTTGGCCCACGAGTAAACATGGCTTGGGAATGGGCAGTGTTGGACTCAGTATGAACTCATTTCAAGTACAGCCCATGTGTACGCATGACCCATGTATCGAGCTAGCATAGCCAGCAATCTCAATCTAGCGTAGGCAGTGATTGGCACGACTCAATAGGAGTTGCATCGAGTTGTGCCAAGATCAACATAATTAGTTGGTCGAGTTGAGCAAGGGTGGCTTGACCTATGGCTCGAGAATGGCAATGTTAGACTCAATATGAGATCGTGTCGAACACAACCCCCGTGCCACCTGAGTATGACTCATGTGTCAAGCTAATATAGGTCGCAAATGAGACCCAACATGTGAAAATTTAATAAAAGGGCAATTCTAATGGTTAGTTTACGGGTATTTCAATGTCAACTTTAATCTAAAATTATCATACTAGAAAAAATTCAACAAAATCATAAATTTCCTTGTAAGTACCCCAATCCCACCACTCATCCATCATTCGAGCAACTCTCATTCTTATAATCTTAAGTCATTCCCTCATCTCTCATTCTTAATACCAGCATTGTCTCTAATTTTTTCACTAATCTCTATAGTTTTAATATTTTATAATTTGTTTTATATATTAACCCCCCTCCTTGATCATCATAATTCCTCGTGGGTTATTATAAAGTAATTATTAATATTTTAAAATTTATAATAGGATACAATGGAAAGTCTTGGACATGGTTATAATGGTGATAAAAAAATTCATCACCAATAAAAATTTCTGCTAATCTTGGAAGACTAGACCCTTTGGTCCTAATTCTGGTGCTGGAAATGTTAAATCATTTTAGGATCACAAGAAATAGATCTCAACCTAGTATATATTCTGTCCTTGGGATATTTAATAAACTCTACACACTGCATGAATCAGTGCTCCCCCTTACCTGGAGTTGCTACTCATCTTAGCTTGGGGACAAAGTTAGAAACTACTATTACCAACAAGTTAAACATAGCTGACCCCACCCCCAACCTTCCCCATCATCATACCACAATCATATCAAAGAAGTGTGGCAAGCATTGAGTCGAGCATGTGCATGAGACCATTCGCACAAAAGGTACAAGTGTGTCTTTATGTAACATTAATCATAGTTGTAAAAGACATAATAAGTGTGATTGTGTGAACCATTTTGACATCATTCTAAAGATGGTGAAGAAAGAATCAAGTGCAGAAATTGTTGTAAAAAGATTTTTACTTATAAATCTTTAGTTGGAAGTAGCCACTTTATTTGTTGCATAAGATCTTACAACACTAGGATAGTTATTGCGCAGATGATGCTATCCCTTGTCAGTGGTGAGCTTGCAAACTTTATTTTTCAAATGAGGAAGCGAGGAGAGGTCTCGTAGAATTGATTGTGAAGTCCAAGTCACAATTTTCATTGGTCGATGACTTAGGTGACTTTGAATATTTTGTAAGAACTTATCTCCGGCCTCGTTATGGAAAAGTCTTGAGGAATACAATGTGTTCCGATGTAATAAAAATATTCCTCGAAGCATAACAAATTCTAATTAATATTTTTACATGCCATAGATATAATATAACATTAACTTCATATGTTTAGAGTAATAATTGTAAACATAGTCGCATTTTTTGATAAATAATAATTATATCTAAAAATGAAAATTAGCTATAACAATTTGATTTTTGCTCAATAATTAGTCACATTCATCATGATTGTTAGGGTATAAAAGAAATGAATTATAATGAAATGTCAAATAATGAGAAGTAAGTTTTTTTTTATTTGTTATGTTTGTCAAGTTTGAACCTTTGTATACAAGGTAGGCTCCGAATAATTTATGAAAATGCTACACAAATTAGATGTGCAATTAAGATTGTCCCCTCGTCACTCTCTAGGACACAAAACTTTAAAAAATATTATAGAAGTGAATGTTAAATATAAAAATATACTACTAATGTACCACATAAATAGAATTAGATCTACCTTATGTTTAAAGCGGCCATATTTTAAGGAGCAATTAAAAAAATTCATGGACAAAAGATTATCTGCTAACTAATTAATAAATAATGATTAGATATATGCTTAAAGTCCATGCAACATTTAGAAATTTTTTATTCTTATATAAATCAATTCTTTGCTATGTATATCTCAACTTCACACTCAATACTTCATGCATTAAACACAATATGTGATTTATTTAAAAACATAGATATGATAACTTATTTCATGAGATTGTTAGAGTAATACAAAGGAATTTTAAAAACATAAACATGTCCCCATATTATTTGAATATATATTATTTTAGATGATAGGATCAAACATATAAGATTTTTTGTAATCTTATAACTGAATATTACGGAAAAGTAGAATTAGAAATTTCACAATAAAATTTTTTAAAAAATTTCTATATTAAACAAAATGTATTTAATTTACCGTAAGAAGTACAATCATCAACCAACACCATAGTCTCTAGTACCCTCTTCTCACCGAGAGTCAAGGCACCTGGATACCCAACAGCATCCCAAGATCCAAGGACTTCTCAGCCAATACAGCCTACCTTTCATAAAGAAACTAATACCAAGCTACGAGGAGGAGGAGTAAATAATAAACTATGGACGCTCCCCTCTGCCCAACAACAAGGGGGAGCTATCTTTGTTATTCCTGAACAGCTCGGCCTCTTCCATGATGTTTTCTCAAGATGGGAGTCAATAACCCTAAATCATGTGGCAGCCCAAGGGTTTACTGACTCTAGTGACAAAATAGAATATATAGAAAATCTCTTAAGTGAGATTGAAAAATTAGTCTGGATCCAATAGCGCATGATGTATCCTAAGGAATATGCTGCACTAATACAAGCAAGAGAAGGAAGAAGAGGTACTCGGAACATAATTTCCCAAATGCGTCGGGTATTTTCTTCAGAAGACCCAACACAAGGAGCCACCGCAATACAAGATGATGCTTATAGAAGCCTCGAAAAATTATCTTGTGACAACATGAAGAATATTATTCAGTATATGAATGACTATATAAGGCTAGCATCAAAATCTGGGAGATTATACACAGGACCAGAATTATCAGAGAAATTCTGGTTTAAGATGCCAGGTGACCTTGGAAAAAGAATTAAGGCCGCCTTTGATGAAAAGTATGCAGGACTTACTATAGGTGTAATCCCCAGAGTCTTATTTGCTTACAAATTTCTGGAGCAAGAATGCAAAGATGCTGCGTTCAAAATATCACTAAAGGACTTATCTTTCTGCAGTCAAATTCCCATCCCTAGGTACTACAAGGGACAAGGGCAGAAGAAATATAGTGTACGAAGAGGTCGTACCTACAAAGGTAAGCCTCATGATACACACGCTCACATAGAAAAGAGGAAGCACCTTCTGAAAAATAAGAAATGCAAATATTATTTATGCGGCCAAGAGGGTCATTTTGCCATGGAGTCCCAACGACAAAAGAAGTTCAAAAAGAGTAGCCATGTTTGAGCAACTCGAAATCCCTGATGATTGTGATATCTTGTCCGTCCAAGAAGGAGAAGAGCAAAGCGATGCTATATTTAGCATCTCTGAAGGAGAAGAAGATAATAGTGATCTCATCAGGTCTATCCAAATTCTAACTATAAATGAAAATATCTATATGTTAGGACAGGTTGACGGTGGCTACCGACAAAAGATAAAAGTTACAGACGAGCAATTCCAATGCCAACATGACTGGCAGTCTAATGAAGATATCTTCCCGCCATAGCCAACAAAATGCACAGGCATGAGGGAAACTATTAAGCGGGCGAGAATTCACTGCCCCAAATGCCTTGTTACCTCGTGTAACTTATGCGGACCATATTATTTTAACAAAAAGGTACCTATAGCACCAACTTCTTCAACTCCATTCTTTCCTAACCGTTTACTACAGGAACAGTAAAAGTATATTCTCTGGTGTGAGGTAGAAATCAAAAGACTTCAAGACGAGGTCACATTCTATAAAGGGCTTCTAATGGAAAAAGAGCTTGAAAAAGACTTTATTACCCTAAATAAAGAAAGAAGCTCTGAAGATGAACAAGAAGCAGCAAATATGCTATACACAGAAAGAACTGAAAAAATATCAGCAGCAGAAGGACAAGGCCCACGCCTTGTTGAAAATATGCTTTACAATCTCCAAGTAGAGATAGATATTCCGGGAATTCCAAAATTTCTATTACGGGCTATATTGGACACGGGAGCAACAACCGGTTGCGTGGACCAGAGATCAATACCTGAAAAGGCTCTTGAAGAAAATACATTTATAGTCCATTTTAGTGGTATAAATTCCCAACAAACGACAAAGTTCAAGATGAAACAAGGGCGAATGATAATAGGTAATTTCAGGATCCCTTATACATACAGTTTTCCAATGACATTAGAAGACAAAATCTAGATGATTATAGGATGTAATTTTATACGATCCATGAACGGCGGAGTTCGTATAGAAGGTAATGTAGTTACCTTTTATAAAAATTTAACTATTATAAATACACTCCACACGACTAATACTGCAACAGCAATTGAAGAATTGGACCTTGAAGAAGACAAGTATATTCAAATCAAAGAAATTATTTCTTATTCGATTGGAAACTCCTCTCAAAATTTTACAGAACAGTTTGGGTCATTACTCAAAGAATTAAAGGACCAAGGTTTTATTGGGGAAAACCCCCTTCAGCACTGGTCCAAGAATAAAATCTTATGTTATCTGGATATTAAGAATCCAGACTTTATCATCAAAGATAGGCCGTTAAAGCATCTTACACCCAAGCAGAAGGAAGCATTTTCAAAGCATATACAGTCACTATTAAAGCTTGGAGTGATCCGGCCAAGTACATCATAGTCAATTCAGGAACAACAGTAGATCTTGAGACAGGAAAGGAAACAAAAGGAAAAGAACGAATGATATTCAATTATAAGAGGTTAAATGATCTTACAAATAAAGATCAATACAGCTTACCAGGTATAAATACTATACTTCAAAAGGTAAGTCGCAGCTCCATTTACTCTAAATTTGATTTGAAAAACGAGTTTCGCCAAATGGCAATGCACTCAGAATCCATTGAGTGGACGGCCTTCTGGGTACCTGATGGGTTATATGAATGGCTTGTTATGTCATTTGGGTTGAAAAATGTACCCGCAATATTCCAGAGGAAGATGGATAATTGTTTCAAGGGGACAGATGATTTTATTGCTGTTTATATTGATGATATCTTAGTCTTCTCCAGGAATGAAGAAGAGCACTCAAAGCATCTCAGAATTATGCTCAACATATGCCAACATCATAGGCTTATTTTAAGCCCAACTAAGATGAAAATTGTTGTTCCCGAAATAGAATTCCTAGGTGCAGTACTAGGAAATCGAAAGATTAAGCTACAGCCTCTCATTATTACAAAAATCACAGATTTCATGGAAGAAGATTTAATGACAAAGCAGGGGATGCGTTCCTGGTTGGGTATTCTTAATTATGCCAGAAACTACATCCGTAACCTTGAAAAACTATTAAGTCCTCTCTACGCAAAAACCAGCCCTATCGGTGACAAAAGGATGAATTTTCAGGATTGGTCTTTAGTAAAGAAAATTAAAGAGACCGTCAAACAACTGTCAGATTTAGAAGTGCCTCCTGAAAATTGTTTTATAATACTTGAAGTAGACGGATGCCTTGAAGGATGGGGAGGCGTATGCAAATGGAAAAGGTGTAAATATGACCCTAAAACCTTAGAGAAGGTGTGCGTATACGTGAGTGGCAAATACTCTCCTATTAAATCTACCACAGAGATATATGTCATCATGGACTCCCTCGAAGCTCTCAAAATATATTATTTAGATAAGGAGATGATTATTAGAACTGACTGTCAGACGATCATAAGCTTTTTCGGGAAGACTGCTACAAATAAACCCTCTAGGGTTCGGTGGCTCGCCTTCACAGACTATATTACTGGAACTGGCATTTCCATCCAGTTTGAACACATAGAATGCCGAGATAATCAATTAGCAGATTCACTTTCAAGACTAATAAATTGTCTCTTAATTTCAGAATGGCCAGTCGAGATTCTCGGAGGACTGGAGCTAGTACCCCAAGCATTGGAAGAAGTTCAGCAAAAGCCCAGCAGGGAGGCTCGGCAGGAGATAATCAAGATACTCGACTGTTGGGATGTATACTATAAGCTTAGCTTTTGTATGAACATCTGTTTTGAAATATTTTGAAATGAAAATCACTTTGGTCAAATGTTTGCATTTTATATTTATATATATATCAATGCAGTTGTCCATTTAATTTATATTGTAGATAACATGGTGTGTGGTGTCACACAGAAGATTATGTTATCGGTTCCTTATAAATTATAAATAGTTGCTCACAACCAAGATGGATTGGGACAAACCATTAGAACGGTTGTAGTGTAATTTGGTATTAGTCTGTCTTGACTATAAAATTACACTAGTACACTATGTGTGTATTGAGGAGAACCGTTTGAGGTTGTTCGATTTGTACTGAATACATAAAAGAACAGAACCTCTGTTATTTGGATGTGCGTCCTCTTAATCCCTATATAATAACAAGTATGTATACTTAGTATTTATTTCTTTAACTTATCAATGGGTGAGATTTATTCGTTAAATCAATAGGCCCAATGAGTTGGGAAATAGTATTGTTTATATGATGTGTTGTTGATTATACAAGGAAACTGTGTCCTAATTATTTAGGCTGATGATGCCCCCTTGAGGAGCTCATAAGGATTATCATGTAAGCCCTGCAGGTGGACTTAGTCCGACATGATAATAAAGTTGAGTGGTACTACTCTTGGAATCATATGTTAATTAATTGAGTTGTCATTAACTCATTTAATTAACGAACATACAATATCTTAAACACGGGCAGATTAACGCACTCATGATAAGTAGGAGCCCATGTTATAATATGGGATTGGTGCGGTAGTTCAATAATAACCCTTTAGTGGTATGGGTTATTATTGATGGACTTGGGTTGAGTGTTCAGGCCGAACACAGGAAGCCCAAGCCCATCAGGAGGCCTAAACCAATTTCTCCTCTAGATCCCTGTTGTAGCCTCTATATAAAGTCTCGCATCCACCCATCCGGTTTGGTTTTGGTTTTTTTTTTTCTCTTCCTTACCTAGGGTCGGCGGCAAGCTTATAAAAGGGATTAGGTGGTGCCCCCAAAACTTAATTTTTCCCACAAGCCTCCTCCACCTTTGCTTAGGGCCGGCGGCACAATTCTTCCCCTCCTCCTTGTGGTCGGCGCCCCCCTCCTCCTTCTTTGTGGTCGGCGCCCCCTTCCTCCTCCTTGCTTAGGGTCGGCGCCCCCTCCTCCTCCTTGTGGACAGCGGCTTGAAGAAGAGGAAGAAGAAGAGAAGGCGCCCCATCCTAGAGCATCTTCCCTTGGTGGTCGGCGGTTTGGAAGAGAAGAAAAGAAGGGTGGTGTTGTCTTGGTAGATCGTCGCCCACACAACGTCCAAGAAGAGAAGAGCAATACGGCAGAAGATCAAGAGGTCTTTAGCTACAAAGGAAAGGTACAATTAATTTTTTAATTCCGCTGTGTAATTAGCCGAGTTTTCTTTGTATCGATTTTGAATACCAACACAAGAGGCCAGCGATCTTGTACTTCGATCAAGGTGTGCTTTGATCCGTCAAGAACTTGCTTGATTGATCAAACACATGTCTGATCGAACATGCGGGTTGTTAGGAAAAGTTCTGTACTTGTACAAATTTTATACATGGAAATTTAAACAGAACGGAATTTCAGCGCCTTCTCTACCTGGTTGAACAATACCAGAGGCTCCTACAGAGACAATACCCAATCACCCTCGAGGATGATCAAGCCATCAGGGAACAGCTCCACCAACTACAAAGACAAGCAGTTGTTCAAACCACAAATGCCCTTCAACAGTTACGGATCATCCATTCACTCAAATTACGGGAATGCAAAAGTCTAAGCACCAAGGATAATTGGTGGTCCGACTAGACCCCAACCACTTCGCAAGCGTGAGTTGGCAGCAAACTTACTTAATGATGCTGTCAGAAGGATGGATAACTTCAAGGTGTGAACGTGGTGAACCCTTACCACTACAACCCCTAGTAGTAGCAATACATAATGACCAGCTGTAAAGGCAGTGCAATAATATGAGCATCTAATAATGCTCTAGCTGTAAAGGTGCAATAATAAGAGCACCGAATAACTTTTGTGTCATGTTGTACAACACATAAGTTTCCGCTTATCAGGATAAAAAGTAGAACCCGTCGATGGGACCCAAGGAGCACCCGGGGTTCCTCTTTCTAATCCTATATAAGGAGGATATGTAAGCGATTGCAAAACATCAAGCAATACTTGAGCCCTACTTTGGTAATAGTTTGTAAACGCTTCTCTTCGGGGAATAAATCTTTGAGTTTGAAGTAAGCTGAGTCTGCAACATCAAGTAAGTTCTTATCTCAGTTATTTCTAACTTGTGTCTTGATCCAACACCCCCCCCCAAGTTGTACATCCTTCTGACAACATCATTAAGCAAGTTTGCTGCCAGCTCAAGTTAGTGGTCCACTTGCGAAGTGGTTGGGGTCCAGTCGGACCACCAATTATCCTTAGTGCTTAGACTTTTGCATTCCCGTAATTTGAGTGAATGGATGATCCGTAACTGTTGAAGGGCATTTGTGATTTGAACAGCTGCTTGTCTTCATAGTTGGTGGAGATGTTCCCTGATGGCATGATCATCCTCGAGGGTGATTGGCTATTGTCTCTATAGGAGCCTCTGGTATTGTTCAGCCAAGTAGAGAGGTTGTCGAGTATCTTGATCTTCTCGTGCTGGGCCTCCCGGCTGGGCTTTTGCTGAACTTCCTCCGATGCTTAGGGTACTAGCTCCAGTCCTCCTAGAATCTGGGCTGGCCATTCTGAAATTAAGAGACAATTTATTAGTCTTGAAAGTGAATCTGCTAATTGATTATCTCGGCCTTCTATGTGTTCAAACTGGATGGAAATGTCAGTTCAGTAATACAGTTTGTGAAGGCGAGCCACCGAACCCTAGAGGGTTTATTTGTAGTAGTCTTCCCGAAAAAGCTTATGATCGCTTGGCAGTCAGTTCTAATAATCATCTCCTTCTTATCTAAATAATATATTTTGAGAGCTTCGAGGGAGTTCATGACGGCATATATCTCTGCATCAATGGTAGATTTAATAGGAGAGTATTTGCCACTCGCGTATGCGCACACCTTCTCTGAGGTTTTAGGGTCATATTTACACCTTTTCCATTTGCATACGTCTCCCCATCCTTCAAGGCATCCGTCTACTTCAAGTATTATAAAACAATCTTCAGGAGGCACTTCTAAATCTGGCAATTGTTTGACGGTCTCTTTAATTTTCTTTACTAGAGACCAATCTTGAAAATTCATCCTTTTGTCACCGGTAGGGTTGGTTTTTGCGTAGAGAGGACTTAATAGTTTTCCAAGGTTAGGGATGTAGTTTCTGGCATAATTAAGAATACCCAACCAGGAATGCATCCCCTATTTTGTCATTAAATCTTCTTCCTTGAAATCTGTAATTTTTGTAATAATGTGAAGTTGTAGCTTAATCTTTCGATTTCATAGTACCGCACCTAGGAATTCTTTTTCGGGAACAGCAATTTTCATCTTAGTTGAGCTTAAAATAAGCCCGTACTGTTGGCATATGTTGAACATAATTCTGAGATGCTTTGAGTGCTCTTCTTCATTCCTGGTGAAGAACTAAGATATCATCAATATAAACAGCAATAAAATCACCTGTCCCCTTGAAACAATTATCCATCTTCCTCTGGAATATTGCGGGTGCATTTTTCAACCCGAATGGCATAACAAGCCATTCATATAACCTATCAGGTACTCAGAAGGCGGTCCACTCAATGGATTCTGAGTGCATTGCCAATTGGTGAAACCCGCTTTTCAAATCAAATTTAGAGTAAATGGAGCTGCGACTTACCTTTTGAAGTATAGTATACCTGGTAAGCTGTATTGATCTTTGTTTGTAAGATCATTTAGTCTCTTATAATTGAATATCATTCGTTCTTTTCCTTCTGTTTCCTTTCCTGTCTCAAGATCTACTGTTGTTCCTAAATTGACTATGATGGCAATGGTCCGATGCCTGCTTGTACTTGGCTGGATTACTCCAAGCTTTAATAGTGGCTGTAAATGCTTTGAAAATGCTTCCTTCTGCTTGGGTATAAGATGCTTTAACAGCCTATCTTCGATGATAAAGTCTGGATTCTTAATATCTAGATAACATAAGATTTTATTCTTGAACCAATGCTGAAGGGGGTTTTCCCCAATAAAACCTTGGTCCTTTAATTCTTTTGAGTAATGGCCGAAACTGTTCTGTAAAATTTTGAGAGGAGTTTCCAATCGATTAAGAAATAATTTCTTTGATTTGAATATACTTATCTTCTTCAAGGTCCAATTCTTCAATTGTTGCTGCAGTATTAGCCGTGGGAAGTGTATTTATAATAGTTAAATTTTTATAAAAGGTAACTACATTACCTTCTATACGAACTCCGTCGTTCATGGCTCGTATAAAATTACATCCTATAATCATCTAGATCTTGTCTTCTAATGTCATTGGAAAACTGTATGTATAAGGGATCCTGAAATTACCTATTATCATTCGCCCTTGTTTCATCTTGAACTTTGTCGTTTGTTGGGAATTTATACCACTAAAATGGACTATAAATGTATTTTCTTCAAGAGCCTTTTCAGGTATTGATCTCTGGTCCACGCAACCGGTTGTTGCTCCCGTGTCCAATATAGCCCGTAATAGAAATTTTGGAATTCCCGGAATATCTATCTCTACTTGGAGATTGTAAAGCATATTTTCAACAAGGCGTGGGCCTTGTCCTTCTGCTGCTGATATTTTTTCAGTTCTTTCTGTGTATAGCATATTTGCTGCTTCTTGTTCATCTTCAGAGCTTCTTTCTTTATTTAGGGTAATAAAATCTTTTTCAAGCTCTTTTTCCATTAGAAGCCCTTTATAGAATGTGACCTCGTCTTGAAGTCTTTTGATTTCTACCTCACACCAGAGAATATACTTTTACTGTTCCTGTAGTAAACGGTTAGGAAAGAATGAAGTTGAAGAAGTTGGTGCTATAGGTACCTTTTTGTTAAAATAATATGGTCCGCATAAGTTACACGAGGTAACAAGGCATTTGGGGCAGTGAATTCTCGCCCGCTTAATAGTTTCCCTCATGCACCCAGTGCATTTTGTTGGTTGTGGCGGGAAGATATCTTCATTAGACTGCCAGTCATGTTGGCATTGGAATTGCTCGTCTGTAACTTTTATCGTTTGCCGGTAGCCACCGTCAACCTATCCTAAGATATAGATATTTTCACTTATAGTTACAGTTTGGACAAACCAGATCACTATTATCTTCTTCTCCTTCAGAGATGCTAAATATAGCATCGCTTTGCTTTTTCCTTCTTAGACGGACAAGATATCACAGTCATCAAGGATTTCGAGTTGCTCAAACATGGCTACTCTTTTTGAACTTCTTTTGTCATTGGGACATTTCATGGCAAAATGACCCTCTTGGCCGCATAAATAACATTTGCATTTCTTATTTTTCAGAAGGTGCTTCCTCTTTTCTATGCGAGCGTGTGTATCATGAGGCTTACCTTTGTAGGTACAACTTCTTCGTACGTTATATTTCTTCTGCCCTTGTCCTTTGTAGTACCCAGGGATGGGAATTTGACTGCAGAAAGATAAGTCGTTTAGTGATCTTTTGAACGCAGCATCTCTGCATTCTTGCTCCAGAAATTTGTAAGCAAATAAGACTCTTGGGATTACACCTATAGTAAGTCCTGCATACTTTTCATCATAGGCGGCCTTAATTCTTTTTCCAAAGTCACCTGGCATCTTAAACCAGAATTTCTCTAATAATTCTGGTCCTGTGTATAATCTCCCAAATTTTGATGCTAGCCTCATATAGTCATTCATATACTGAATAATATTCTTCATGTCGTCACAAGATAATTTTTCGAGGCTTCTATAAGCATCATCTTGTATTGCGGTGGATCCTTGTGTTGGGTCTTTTGTAGAAAATACCCGACGCATTTGGGAAATTATGTTATGAGTACCTCTTTTTCCTTCTTCTGCTTGTATTAGTGCAGCATATTCCTCAGGATACATCATGCGTTATTGGATCCAAACTAATTTTTCAATCTCGCCTAAGAGATTTTCTATATATTCTATTTTGTCACCAGAGTCAGTGAACCCTTGGGTTGCCACATGATTTAGGGTTATTGACTCTCATCTTAAGAAAACATCATGGAAGAGGCCGAACTGTTTCAGGAATCACAAAGATAGCTCCCCCTTGTTGTTGGGCAGAGGGGAGCGTCCATAGTTTATTATTTACTCCTCCTCCTCGTAGCCTGGTATTAGTTTCTTTATGAAAGGTAGGTTGTAGTGGTTGAGAAGTCCAAGGATCTTGGGTTGCTGGTGGGTATCCAGGGGGCATGGCTGTGTCTTGCGATGGTCTATACGGAGATACCACAGGACTTGTGGAGTATATTTGTTGTTGTTCAGGGAGTATTGTTGTTGCTAATTCCCTTAGAATTGGGTACTCGAGTTCGTGACCTACCGCTAGTAATTGGGTTTTATCCCCACCACCTTCTGCGAATGGATTTAGCCACTCATCATCATCTGGATATTCGTCCTAGACGGTTGAAGTGATTGGTTGTGATGAAAGCTCTGCAAGATACTGGACGTAAGATAAATCATCATCTTCATGTATAGGATTTTCTAGGGCAGGGTCTATGGACTGGAGTACAGTGGCCCTAGGCTTGTATCTCCTGCATAGTCTAACCCTAGATTTTCCTGTAGATGCCAGATGAGAGTTTCTTCTTCCGCAAATACAGAGATTATTTATTTTTCTTTTGGCAGAAAAATATCCCAATTTGGTTTGTGTCTGGTGGTGTACGGTTGTTTTTGGGATGGTGATGCTTCATTCATTGAGCCGAATCCTTGATTGCCTCTTGTTGTATCAGAAAGGGATGGAGCGATATAAATATCAGGGTATATAATCTTTTCGAAAATAATTTGTGCAACAGACATCCCTGAAAGATAACAACTTGTTTGTCAGAGTGATTAAATACTAGGATTTTTATTTCACCTCTATAATCAGAATCAATCACTCCTGCACCCACATCAAGGCCAAGTTTCCATGCGGCACTTGATCTTGTTGTTATTCGGCCATACGTTCCCTAAGGAATTTCCAGGCTTAGTCCTGTAGATATTGGGCTCGCCCTCTGGGCTCTATGATACAATCCGCGTCGGCCGATAAATCAAATCCTGCAGCGCCTGAGGACTGTGTCTCGGGTTTTGTAGTTGTATTAGAATTGATTGATCTCCAAGCCATCTGTTGTCTCAAAAGACTATGAGCGCCATGACTCCTTCTTGGAGGTGTAATGTTTGAATTCTAACCTGGAGGATGTCAATGTGTATATATTGCATTTGACTCCTTTGGAGCTGATTAAAGCTTTCCTCCTGTATGAACGGTCTGTCTAGTTGGTTAGAATTTATGACAAGTATAGGTTCTTCTGACCTGTGCATATACACTCTATGGTGTATGTTGTCTCGTCTCGAATGGTAAAGGACTTCTGCTGGAACAATTGATGTTCTTTCTTGCATGGAAATCTGAAGTTGTACTTGAGGATCAAGCTGCTGCTCAAGCATATATACTGGGGTGCTTCCTCCAGTTAGTCTTCTGCTTATCCTTCAGACTGCCCTTTGTGCATTATGCAAACTGTAAAATACCAGAAAAATGACGAATAGTGATAAGGGAATTTTCCGAAATTTCTGGGAATTTTTCCGGAATTTTTTAGAGCTTGTATGGACGAGTTTACGGGGATAAAAACGGGGTCATGGAAAGCCTGTTTAGTCTACCCATTTAAGAGAGGAAAAGTTTTATTTTTCTTTTTCTTTTATTATTCTTTTCCCTTTGTTTTTTTTTCCCTCCCGCGTGCTTCCCTCTTTCTCCCCCGCCGAACCCGACGCCTGCCCTAACCCATGCGACGCCGACGGATTTTTCCTTCCCCTTCCTCTCCGATCGACGCCGGCCAAGTTTTAGTTTCCCCGTCTCTTTCCCTTTTCCGGCCGAACAACACCGTCTTCCCTACCTTTTTGCCGCCGGCCGATTTTTCCTGCACGACCCAGCGCAGCGACGCCAACCGATCGCCGGCCACGAGGAAGACCTAGATCCGAAGCACCTGTTCACCGACCGCGATTTCCTCTGCCCTAGCGCTGATTTGGTTCCGCGGTTACCAACCGATCGCCGGCGAGGGTGGACATTTAAGGTTCAAGGGGTAATCTAGCTTCGACTAAACCTCCTTCTCTTGATTTTCTTGATTTGTGCCTAACCCTAGTTCTGGTTCATATTTTCTCTCTTTGGTTGTGATGGTAGTAGTAATCTTGGAGAGGGGCTGCTTGATATCAGCGACCACAACACTGTGGGCTGGACGTTTACATCGCTAGATTTGTGATCAGCACCTGTAATTGAAGAGGAAGAGTGTGGTGATTCCGGCAGGTGAAGTTGTGCCTTGTGGTCTTGGATCAGTGGTGGTTTATCCCAATTTGGGTAAGTTTTGAATTTGATTCATTTTTGTGTTGGATTGATTAACTAGTTGATGAGGAGATATGGGTCTGAAATAAGATTTGATTTTTATTTCTTGTTGAGGTTTGGTTCACTAGTGATTGGTTGATTTAGAGGAATATATGGTTGTATCGGAAAATATTAGATTAATAATTGTGATTAATAGTCATGGGTTGGATTCGCACGATTCCTTGTTGGCAGAATTGAGTAGATTGTAATTAATGATTCATGGGTAAGAGTTGTGGAAGCTAATCATTTATTGAGGATAATAATGATCGGTTTGGAATAGGGTTATTTTTCCTGATGGCTTGGATCTTTAGGTCTAGCCACTTGTTGCTTATCTGTTAGCTAAATTGTATAATATATGATTTGCAGGACTTGGATTCGAGACGAGTGTCTCGATGTGGGATCTTTCGGATACGATCTCCATTTTTGAGGCGGGTACCTTTACTTATCTTTTTGATATGTCTTGTTGATATGTCTAGTAAGTTATAGCCTTTAGTAATAATTATGTTCGTCCTTGTTTCGGTACGTCACTACCGGATACTCGTCACATGCATATTTGCTCACCTGTTATGCATTTTTATGCTAGTACCCATATGATTATATATATGCTCAGTGAGGTAGTGACATACCATGCTTGTTAGGTTCGGGACCTAGGTTTTTGATATCCTATCTGACCTGTGTACTTTAGATCTTCATATTTGACCATCGATATTACAGTACTCATTTTATATTTATGGATATGGCTATGTTGATCAGTTTACTTCCATGCTTAGTGGCATGCATCATGATTGCATGCTGTGCGATAGTCCGCTCCATTATTGTTGAGCACATCGCCAGTTACATGGGTCTGCACACACCACCACTCATGGGTTAGTGGTCGATTCAGGCAGTGTGTGTTGCAGCAGGGAGTTTGTTTGGCTCCGTTGGTCCGCTCATGAGTAGCATGATGCAACGTGTTAGCCGGCAAGGATTCCTCCCCGTCATCGTGTACCGGGAGTTGAGGCATTCGCTCCCCGTTTATGATTTGGGGTCGGAGGACAGGAGTATTCCGACATCCACTCGATCACTCATCGGTGTAGTGATGGTAGAGTGCAGTTGTCCCTACCCTCGGTCTCACCATTGTGTGAGATGGTGGCGTCGGGGTGACCGGGACGCATCATTGGCATCATCTGCGTTGTCATTTACTACTTGTGTTCTTTGCGCTTATATCTTGCGTTTGGATGGATCGTATGTTTGGCATCATCTGAGGATTTATGACACTTAGGTCTAACGACACGATTATTACGATAGGTGGTGAGTCTGATACTCTTGACCTTTTCTATTATGCATTACTTTCTTTTGTTCAGGAGATTGTACTCCATAGTTATTACTATTTGTTATAATTTACTATACATGTCAACTAGGTATCTGCTGAGTTGTTGAACTCACCCCCGTGGACACTATATTTTTCAGGTACCAGGTTGTTTATGGTGTCGCTTGGAGTATCCTGTCTGCTGGTCCCCACGTCACATCAGAAGACTTATCGGTTTCCCTTATGTTTTGTTTGTTATTGTATCAGTTTGTTTAGCTCTGTACTCCGGTTTTGTTTTTGGAGTGTTGATGTTGTTATGTGGTATTTTGTATTGGGTGTTGGTTGTGTAAGCCTAGCCGGCTAGCAGTTTTTGTGTTTTGGTTTGTATTTGGTTTCTGTCATTTTCTGTTGTGTTGGTTTTGTTCCAGCCGAGTGGTTGATGATATATATAACTGTGTGGTTGTGTATATATTCCAGCCGCATGTGGCTGATGTATATTGTGGATGTAGGAAGTTTCAGATTGTCCGCCGTACAGGGGAAGTGCTGCCGAAATTTCTTCGGACAAGGACTTTCCCGGGGCGTGACAATTTAGTGGTATCAGAGCAGGTATACGATACTTGCTATGTGTTTTGGATTTTCGAGATTTATCTGATACCAATTTATTTGGTATCAGAGCACAGTTTACAGATCGTATTTCCTGTGTTTTTGGATTTTGTATTTTAGTTTTCTTGACGTGACTTTTCGGGTTTTGGGACCTGGCAGCGGCAGGACATCTCCAAGCTATAGGAGGTATGTTGGTATACTGTTATCATATCTTTCTGTTGGTATATGCCCTGTTGACTATTATAGATTATGACATGTATTAGCACTTTTTAAGGAATAGAAATTTAGTACCTGTCTGGTTGTTGTAGCACATATTATATGTGATGGGTTAGCCACTGATCTGATCAACCTTAATAGAGATTAAGGAATATAGTCTCTGCTGATTTTTCATATCATACCATTAGTAGTATTAGCTTCTATTACTACTAGTTGATTAGCATATTGAGGCACATACAGCCTCTGCTAGTATTAGCTGGGTAGTGGATAATATCTATATCTTCATGTTGACCTAGCCAGTAGTATACCATTTTATCTTAATTAATTACATCAGTAGATAACTGATTTACTCTTGTTAGATTGGTCAGTGGAAGACTGACTTACGCTTGTCGACTTGGGTAGTCGTAGATCGATTTACCTTAGTTGTTTGCAGAGGATTTGTGCACATTCGCTAAATTTAAATAGTTAATGACCGATTCATTTGTTTTGGTTGGTCTGATCAGTAGGGAATCGACCTACTCTATTTTATAGAGATGCTGATCGTTGGGTTATTTATGCTTAGGTTGGTCACTAGAGCACATTTGAGTACATGTTTTGTACTGATGTGGAAAGTCTGAATTGACGGTATACCATTGTCGATTTCGGTCAGTCTATAGAGGATCGATGTATCCTATTCCATGTGGACTTTAATTTTTGACTATATGTACCTAGTTGGATAACTTAGAAGGTGACCCTACCGTTTCAGAATGCCAGGTTGATTGGGTCAAATATGTTGATTATGTCTATCTTTGTTGCGTGTACATATGATTGTTATGTGTGGTAGGAGTGTTTTGATGGACGGTCAAATTGCATGTAGTGAGTGTATATTTTTCCAGTTATAATTGTTGTGGGTTTCTGATAGATTATGCCCGAGTGGTCTGATTGGTTATTGGAGGTATTTTGTTGATTACATCTATGTGGTGAAATGTGTACATGTGTTTGAGTGTCATATTGGAAGTATCTTGTCGACTACATCGGTGTTGTGATATATACATATGTGTTTGGTGTGGTATCTGAGGTATCTTGTTGATTATGTGTGATTTGTGAGTGCACCTGGGTTTAATATGCCTTATTGGAAGTATATGTTGATTATACTCTTGGCATATGTGTATATATGTCATGTGAGTGTTGTTTGAGGGGTATTGTTGATTTTACCTACGATGATATATGCACACGGGTTCGGTATGCATTGTTGGAGGTATCACGGTGATTTACACCTATATTGTGAGTATGTTGGGTGTGCACTAATCGGAGGATTATGTTAATCATACCTATGTTGTGTGTACACGTGTGCATGGTTGGTAGAATCATGATGATTCTACCTATGTTGAATGTAGAATGTCTACATTATGACATTTGTGGTATTACCCTGTCAACTAATTATCCTATTAGTGGGTGATCGACCCATTAGGATGATGATAGAGTTGACTATGGATTTGATTTGCGTACTGGGTTGTTATACCCTAGGCTACCCACAGTGATATGTGGTAGAGAGATCTCGTGCAGTCTCTAGCTGGATAGTTAAGTGCCTTGGGCAATTATGTATTGGTTGTGGTGGAGCGTTGCTCCCACACATGTTATGGATCGTTTGTGGTGGAGCGTAGCTCCAACATATTATTGTTTGTTGTGGTGGAGCGTTGCTCCCACGTATTTCAGATTTCTTGTAGAGGAGCATTGCTCCCATATTTATTGTAGATTCATATTTCGGATTATTTGTGGTGGAGCGTTGCTCCCACATATGAAGGATTTCTTGTGGCGGAGCGTTGCTCCCACATATGTGGTATTTTGTGTGATGGAGCGTTGCTCTCACACTAGAGGATCTATTCTTAGGTGATTTATGTTGTTGGTGATTAGATTTCCGATTTATTATCAGAGATCTTATGGTTAGGAATGTCTGTGATACGGACATTATGTGTCTTGGTTTTACCATTATGGCTTGCGGTGCCCTAGATGTTAGCCTGGACTCGATGATTTGGGTATCCCTAGGATGTTTGGATCGGTTTCCATTGTCTTGTTGACGATGTTGTGATCTATTTCGGATCTGAGGTGAGTCACGTACACCATCTTCGCATAGTTCTAGAGATGTTTTAATGGAAACATCTATATGTGAAGATCAGTAGTGCGTATTTTGGTAGTCTCCTGTGAGATGTTTGAGACACACGGTCACGAGTAGGAGTATGCCGTGGTTCCATAGGAGATAGAGGTTGTTACCAGTTGGGAGTTGTCATAGTCAATAGATGAACTCGCAACTCCCTTTTGTCGAGCTAGTTATTACCGGAGGCTCGTTGGGGGTTTTCCACGCGTTGCTATGCCACTTACACGCCTGACCGGGAAAGGCGTGAAGTTCACTTAGACTGAGGATTACGAGACCAGCTTCCAGGAGCTGAAGCGGAGATTAGTGTCGGCTACGATTTTTGGTTCTACCTTCTGAAGAGGACGGATTCGTGCTCTGTACCGACGCATCTCTACAGGGTTTGGGCGTTGTTTTGCTGCAGCACGACAGGGTAGTCTCTTACTTCTCGGCAGTTGAAGGAACATGAGGAGAACTACCCAGTACATGACTTGTCGTTGATCGCCATTATTTTTGCCTTGAAGATTTGGCGGCATTATCTGTACGACATTACATTTGAGATTCTCACTGACCATAAGAGTCTCAAATATCTGTTCACTTAGAAAGAAACTTAATCTCCGACTGAGGAGAAGGATGGAATTTCTGAAAGATTACGATTTGTACCATTAGCTATTACCCGGGGAAAGCTAATGTGGTTGCCGATGCACTTAGCAGGAAGTCCAGAGGGACTTTAGCTTGCCACCGAGTTGTGGTCATAGACTTGATTCAAGGTTTCTCCGAGTTGGGCCTTGAGGGATAAGGACAGACAGAGCAGGGTACTCTGGTTATCATGGTTGCTCAGTCGTCGATTAGAACGAGGATCCGAGAGGCTAGGCTAGTGATCAGCATTTGTAATTTATTGGTAGTCAAATAGCTTCCGGGTAGTAGACCGAGTTCACTCGAGATGATGCGGGTATTATATATTACCGAGGCCGATTATGCGTACCTCCAGCTCACCCGGTCAGAGAGGAGCTACTTCAGGAGGCTTATCGCTCTCAATTTGCGATCCACTCAGGCGGGACTCGCATGTGTCGAGATTTGATGCGTTCCTAGTGGAACGGTATAAAGAAAGACAGCGCGTAATTTGCAGCGAGAGGTCTTGTTTGTCAGCAGGTGAAGGCAGTGCACCAGATACCTGCCGGATTATTTTAGCGGATCCCTATTCCTGAGTGGAAATGGGAACATATTATCATGGACTTTGTGGTGAGTCTGCCTAGAACACGACGAGGTCATGACGCGATTTGGGTAATCGTTGATCGATTAACCAAATCCGCGTATCTCATAATGATCCGGAAGATTTGTTTCCTGGATCGATTGGCAGAGTAGTATTGCCGAGAAATCATCAGAGTTGCGCAGCGGAAGCGTGGTGGCCCATTGAGTATTATTTCGGATAGAGACCCTCGGTTCACGTCTCGTTTCTGGCAGAGTCTGCGGCAGGCCTTGGGCACTCAGCTCTGATTTAGTACAGTTTCCATCCGCAGACAGATGGACAGTCAGAGCGGATCATTCAGACTTTAGAGGATATGCTGAGGTGATATGTATTGGATTTTGGAGGCAGTTTGGATGACTATTTGCCATTTGTAGAGTTCGCCTACAACAACAGTTTTCTTTCGGCTATTAGGATGACATCGTTTGAAGCATTGTATGATAGGTCTTGTCGGACACCCACCCTCTGGGATAAGGTTGGGGAGGTCCAGTTGTTGGGACAAAAAAAAAAAAAAACTCGGCATGACGCAGACTTGGTCCGTACTATCAGACGGAGGAGAGGCGCAGGACCAAAAGAAGAGTTATGCAGATCGGAGACGCAGACCCTTAGAGTTCTCTGCAAGCGACCATATTTTACTGCGAGTTTCACCCACGTAAGGGGTGAAGAGATTCGGCCTCATCGGTAAGCTGGCTCCGCGATACATTGGACCTCTCCAGATCTCGGAAAGGATAGGAGCAGTAGCTTACGGGTTGGCACTATCGCCGTCCTTGGCGGGCTTCCACGATGTATTCCACGTATCGATGCTGAGGAGATACATACCCGACCCGACACATGTGCTGTCAGGTATCTTAGTTCCTATTCAGCCTGACGTCGTTTATGAGGAGGTTCCGGTACGGATTCTAGACCGGAAAGAGCGTCAATTGCGGAACGAGACTATCCGGCTGGTTAAAGTCGGATGACAACATCATTCGGACGAGAAGGCTACTTGGAGCTCGAGGATACTATCCAAGCTCGATATCCCCATCTTTTCACTTGAGGTATGTGATTTAATTTACCGGTCGACATTTTGTACTCTTTGCCTGTTGTTAGCAGTTGCTGATGGTATAGAACGAAATTTGGGGGGAGAATGTAAAATACCAGAAAAATGACGAATAGTGATAAGGGAATTTTCCGGAATTTCTGGGAATTTTTCCGGAATTTTTCGGAGCTTGTATGGACGAGTTTACGGGGATAAAAACGGGGCCCTGGAAAGCCTGTTTAGTCTACCCATTTAAGAGAGGAAAAGTTTTATTTTTCTTTTTCTTTTATTATTCTTTTCCCTTTGTTTTTTTTTCCCTCCCGCGTGCTTCCCTCTTTCTCCCCCGCCGAACCCGACGCCTGCCCTAACCCATGCGACGCCGACGGGTTTTTCCTTCCCCTTCCTCTCCGATCGACGCCGGCCAAGTTTTAGTTTCCCCGTCTCTTTCCCTTTTCCGGCCGAACAACACCGACTCTTCCTCTTCCCGGCGCCTTCTCCCCCTCGCGACCATTCTTCCTTAACCGGCGGTTCTCTCGCCCTTCCAGCGAGGCCGACTGGACCGCCGTTTATCTGATTCCAGTGCCCTAGCGCCGATATCAGAACCCTAGCGCCGACTGTTTCCTCTGCCCTAGCACTGATTTGGTGCCGCGATTACCAACCGATCGCCGGCGAGGGTGGACATTTAAGGTTCAAGGGGTAATCTAGCTTCGACTAAACCTCCTTCTCTTGATTTTCTTCGATTTGTGCCTAACCCTAGTTGCTGGTTCATATTTTCTCTCTTTGGTTGACGATGGTAGTAGTAATCTTGGAGAGGGGCTGCTTGATATCAGCGACCACAACACTGTGGGCTGGACGTTTACATCGCTAGATTTGTGATCAGCACCTGTAATTGAAGAGGAAGAGTGTGGTGATTCCGGCAGGTGAAGTTGTGCCTTGTGGTCTTGGATCAGTGGTGGTTTATCCCAATTTGGGTAAGTTTTGAATTTGATTCATTTTTGTGTTGGATTGATTAACTAGTTGATGAGGAGATATGGGTCTGAAATAAGATTTGATTTTTATTTCTTGTTGAGGTTTGGTTCACTAGTGATTGGTTGATTTAGAGGAATATATGGTTGTATCGGAAAATATTAGATTAATAATTGTGATTAATAGTCATGGGTTGGATTCGCACGGTTCCTTGTTGGCAGAATTGAGTAGATTGTAATTAATGATTCATGGGTAAGAGTTGTGGAAGCTAATCATTTATTAAGGATAATAATGATCGGTTTGGAATAGGGTTATTTTTCCTGATGGCTTGGATCTTTAGGTCTAGCCACTTGTTGCTTATCTGTTAGCTAAATTGTATAATATATGATTTGCAGGACTTGGATTCGAGACGAGTGTCTCGACGTGGGATCTTTCGGATACGATCTCCATTTTTGAGGCGGGTACCTTTACTTATCTTTTTGATATGTCTTGTTGATATGTCTAGTAGGTTATAGCCTTTAGTAATAATTATGTTCGTCCTTGTTTCGGTACGTCATTACCGGATACTCGTCACATGCTTGTTTGCTCACCTGTTATGCATTTTTATGCTAGTACCCATATGATTATATATATGCTCAGTGAGGTAGTGACATACCATGCTTGTTAGGTTCGGGACCTAGGTTTTTGATATCCTATCTGACCTGTGTACTTTAGATCTTCATATTTGACCATCGATATTACAGTACTCATTTTATATTTATGGATATGGCTATGCTGATCAGTTTATTTCCATGCTTAGTGTCATGCATCATGATTGCATGCTGTGCGATAGTCCGCTCCATTATTGTTGAGCACATCGCATTCAGTTCTGCACACACCACTCATGGGTTAGTGGTCGATTCAGGCGGTGTGTGTTGCAGCAGGGAGTTTGTTTGGCTCCGTTGGTCCGCTCGTGAGTAGCGTGATGCAGCGTGTTAGCCGTGATTCCTCCCGTCGCGTGTCTGGAGTTGAGGCATTCGCTCCCCATTTATGATTTGGGGTCGGAGGACGGGAGTATTCAGACGTCCGTCCACTCGATCACTCGTGGTGTAGTGATGGTAGGCGTGCAGTTGTCGCGACCCACTCGGTCTCACCGTTGTGTGTGAGATCAGCTGGGCGTCGGGGGTGACCGGGACATCGTTGGCATCATCGCATTTATCGTTTCTTGCTGTGTTCTCTTGCCTTATATCTGCGTTTGGATGGATCGATATGTTTGACATGCATCTGAGTTTATGACACTTCGGTCGCGACACGATTATTACGATAGGTGGCCCTGGTGAGTACAGTACTCTTCAGCCTTTTCTATTATGCATTACCTTCTTTTGTTCAGGAGACTGTACTCCATAGTTATTACTATTTGTTATAGTTTACTATACATGTCAACTAGGTATCTGCTGAGTTGTTGAACTCACCCCCGTGGACACTATATTTTTCAGGTACCAGGTTGTTTATGGTGTCGCTTGGAGTATCCTGTCTGTTGGTCTCCACGTCACATCAGAAGACTTATCGGTTTCCCTTATGTTTTGTTTGTTATTGTATCAGTTTGTTTAGCTCTGTACTCCGGTTTTGTTTTTGGAGTGTCGATGTTGTTATGTGGTATTTTGTATTGGGTGTTAGTTGTGTAAGCCTAGCCGGCTAGCAGTTTTTGTGTTTTGGTTTGTATTTGGTTTCTGTCATTTTCTGTTGTGTTGGTTTTGTTCCAGCCGAGTGGTTGATGATATATATAACTGTGTGGTTGTGTATATATTCCAGCCGCATGTGGCTGATGTATATTGTGGATGTAGGAAGTTTCAGATTGTCCGCCGTACAGGGGAAGTGCTGCCGAAATTTCTTCGGACAGGGACTTTCCCGGGGCGTGACACAAACGCCTTTGATTTTGTCTATATTCTCTAATTTGGTCTTCGAATAAAGGGGTCGGGTTTGGAGTTAGCATGGTTTGAGTTCTTGTGGTCATTTGAGCTTATCCTATTCTTGCTTGAGAATCTGATAAGGATCATTAAAGACTAGAAGTTTTCCTAGCTTTTCTTTGGGTTTTTTGGTTTGTCGGAGGGAGAGATTTTGGAGTTTTTCAATAAGATCTTCAGGTAAAGGTGCAGGACTCTTATTTGCAAGGAGTTTTCGAAGGTCGGTATGGATCTTTTCAAGAGTTTCTACTATTTGGGTAAGGATTTGAAGCTGGATGTTATTTTGTTTGATAATACAAGCAAGGGAACTTGAGTTAGATTATATTATTTTGTATAGTATTTTTAAATATTATATTTTGTAGAAAAAGAAAGCTTAATATATAAATTTTTGAATAAAAACACATAATTATGATGGTTTGCAGTATTAAATAATATTATTCATGTATCTATCTGTATTTTATAAACTTAAACAAACAAATACTACCTATATTACAATATTATTGAATATAATTTATTATTTCTATGTAAAAGAATTATATTATTGTAATATTAAATAACATTTACATAGAATTACAATACAATGCAAATAAATTATTTTATATAGTGTTTATAATATTTTTGTATTTAAGTTTGACCTGTATTTTCTCTATTTAATTATTTTTAATATATAATGATATACTATTCCTATAATATAATAATAATATTATATTATAAATTAGTAATATAATAGTATTCACAAATCATATTTATGTTATGTTAATGTGTTGTGTTGTATTTTCAATTTTTCATGAACCAAACATGCCCTTACTTCCTCAAGCTTATCTCTGAATTTCAAGCTATGAATTTAGTATATATAAGCTCCTATCAATTAGCACAACAATAACATACAACATAAAGATATTTTCTTAGCTAGTAAATTCATTTAGTATCAGTATATACTGAAATAATAGGGCATAAATATGTAAAGACAATCACAGTGAAAAATTAGAATGTGAAAATAAATGAAGTGCAGAAACTTCATCTTCTCAGAAGCTCTATAAATAAAAAGGATAAAAGTAAATCAGCTCATAGCAGATAAGGAAAGTCTTACTGCTTCATTTTTGCATTTCTCAACACTTTCTTGAAGCATGCTTTCATATTTATCAAGCTTCCTCCAGACTTCCTCTTCAAGAGCCCGAGAACTTGTCCCACCAAATGAATCAGTGCATGCTTTTGTTTGATATCCCACTGATACAGAAATATAATGATCATGAGATAACACACACTAAAGCATGCAAAATTACAAGTTCCACTTCTTCTGTACTTATATTGACCATCAAATCAAATTGCAAACATCAGATAACAATAAAATGTTGTAATTTTTCACACACTCCACTTTGTTGCATAAATAGGTATTTTATCGCAATGTGAATCAATTATTCCTGCAAAACTTATGATGGATAATTAGTTCGGAGTTTGGAGATGATAAAGCCAATGATTCACAATTATTTCATACAATCAACAATTATTCAATCAGTATCTGATTCTACTGATTACAGCAATTTCCCTAGATTTATTTTTTCAGAAATCAGGCACAGTAAATGTTTGTCAAAACTGTAAATTAAAATGCTAAACTGAAAATTCTTGAGTCATGAGAAACATGAGCTAATTCGACAATAGATTTGTTAGCAAGCACTAGAAGCTAGAACATAGGTCACCAAAATTTATGATGACTATAAGATAAAGTGTATAGTCATTTTACAGGCTTTATCAAACATATTTTCTATTCATTTTACCATCATTACCACAATTAACCAATGTTACATAGTTGTCTTATAAAATTTGCGTAGAGCATAGTACCTGAGCCATATTAACAATGGTGATGGCTATAACAGAGACGCTAGTGAAGAAGATACTAGTGGTGCTAACTATGAGCAGTAGTGGTGGTGGTGGTAGAAATTGCAGTTTACATGTATATACCAAGCAATGGGAGGAAACAACATAGTCCATGTTTGTACCATGCAATGCCAGTAGGAGGCACCTGTGAGAAATTACTTCTACACCAAAGCAGCTTTTGAAAGGGAGAGTAAGAGTTGAGGGAAGGGATGAGTAGCTAAATTTAGGGAAGGGAGGAAAAAAAGGTTACTTTCATCTCAGTGTTCACAGTTGGGAATAAAATTGGATGCTATTCACACAATTTTCTAGTCGTCACTCATTTTCTCTCAAAGAAAACAAGATCATGAAAATATTAAAAAAAACGTTGGGAAATTTGAACGAAATCTCACTGGGGTTGGTGACCATGTGGAGGACGCCGAGGACGATCAGGGTGTTTCGGCCGCAGAGAATGTCGCCTCTCATGCGAATGGCGTTCACCGTCAGGCGCATCTCGACCTCGTTATGCTCCCTCGTGGCGTCGCAGGCCAAGATAACAACTTTGGAAGAAGACGCGAAGGAGGAGGAGGAGGCGAAGCGGCTCTCTAACTCCATCTTCCGCAGCAACGAGTAAGCCGACCCCTTCTTCCTTTCCCTCTCCTCCTCCTTCACGCTTCCACCGCTCTGACTCTGTACCAACTGAAGGTCCTCCATCAAAATCTAAATCAACAAATTGGCAGATTGGCAGAGAGTGCCGCCTCCTCCAGCTCCACCTACTCCCCAGCATCTGGTGTCGATCGGTCTTAAGGCGTTGGATATGCATGGCATATTGGAGAATGATTCAGAGGATAACGCATATACTGAAAATATTCTTTCAGAGGGTTTGGAAGGAACTGGAGAAGGTTGATGGCTGTCTGCCGGCGGAGAAAGTGGAGACGAAAGAGAAAGACACGCGATGAGGAAAGACAAAAAGAGAGAGAGAGATATGTGTAGGCCTTAAAATAGTTGAGCCCATAAAGGCATAAGACCTTAATTGCAACAGATGATTTTTAATGGGCCTTTTTGTGCAGCATAAGGCCTACTTAACACCTGAAAAACAAATTCATTATGTCTATTAAATCTATTGTAATTATTTTTTAATGTATTTTCATATATGCATAATAACATTTTTGTATTTTTTTTTATTTTTATTTTCGCACAACAGTTGTATAGTTGATCGACATTGATTTAAAACTATTTATTAACCCACACGATTTCACATTTATATTCCTAAAACTACCTTTTATAATTGATTAACCATTTAGAGGGTGTTTGACTAAACTTATTAAAAATAACTTATAAGTCCGTACAGCTTATAAGTTGTTTTAGTAGTTTATAAGTTGTTAGGTGTTATTTTAAAAATAAGTTGTAAAGTGTTTTGGTGAACTTATTACAATCAACTTAAAGATATTGATCTGTTTGGTATTATAAGATCTTTTTATTAATAAAATTATCAAAAATGGTATAATACTATTAATAAAGGGTTTTAGATTTTTATTAATAGAGGATTTTGGGAGAATTTCTACACTGAGGGAGAGAAAATTATAAAGAGGCGTTGGCGGAGAAGATGACACAACGTTGGAAGAAAAATCGTGAAGATAAAAAGATATTAGGCTTATAAAAATTTATGGAGGATAAGATGGGGATTTATGAAATTATATAAGGATATTTTAGAGAAATAAATTATTAAAATAAGATCTTTTTTTAAAAAGTAGGGTCTTCCATACTTTTTTAAAAACAACTTATAAGCTCCAAAACAACTTATTTTGACAGCTTATAAGCTGTTTGAAAACAAATTTACCAAACAAATTTGAAGAGCTTATAAGCTCCAAAACAGCTTATAAGCTCCAAAACAGCTTATAAGCTATTTTAGAAAACTTATAAGCTCAGCCAAACACCCTCTTAAACTCAAGCTTATATTTATTTTTTCTTTTTTTTTTCTTGTCCCAGGGCGTAGCACAGATGGGGAGTGCTTGTTCTGTGACTTAAAGGTCCAGGGATCGATCCCCGGAGTATCACTGCCTGGGGTTAACGTCACCGCTATGCACTTTCCACCTGTGTACCTGTATTTACCTCCCTCTATATCCATGGGACCGGCTCTAGGGGGCCGTTGATGTGACGGTTCCATATTTTTTTTTTATATTTATTTTTTCTTGTTCTTTTTCTTTCCTAAATTTAATACAGTGTGAAATTAAAAATCAAAAAAAGGCCCAGGAGGCCCATTTAAAAAATATTAAAAGATATCTTATCATGTTTTTCATCTTGAAAAATATAAAACAAAATCATTTTAATTTATCAAAATTATAATATTTGGCGTACTGTGTATCAAAATATTTTTTATCATAAAAATTTCTATTAAAATTATTTGAACTTAACAAAATTATTTTAATAATATTAAATTAGTAATGGTCATGATTATTATAATTATGTTACTAAGTCATTTTGATTTTAATCAAGTTAAGCAATTTTATATGATGGTATAAGTGTAAATGAGACCAGCCAAACTAAGTTTAACCTGGAACTTATTTATTTACTTATTAAGCTTCTTTAAACTTGTTTATTAAAAATATTATCGAGCTCTAGTCGAACTCACACTTGCTCATGAATATTTTTAACATTATTTAATTTTTTAATGAAGCTTAACTATCACTGTTCTTATAATTTACATTGAATTTTTATATATTTATAAATGATTTGTCTGAAAACGAGGAAGATAGTATATTAGTTATGTGATGTCGATATTGACAATGAGGAGACTTCAAGTAATAAGGGCATGGCACCGCTACTGAATCTGCGTACCACATAGAATAACTAGAGGTGAAAAACGTCAGTCACCGGACCAGGGAGGGATTTCTGGTGCAAGCACTCCTACGCTCAAGTCAGGTAAACGGTGGTGGAGAAGATGAACAATAACAATGAACAGGGACAGATCCAGAAATTAAAGATGGACTGAGTTAATTCTGAATTGATTAAGTTTACTAAGGACGTCATAGAAGAAGTATTAGTTCATTTCGTGCAATCATGTTACCATTTCATCATTTCCTATATTTCACCAAATTTTATTTTTTTAAAAATATTTTTTTATTATTTATGAAATCGTTAAGTTAATTTATCGGTATTAATATTCAATTCGTAGATATTGAAAATTTGGAGGTTATAGTGGCTAAGAGCAGTCTTGTTGATAACTATACCTCGGGGGTGAGAGTCTGGCCACAAGCAGTGACAGGGAAAGGGCATGGGGAAAAGTAAGCGAGACTAAGAAGACAGACGATATAGTCAAGGGAGGACGGGTAGAAGATGATGACGGAAGGAGCGGAGCGAGTGAGACAACTAAAGTCAAAGGAGAATTGGAGCGTCGTCTCAAAGTCGAAGACAAGTGTAACAACCCAATTTTCCCTATTTCAAGTTCTAAAAGTCCATAAAAATATTGGTAAATACCTTTAAAATATTCTAGAGATTTTTAAGAATTTTTAGAGTATTTTTACGTAATTTTTGGAGATCGTTTGGTATTTTTACTAAATGAAAGAAGTTTCAGCAAAAATGATATTCAAGCCGAGATTCGAACCATGGACCTCGGACTTGAACCGAGCCTTAACCGAACCAAGCCAACCAACTGATCCGCGGGTATTTCGTGAAAAGATATGAAATGAAATATGTTTAAGTTATAGTAAGGATCAGAAATTAAACCTAGGTTATAAAGGGTTAATTTCTTTACCCCGAGCCCTAATCCCTTTTCTTCTCGTTCCTTTCTCCCGACGCGTGCGACGGCGCTGTGCTTGGGCGAAGACGAAGACGAAGCCGAGTTAGGGCGCTTCCTCCGGCGGCCGGCGAGGGGTTTTTCCGAGAATCCTTCTCATCCTCGTGACCTCCTCGACGTGAAGAGTACGTAGACGCGAAGAAGGCGCGGTGATTTCAAGTCTCGCCGAACCCTAGCAGCCCTCTCCTTCGGTTGTAAGTGCAAGCACATCGCGGTAAGTACTACTCACCTGTGGTAGGAGTTGCTCCGAATCTTTGGATTTCGTTTCCTTGCTTTCGGATTTTGTTGTGCCGAGTGAAATCATATGCTAGGGCTTTTCTCTCCATGCTCTGTGGACCTAGCCGAATTGCTAAGGTTTCCCTTCCATTCCATTTGTATGAATTGCCTATTAGAGATGTTAGATTCTTTATGTTGGAATTTAAAGCATGCTGTACAGATTTATGTTTCCTACCATTGGGTTGCAACTGGATCGTGTAGCTTGACAGTTTGTCGAATTTGCATCAGATGGATTTTCGTTGGGTTTCATTTTAGTTTCCAACCATCTATGCTAGTTCCTAGATTAGTTCTTGCAAGCATTAGTATACAGTCTGAGCTCTATATTCTGTTATAGTTTCCTTCCTTGCTTTCAGGTCATGTGGTATAGAATCAAAGTTGATTAGGGATTTAGTTTTTGGACAGCATGTTTAAGAAGCTTAAAGTTGTATTCTTTTGCTCTATTTACAGCATGTTAGAAAGCTTAAAGTCGCATTCTTTTGCTACCCTATCCAGCATGTTTAGAAAGTCCAAAATTAGCTTCCTTTTGCTCTATTTTGTAGCATGATTAGCAAGATCAAATTAGTTTCCTTTACGCTTCGTTTATAGCATGTTTAAGAAGTTTAAAGTAGCATGTTACCTTATTTTGTATAGCATGTTTAAAGGCCTTAAAGTAGTATTCTTTGTCATGTTTTAATAGCAGGTTTAGAAGCCCTTAAAGTAGCATTCCATGCTCTGTTTCTACAGCATGATAGAAAGTGTAGAGTTACATATATTGCTTTTATTACAGCATACTTAGAAAGCCCCAAAGTTAGCTTCCTTTTGCTTTATTTATAGCATGATTAGAATCATTCCATACTTGATTTTACAGCATGTTTAGAAGCACTAAAATAGCATCCTTTGCCATGTTTTCACCGTATGATTCAAAGGCTTTAAATTGCTTTCTTTAGTTTAGCTTATAGCATGATCAGTAAGCTTTAAGTTACTTGTTTTATTCTTTTATATAGCATGGTTAGTTGATTATACACCCATACTTGTTAAGTATATTTAAAGGACTCCCACAATCTTTAATAAAAGATAATAAGGAAGATAAAAGAATAAGAAAGATAAAAAGTAAGTCAAGCAAGAGGCTAGTACCCGACATCCAAGAGCTTGTCGTTAAACAAATCCAGGTGATCATTTCCGAGGTCTTGGCCCTGGTAGACCGAGGTCTGCTCTTTTAGGATTGGTGGCTCGCAACCCCAACCTATTAGGGAACGCGTATGAGATGGTACTAAGCCTGGGCCCAAAGAAAAGAAAAGTAAAGAAAGAAAGAAAAGTAAAGAAAAGTAAAGAAAGAAAGAAAAGCAAAGAAAGAAAGAAAGAAAGAAAGAAGAAGAAAGTAAAGGATAGAAATTAAAAGATTAATTTCTATTACAAGGATATAAGAAAATATAATAAGTTTTATGCTTAGAATAAATAAAAAGTTAGTTTCTTTAATTCTAAGCTTACAGTGTTCATTTCTTATTATCCTGTTAGATAGTGAGCATGTTTAGTATTCAGTTTCATTTTCTGTATACCATGAGCACATGCATTACAGTTTCAGTATTATTGCATTACATTTATGCATTTCGAGTTTTGTGAGATAGATTAGTACTTACTAAGCGTTTTCGCTTATAGATCTTTTCTTTTTCCTCCTACCGCAGATAAAGGAAAAGCTAAGATATGAAGGGAAACGACAGGATGGTGGTGGTGATGACGGTGTGTAATGACTGTGACTATGGAGAGATCCAGAGAGTGTTATCAAACTTGCAGGACCTATTTGATTAGAGTTTATGTTTTAGTTCTTTTCTTTAAATACTGTTATGAAGTTTATGTGATTGTGATTGAGCTTGATTCGTATTGTAGCTTATTTATGTCCTACTCTGGGAGTTGTGTTTAGTTCTTGTTGCTAGTCTAGTCTTTTGGTTATAGTATGAATTTATTACTGCGTGGTTGTGAATAAAATGTGTTCCAGCCGCATGTGGCTGCGTATATATATCTTGTGTATTATAGATTTGGTCACCGGTACAGGGGAGATTCTGTCGAAATTTTTTGGTAGGAATTCCTCTGAACCGTGATAAATCTAACTGACTCTAATAATAGCGTCAGTGACACTAGATAGAGAGTTGTAGTTAGGTAACATTCGCCCTTAGAGAGTAGATGCAAGAAGGGTGGGTTGTTACAACGAGGAGGATAGAAGCAATAGTTACCGTCCACGGCCAGAGTTAGCTAATAGCTAAGGAAATAACAAATAAGCATATTACAAGTTGGACTGGAAAAATGAGATTCGTATTTATAATTATAATAAAAATAATAATTAAATAAATATATAATTGAATTAAAAATAAAATTATAGGGTGCCAAAATTTTTTGTAAAAATACGAAGGACTCACAGTAGTCATATCTCCAATTCATAAGTAAATTAAAAGATTTTGAATTAATAAAAAAAAAATAATTCAAAACAAAGTAGCATATGTTTTTTTTTCATTGACTTGGTATTTACCAGATGATTGGGACTTGAGAATTATGGTGTTTGTGGTTTTTTTTTCTCTCTTACTTAGTGTCATAGATGATGGAGCCACTCAAGGGTTGTGCTATAGCCCAGGGCAAACCTTGAGTGGCTTCGTCCCAAATGATGAAGAAATGAACTTTGATAGCGAAGCTTAATGTGCCTGCGCCGGTAGGCAGATATCCCCTTATATAGTATTACTTTTCCTTTCTACACGAATCTTAATGCATTACCAAAATAGAAACAACCATTATGGCATTCTGACACCTTTCCTAGAATATACCCGTAATTCCTGCACTTTATAAGGTAGAAACTTACTATGTACCGCTGACAAGGGGAATATTCCCTTGATTCCCTAACAACGGTTACATAAGATGTCAAAAAGAAATATTAGATCGTTGAGCCAAAATCAATTCAAGATACTTACATTTATAATTTGATCAATTGGCACGAGAGTCTAGGACATAAGCATGTGAACAAGTATGCTTATAACTCGGTCGATCGACACGAGAGTCTAGGACATAAGTGTGTGAACAAGCATGCTTATAACTTGATCGATCAACATGAGAGTCTGGGGCATAGGCACGTGAGAAAGCACACTTATATCTTGATCGATTTGCATGAGAGTCTGAGATATAGGCGCATGAGCAAGCACACTTATAACTCGACTGATCGGCATGAGAGTCTAGGACATAGGTGCATGAGCAAGAACGCTTATAACTCGGTCGATAGGCATGAGAGTTTAGGACATAGGTACATGAGCAAGCATGCTTATAACTTGCCCGATCGGCATGAGAGTCTAGGACATAGGCACGTGAGCAAGCATGTTTATAACTCAGTTGATCGACATGAAAGTCTGAGACATAGGCACGTGAGCAAATACACTTATAACTCGAACGATCGGCACGATAGTCTGGGATATAGACACATGAGTAAGCATGCTTATAACTTAGCCTATTGGCAAGAGAGTCTAGGACATAGGCATGTGAGCAAACACGCTTATAACTCTGCCAATTGGCACGAGATTCTAGGATATAGACGCATGAGCAAATACACTTATAACTATATAGGCGCGTGAGCATGCATGGTTATAACTCGCTCGATCATCATGAGAGTCTTAGACATATGCACATGAGCAAGCATACTTATAACTCGGTCGATCAACACGAGAGTTTGGGATATAGGCGCGTGAGCAAGCATGCTTATAACTTCGTCGATCATCATGAGAGTCTAGGACATTGGCGCATGAGTAAGCACAGTTATAACTCGATCAATCAGCACGAGAGTTTGGAAATTATGCTTCTTGAGTTGAGCTTGCCTGCGTTCATTAAGCATAAATATTTAACAAGATACATTAAGTTATCACATGCATACTCTCAAGCATGATAAGGCTGCAAATGATTTGCTCTCCATGGTTGATCCAAATTCTTTTCTTTCACATTTTGAAGATAATAGGAACCCAAGGTGAGCTTTTGCATTACTTTATATGGCCCGTCCCACTACGGCTCTAACTTGCTAGCATCCCAACAGGCTTGATTTGCTTCCAAACTAGGTCGCACACCTAAAAAAATCTAGGGATGACCCTCCGATTATTTTTTTGCTTCATCTGCTGGCAATAGGCTACCAACCAAGCTGCTGCTTTATCTCTGATCTCGTCCACCAGATCAAGCTCTATGAGGTGCTAACCAACATTGTCTTCGTCATAAAATTGCCTTTGATTAGAATCCACGCCAACCTCTATCCGAACAACTGCTTCTCCACCATAACCCAGATGAAAAGTGATTATACCTGTAGCCTTTCAAGGCGTAGTACGATAAGCCCACAATGCACCGGGTAGTTCATCCACCCAACTCCCTTCAACGTGATCCATCTTGGTTTTGAGTCCTCTAAGGATCTCTCGGTTGATGACTTCCGCCTGACTGTTACTCTAAGGATAAGCCACAGAGGTGAAAGCTTATAAGATGTCATAACTTGAGCACTACTCCCTAAATTTTTTGGCCCTAAAACTGCCTTCCATATCTGAGACAAGCTTGTAGTAAATTCTAAATCGACAAATGATGTTCTGCCATAGGAACTTGATAACCTTTTGCTCGGTTATCTTTGTCAATGCCTCAGCTTCCACCCACTTGGAGAAATAATCCACAGCCACTAAGGGAAATATTTTCTAAGAGGATGCCATCGAGAAGGGTCCTACAATATCCATCCCTTATTGATCTAATGGGCATAAAATAATTGCAGTCTTCAACAACTTTGTGGGATAGTACAAGATATTTTGATGCTTCTGACACAATAAGCAAGTGGCTACTAGCCGAGCTGAGTTGGCCTGCAGGGTGGGCTGAAAATATTCGACTAACAAAATCTTTCAAGCGAGCGACTGGACACCCGCATAGCTCCCACAGGAGCCCTGGTGGATTTCTTGTAGAATATATGGTACATCTTCTAGACATGCACACTTAATCAAGGGACCAGAGAAAGCTCTCTTGTACCAGCGATCTCCTGCTAAGGTAAATTGATCGGCCCTCTTCTTGATCATACGTGCTTTCTCCCAATCGGAGGGTAAAATTTCTTGCTGGAGGAAAGAAATTAAAGGTGCTCTCCAATCACACTGCAGTTCTAGCTCAGCTTGCCGCTTAATGTGGTCTATTACAAGTGTTTGCTCCACCGACCTATCTAGTGCCCAGGGAACTAAGGGATCGGCTAACTTGGCCAACTCGTCTACTTTCTGGGTCTCCATTCTAGGGATTTTTTGTAAGGTCACTTCTTGAAATCCTGCTTTTAAGCTCTCAAAGGCCTCCGTGTACAACTTTAGCCGCTCATTGTTAATCTCAAAATTGCCTGACAATTGTTGAGCTGCCAGTTGGGAATCCAAGTAGATTAAGACTCGGGCAGCTTCTAAGTGCTTTATGACTTGCAGATCGACTATCAATGCTTCGTATTCAGCTTCGTTATTAGTGGCTCAGTAATCCAACAAAATGGACAATTACATTCTATCTTTGCAAGGTGATATCATAAGAATCTCGACTCCACTGCTTTGCTGAGTAAACGACCCATCCATAAAAATTTTCCAAGTTTCTTCTAGCTTCGGGCTTTGTATCTGTAGGACCATTGGCGGACGACTAGATGGAGTTGAATAGCCTTGCAAAATAAAATGAACCTTCCTCAAACTTTTGTAGCTTAATTAAACTAACACTTGCATAAATAAAATAAAACACTGAAAAAGAAGTAAACTAAGAGTAGAGGCACAAATGGGTTACTTGATTACAACCGGGCAGGTTGTTAATCCAAGCAAGTTAAAAGTTCAGTAAACAGTCTCCGTTAGGCGGAAAAACCTCTTACAGCGTTGATGGCCCACAAACAAATAGTAGAACAAACTAAAAGTGTTTACAAGTGTTGTTCTAAACCATTGGAACCAGGGCTATATTTATAGCACTGGTCGGGGTGCCTGAAAGGATTCTAAGCGTCTGGGAGGGGATAAAATATTATCCTCATTGCAATGGAACGTGACACGTCGCGTTCTGGATAATTTTCTACTCTGACCACCCGGAAGAGTTCTAGGCGCCAGGAGTCCGGGCGTCCCAGACCAGCTTGGGGCGCCCCAGACCGAAAAATCAACTTTTGTTGATTTTTTCGTCCCGATATTCCACTCTTTTTCTGCTCACCTTGATTTGGGTCTTCTGCTCTAGCTCCGCTCACATTGGTCCGGGTCTTTCGCTCTAGCTCTAGCTCCGCTCGCTTGGGTGATCTTGGCCATCCGAAATAGGGCTCACTCGAATCCAACTTTCGGTCTTCTCGAGCAATCTTCCACTCCGACTTCTCGTCCATTGGAAATGCCACGCGCCTCCTTCTTATCCGCCTGCGTACTCTTCCGCAGCACCTCATCTCTCAAATGCACCAAGCCTATTGGCTCTCTTTCGTGCCCTCCTTCTCACTAGCTGCGTCTTTCGCTCGACTTCTTGTGCTCCTAAGTTCCTACACATTTAGACACAGGGGTTAAATATCAACTGACCTAACCTGACTTAGTTGATCATATCAAAACTACCTTGGGGTACTTACAATCTCCCCCTTTTTAATGTGAACAAACCCAAGTTAAGTTAGAATAAACCATAAACAAATAACAGTTATAATTTTACAAGTAAAACAAATTTTGAAGGTAAAACAAAAATTATACTAACTACCCTCCCCCTAGACTTAATCTTTACTACTTCCCCTTTTATTCAAATTAAAATTGGGGTACTTTTAAATAACTTTAGAAAAACTAACTTAAAGTCTAAGAGAAAAATAAAAAAAATATGAAAGATTAAGTTTTAAAAACTTTGATTTTAAAAAAACTCCTTTAATTGTTGAATTTTAAACAGTATAAAAAGTTTGCATTTTTATAATTAGTTCATAAAAATTTTCTAATGGAAAAAAATCAATAGATTGTTTAAATCAAAATTTCATAAAAAGTTAAATTTTAGGCAAAAATAAAAAATTTACTTTTTGATAATTAGTTCATAAAAATTTTCTAACAAAATTTTTTTAGCAGATTGTTTAGATTAAAGTTTTAAAAAAAATAACTTAAACAAATTTTAATGATCAGACCTAAATAAATTTTTCTAATAAAAATTTAAAACATTAGTTAAATACTTCACAGTATGTCAATTAAATATTTATTTCAATAATTGACTTCTAGGTTATGGCGAGGCACTAGGCCTTCTTGGTTATTGGAACAACAACTACTTTGTAGACAAAGCCTTTTAAAAAAATTAAATATTTAATTTTCTTTCTAAAAGCCCTAAGTCTAGAAAAATAGTTAACCTAAATATGATTTTAGAACCTAGTATAGGTTCATACCTACTGGATTTACTAAAAATTTGAGAGGTACGTAACTTCTGGGGACTTTTCTAATTTATCCCTGGTATTTTCTAATGTACCAGTTTAGCATACCATACTTTGGTTTTTGAAAGTTATTTAGTTTCAAACATGCATGATCATTTTTCAAACTTTCGATTTATATTTTCAATTTATTGTTTTCTAATTTTAAACTATCAAACAAATCTAAGGGGTATGCATTGGCTAATTATCTTTTCAAGTCTATATTTTTTTTTCTAATTTTACTAAATCATTAGAAAGAATCTTAATAAATTGAAATGACTTTTTAGGAGATAAGGCATGTACCTGACTTACCTCATATTATGATGCTCTCCCTTCATCGTAGCTTTCCTCTGATGATCCTCCCCTTTCATTGATGCTCATCTTTGAGCTGCTTTCGTCTTCTTTTTGATGGTCTGCCATTATGGCTAGTTAGGCATAGTCTTCGATTTCGAATTCGGATGACGTGTCGTCCTACTTTGCCTTTAGATTATGCTTGGGTCGGGCTAGCTTCTTGTTCTTCTCCTTGTCCTTGTTCTTCAATTTTGGACAGTTATCTTTGACATACTCTTTTTCATTACAACGGTAGCATCTTACTCTCCTTTTTCTTTTTGTACCCTACACTTGATTAAATTTTTTAGTTTTAAATATTTTTTAAATTTTCTTACCATGAGTGACGTTTTTGTAGGACCGTTAAATTCGATAGAGGGGGGGTGAATATCGATTCGAAAACTAAGAGTATAAACGCAGCGGAAAAGTAAATGAACACAGTTGTTTTTTATTTCGTTCGGAGCCTGTGACGACTCCTACTCGAAGGCCCGTGGTCCTTGACCACTTTCGTTGGGCAATTCACTAGCAGTTCGAAATAATGATTACAAAAAACAGTACAATGAATGTTAATGAAAATGAAAAGCAAATACCGACAATAAAAACAAGAAAGGAGCGTAGTGTCGGAGCTTTGTTAGCGTCGCAGAAGTGCAGAGCAGTGGAAGACTTTTCTTTTTGTTGTCGTTCTGAAGCTCTCCTCTAACCCTTCTTTTATATGAGGCTCGGGGCGCCCTGGATGCCTTCTGGGCGCCTTGGTGAGACGTGGCAAGTCCAACCAGCGAGCTCCACGTGGCGACGCGCGATCAGGATGAAATTTCCCTCCCGGGCGCTCGGATCCCTTCCGGGCGCCCGGACTCCTTCCGGGCGCCCGGACCCTGTTTTCCCGCAGAATCCGTCCTGCAAGACAAACGTTAGTCCGGAGGCAAATTTACCCTGCAACACAGATTGTTAGCAAAAGCAAAGTGAGTATGAATTAGCAAAAATAGTATGACTTAGATTCCGTCTTTCCGAGACCGGAATCTAGTCACGATCTCGACTTAGATATCCGAAATGGATCTAAGCCGGATCGACGCCTAATGTTCCCTTCCCGGGAATGCGTCCTCGCCGTCACTCCCCTCCAGTGACTTACCTCACTTACCTGCAAGACGTCCGGTCAGCCCGTCGACCCGTCTGGACTTCTCGCCAGCTATCCGGTCAGCCCGTCGACCTAGCTGGACTTCTCGCCAAGCGTCCGGTCAGCCCGTCGACCCGCTTGGACTTCTCGCCAGCTATCCGGTCAGCCCGTCGACCTAGCTGGACTTCTCGCCAAGCGTCCGGTCAGCCCGTCGACCCGCTTGGACTTCTCGCCAGCTATCCGGTCAGCCCGTCGACCTAGCTGGACTTCGTGCCAGACATCCGGTCAGCCCGTCGACCTGTCTGGACTTCTCCTGCACACTTGATCAAAGTGTCAGACAAAAATAAACTAACTTAACCTGATTTGTCATTCATCAAAACCTGGGTTAAATCGTTAGTGCTAACCGCACCAACAATCTCCCCCTTTTTGATGGAATGACAACTTGGTTAAGTTAGTGAAAACATATGCAAGAACCATGCATTTATGTGGTTTTTAAGTTAGTTTGAATTTTCAGTTAGGTTCAGCTAACTTAACCTAACTTAACCACCTAACCCTCCCCCTTTGGCATTCATCAAAAATAAGCATGGATTAAGTCATTATAGACTTCAGAAAAAAAATTGTCAAGTTAATCTGGGGGATTTTAAGCTTTTGAAAATTTGTTTAAAGCATTAGCTTTTAGCTTTTAGCTTTTAGAAAGCTAGCTAAGTTTAGATAGTTTCATTTTCAAACATAAGTTTTCAAAAACCAAAATTCCAAAACTAAGTTTGAAAATTTTATTTTTCCAAAAACTGATTTATTTTTCAACACTAAGTTTGTAAACGATTTAATTTAAAACTTAAGTTTTGACAATGATTTAAGTTTGAAAACTCTAACTTTCATAATTTTCAACACTGAGTTTTTGCAAATCAAATTTCAGTTTGCAAATATTGATTTTGAACTTTACTTTTAGTTTTCAAAGAAGTTTGGTAGAACTAATTTTGATAAAGTAAAATAATTAAATCTAATTTTCAAAAATCAAAATTTTAAAGCCATGGTTTAAAATACTTGAAAAGTTGAGTTGTCAAAGACTAAGTAAAAAGGATAAAAAGTTTGTGATTTAAAACAAACAATTTTGAGTTGATTTAAAAAAATTTCACAATTTTAAGCAAGTTGATTTTGAAAATTGATTTTTAAACTTTGATTTTCAAAATTAAGGAAAATGATTTTGAGAAGCTTAGTTTGTAAACTTAAGTTTTGAAAAATCTAATTTCCACAATTTTCAAAACTAAGTTAAATCTAATTTTCAAAATCAATTTTCAATAAAAAGTAAAACCCAATTCTTAAAAACAACTTAGTTTTATAAGAGTTAGTTTTCAAAAGTAGGTTTAAGAAATTTTTAAGAAAACATTTTTCAAACAAAATTTAAAATATTTTATATAAAGGGAAAATTTTAATTAATTCCTCCCCTGAACCTGACATAAAATTTGAAAATATTTGCTAAAAATATTCAAAGTAGATATATATATATATATATTTTTAAATTGAGGTAGAATTTTCTAGAGAGATTTTAAAGAGAAAATAACGCTTAAGGAGATAATTAAAAAATAAACCTCTCCCTGAATTTGATATTCCTTTAATTTATTAATCCTCCTTATTTATTAAATTTTCTAGGGGATTTAAAAAGAAAAAATTGAACCTCCCCCTAAATTGGTTACTCCCCTTAATTTAATATCTCTCCCTTAAGTTAATACTAAGGTTTGGTTGTGTTAAATTTCAAAAGCCCTAACACATTTGTCTAATTTAGTAACACTTATATTATTATCTCTGTATCCTTGGTATAACTGTTTATTTGAATTTGATTAATCAATTATTAATTAATTTTAGATTGCGCTTAACTTTAGTTTAAGGTTAAATAAGATAAGATTTTATTAATTCAATAACAGTTAAGCATTATCAATAATTTATTGATTTTACTTGATTTAATAATTTAATACTTAGTGAAATAATTTAAATTTCATATTACCTGATTGAGTTGGTCAATAAAAGTGTTAGTTATAATTATTATTATTATTATTTTTATTTATTTATTTATTTTTTTTAAAAGGATTTCTAAAACAGCATTTAAAAGGAATTTAAAATGATTTTTATAATATGTTTTATGTCAATTAACATACGTTTGATTCAGTTTTGATTTTAAATTTAAATTAATATTAGTGGTTAATTTAAGTTTAAGTTTAATTTTAAGTTTAAGTTAAAAAATTTTAAATTTTAATTGTAATTTAAGTTTTAATTTAAGATTTAATTTTCAGTTAAGTTAAATTAACAAATAATTTTAAAGTTAAAATGCAAAAATGAGTTTAAAGTCAAATAATAATTTTTAAAGTGAAAATAATTTTTTTAAGTTAAAATAATTTTAAAGATAGTTTTTAAGTTAATTAAAATAATTTTTATGTTAAAAAAAATAATTTTAAGTTAAAATGATTTTAAAAATATTTTTTAAGTTAAAATAAAATGATTTTTAAAAGAGTTTTTAAAAAAAATTTAAAGAATTTTAAAATAGTTTTTAAAGAATTTTTAAAATAGTTTTTTAAAGAATTTTTAAAATAGTTTTTAAAGAATTTTTAAAATAGTTTTTTTTTTAAAGAATTTTTAAAATAGTTTTTAAAGAATTTTTTTTAAAAAGTTTTTAAAAGAATTTTTAAAAAAGTTTTTAAAGAATTTTTAAAAAAGTTTTTAAAGAATTTTTAAAATATTTTTTAAATAAATTTTTTTTTTTTTAAAAAGAGTTTTAATGAATTTTTAAAATACCTTTTAAAAAATTTTTAAAAGAATTTTTAAAATAGTTTTTTTTAAAATAGTTTTTTTTAAAGAATTTTTAAAATAGTTTTTAAATAATTTTAAAAAAAAGTTTAAAGAATTTTTAAAAGAGTTTTTTAAAGAATTTTTAAAAGAGTTTTTAAAGAATTTTTTAAAAGAGTTTTTAATAGAATTTTTAAAAAAGTTTTTAAAGAATTTTTAAAAAAGTTTAAAGAATTTTTAAAAAAGTTTTTAAAGAAATTTTAAAAGAATTTTTAAAGAATTTTTAAAATAATTTTTAAAGATTTTTTTTTTTTAAAGTTTTTAAAAGAATTTTTTAAAAAAGTTTTTAAGAGAATTTTTAAAAAAGTTTTTAAAAGAAAAAAAAAGTTTTTTTTTATTAAAGAATTTTTAAAATAGTTTTTAAAGAATTTTTTAAAATAGTTTTTTTTTTAAAGAATTTTTAAAATATTTTTTATAGAATTTTTAAAATGTTTTTTTTAAATGTTAAAAATATTTTTTTAAAATAAGTTTTATAAGTTTTTAAAATAATTTTTAAAAGAAATTTTTTTTTTAAAAAAAGGTTTTTTTTTAATAATTAAGTTAAATTAATTTTTAGGTTAAAATAAATTTTTAATTTAAAATAATTTTTAGGTTAAAATAAATTTTTAAGTTAAAATAATAAATTTTTAAGTTAAAAAAAAATTAAGTTTTAAAATAAATTTTTAAGTTAAAAAAAATTAAGTTTAATTTTTAAAATAGATTTTAAAAAAAATTAATTTTAATTTCAACTTCGAAATTTAATTTTAATTTGAAATTCAAAATTTAATTTTAATTAATTTTAATTTAATTTGAAATTCAAAATTTAATTTTAATTTAATTTGAAATTCGAAATATAATTTTAATTTGAAATTCAAAATTTAATTTTAATTTAATTTGAATTTGAAATTCAAAATTTAATTTTAATTAATTTTAATTTAATTTGAAATTCAAAATTTAATTTTAATTAATTTTAATTTCATTTGAAAATTAATTAATTTAATCCTTATTCATCTCACCCGATCTAGATTATCAATCAGGGAATCTTATAATTTTGTTAGATGAATTAGATTTAATTACAGAGTTTGGTTTAACTTGTGTTAGATTCAGGTTTAGCTTTGGTCTCAACAAATAGGCATTCTTCAGATAAACTTCTAAGCTTGGTGAGTCACTTGGACGTCATTAGAAGTAACCAACCTTTCGAGGTTTTCCGAATAGTCCTATCCACAGAGCTTAATATTAAACCTTGGTCTAGCTAGTTAGGATCCATTTAAAGGTAGCTTCGGTCGGTTCCACTTGGCCAAATACACCAGATTGAAGCCATATCTTTCTAAACATGCGATGCCCAAGCTTCCCCAACGTACTATCATCAAAAAACTTCACCAGTACCATGATTCAAGTTAAACTTGAACCCTCTTTAACTAGTCCTAATTACCCTGTCGGGTAGGTTGGTTGGGGTTACCCTTTTCGGGTAGGTTGGTTAGGGTTACCCTGTCGGGTATGTTAGTTTTGGAGGTGCCGGCTATTCTGGAGCCTCCCCCTGAATTATTGGCCATTAATTTAGTTTTTAGTTCTGGGTTTATTATAGTTAAGTTTTGGTTAAAATTTAATGTTTAATTTGTAATTTAGATTCAAGTTTTTAATTTTGAATTAATTAAATTAGTCAAATTATCTTTCTTTAAGAGAATGTATTTAAAATTTTCTTTCATTTTCACTTTTATTAGGTTAATTGAATTATTTTTCTTTAATAGCTTATTTTTAAAGTTTAAGTTTTTATTCATTTTTAAATTTGAATTAATTAAATTGTTTGAATTATATTTCCTTAAAGGTTTATCTTTTAACCTTTTATTAATTGTTAATTTTGAATTTTTCAAATTATCTTTATTTAATATGTTATTCTTAACATTTAATTTTAATTTTGTTAAATTTAGTTTTGATTTTATCAAAGTGTTTGATTTTATTCTTATATTTTCTTTATTTTTTAAGTTGATATAATTAGTGGAATTTATTAGATTATTCTTATTGTTAAAATTTAATTTTTTATTAATTAAATTATCTTGGGTTTGGATAGGATTTTCTAGATTAATATTGTCTAGATTATTAAATAATTTATTAATTTTATCTAGATCAATATTCACCTTGTCCTCTCTATCATTTGAGTTTTCAGATTTGTTTAGGTTCAAGTTTGAATTTTTTAAATTAATTGGATTTGTTTTATCAGATAATATCTTAGGGGTATTTTTGTAATTATTGTCAACTACATTGTTTTCACATATATTTTCAGAAATAACCAGATCAATGCTCATATTTTCTAAACTACTATTAGCAGGGGTATTTTGGTAAATATCACTAACCTTGAGCGCAACCCCTAATTCAGTAGGCTTTTCGATTGGATCTAACCCGAGTTCATATTCGATTTTTACTTGATCCTCAAGCTCCATCGGCTCCTCGTGAAGTTTGATCAATTGGGTCCAAAGCTCATGTGCATCTTTGTACTTTTTTACTCTGCATAAAACATTGTTAGGTAAAACATTACAAATGATTTTACTTACATTTGTATTTAGTTCTGAGTTCTGAGAAGGTTTTCTCAATATCAGCCAATAATCAAAGTTTACGCTTCCTAAGAAGCATTCCATTAATCGCTTCCAATAGTTGAAATCTTGATCGTATGGTGGTGGTTCATGGGGGTTCCATCCTTCTTGAAGAGTCATTATTCTTGCACACAGAGAAACAGAAAAAAATCCCAAGACTTGGTCTTGGATTAGCAGTGCTAAAAAAATAATATTTCACTATTTTCGAAAAAAATAATAAAATATTATTAAAATATTAATAAAATATTTGAAAAAAATATTATTTCAAAATTTTGAAAATGTAATATTTTTTAAATACTAAATAATGGTGAAAAGATGACGATGTATTTTTCAAAAACAGTTTTGGAGGGAAAAAACGAAAGGCGTAAGGTTTTATTTTAAAGACGAACGATATCTAATTTTTCTTTAAAAAACACCCCTCTTTGCCTGACTGGTGGTTGCACCAAATCAGAGCGGTACCTGCTCTGATACCACTTGTAGGACCGTTAGATTCGATAGAGGGGGGGGTGAATATCGATTCGAAAACATAGAGTATAAACGCAGCGGAAAAGTAAATGAACACAGTTATTTTTTTACTTCGTTCGGAGCCTGTGACGACTCCTACTCGAAGGCCCGTGGTCCTTGACCACTTTCGTTGGGCAATTCACTAGCAGTTCGAAATAATGATTACAAAAAATAGTATAATGAATGCTAATGAAAATGAAAAGCAAATACCGACAATAAAAACAAGAAAGGAGCGTAGTGTCGGAGCTTTGTTAGCGTCGCAGAAGTGCAGAGCAGTGGAAGACTTTTCTTTTCATTGTCGTTCTGAAGCTCTCCTCTGACCCTTCTTTTATATGAGGCTCGGGGCGCCCTGGATGCCTTCCGGGCGCCTTGGTGAGACGTGGCAAGTCCAACCAGCGAGCTCCACGTGGCGACGCGCGATCAGGATGAAATTTCCCTCCCGGGCGCCCGGACCCTGTTTTCCTGCAGAATCCGTCCTGCAAGACAAACGTTAGTCCGGAGGCAAATTTACCCGCAACACAGATTGTTAGCAAAGCAAAGTGAGTAGAATATAGAAAATAGTATGACTTAGATTCCGTCTTTCCGAGACCGGAATCTAGTCACGATCTCGACTTAGATATCCGAAATGGATCTAAGCCGGATCGACGCCTAATGTTCCCTTCCCGGGAACGCGTCCTCGCCGTCACTCCCCTCTAGTGACTTACCTCACTTACCTGCCAGACGTCCGGTCAGCCCGTCGACCCGTCTGGACTTCTCGCCAGCTATCCGGTCAGCCCGTCGACCTAGCTGGACTTCTCGCCAAGCGTCCGGTCAGCCCGTCGACCCGCTTGGACTTCTCGCCAGCTATCCGGTCAACCCGTCGACCTAGCTGGACTTCTCGCCAAGCGTCCGGTCAGCCCGTCGACCCGCTTGGACTTCTCGCCAGCTATCCGGTCAGCCCGTCGACCTAGCTGGACTTCGTGCCAGACATCCGGTCAGCCCGTCGACCTGTCTGGACTTCTCCTGCACACTCGATCAAAGTGTCAAACAAAAATAAACTAACTTAACCTGATTTGTCATTCATCAAAACCTGGGTTAAATCGTTAGTGCTAACCGCACCAACAGTTTTGTCATCGTCAAGTGGTGTCTCGGAATCTGGTTCGTCCATTTTTACTTTTAATGCAATGTTTTTCCTTGATTCCTTCTTTATACCTGTACATCTTGACTTGTAAATTTCAAAGATTGAAAAAAGTTTTTCTAAAGTGCTTATCTTTAAATCCTTAGAGATGAAATACGCATCTACTAAGGTTAACCATTCTGGAGTTCTAGGAAATGCGTTAAGTACCTTAGTGAATCTTGGTTGGTTACATTTTCTCCAAGATTCATGAGTCCGATGATGAGCTCCTTGATTCTTGAGTGGAGGTGTGCGACGGTTTCACCTTCTTCTAACCGAAGGTTGCTGATTTAGTTCCGGAGCAGGTCTCATCTCGCTAGTTTTGCCTCCAAGGTTCCTTCGTGTAGTTCTAGGAATTTCTCCCAGAGCTCCTTGGCTGACTCGTAGACTCTGATATGGTTGACTTCTTAAGGTGGTAAAACACTAAGTAGATGAAACTCTACTTTATCGTTTGCCACGAAGTCGGCTTGCTCCTTCTCCGTCCACTAATATTCTTCTTTATCTTTCTGGGCTGTAAAATCATATTTCATAATTATTAATAATTCAAAATCTATTTTGAAAAATATCTCCATCTTTTTCTTCTAGCTCGGGAATTCTCCCTCGAATTTCAGTGGGTAGATGCTCGGTCCGGTCATCTCGTGTGTTTCATTCGATGGTTAGTCCTCCTGAAGTGAACCCGCACTGATACCAATTGTAGAACCCTTGGCGGCAGGCTAGAGGGGGTTAAATGACCCTGCAAAATAAAACAAACATTCCTCAAACTTTTACAACTTAATTAAACTAACACTTGCATAAACAAAATAAAAGACTGAAAAAGAAGTAAACTAAGAGTAGAGGAACGAAAGGGTTACTTATTTACAACCGAGGAGATTGTTAATCCAAGGAAGTTGAAAGCTCAGTAAACAATCTCCTTCAGGCGGAAACCCTCTTACAGTGTTGATGGCTCACAAACAAATAGTAGAACAAACTAAAAGCATTTACAAGTGTTGTTCTGAACCATTGGGACTAGGGCTGTAATAATAGCCCTGGTCGGGGCGCCTGGAAGGGTTCCAGGCTCCTGGGAGGGGATAAACTTTTATCCCCGTCGTAAGGGAACACGCCACGTCGTGTTCCGAATAATTTTCTATTCCAGACACCCCAGACAAGTCTAGGCGCCTCGGACCAGCTCAGGGCACCCTAGACCAACTTGGGGTGCCCCGGACCAACTCAGGACGCCTCGGACCATCTCAGGTCACCTCGGACAGAAAAATTAACTTTTGTTGATTTTTCAGTCCTGGTCTTTCGCTTCGTTTCCACTCACCTTGGTCTAGGTCTTCCACTTTGGCTCCGCTTGCATTGGTCCGGGTCTTCCACTCCGACTTCCCTCGCTTGGGTAATCTTGACCATCCGGAATATGACTCACCCGAACCTAACTTTTGGCCTTCTCGAGTAATCTTCCGCTCCGGCTTCTCGTCTCTCGGAAATGTCACGCACCTCCTTCTCATCCGTCCGCGTACTCTTCCACAGTACCTCATCCCTCAGACACACCGGGCTCGTCAGCTCTCTTTTGTGTCGTTCTTCTTGCTAGCTGCTTCTTTCGCTCGGCTTCCTATGCTCCTAAGTTTCTACACACTTAGACACAAGGGTTAAATACCAACATGACCTAACATAACTTGGTTGATCACATCAAAACTATCTTGGGGTACTTACAGTATCTCGGTTACAAAATCGGCTAAGACCTGAGCTTTGATGGCTGCTCGGGGTTGATATTGTATGTCATATTCACTTAACTCTGTAGGTCATTTGATAAATCTTCCTAAAGCGTCTAGGTTGATGAGCACTTGGCTTAGGGTGCTATTAGTCAATACAATTATTGAATGAGAAACAAAGTCTGGACGTAACCTTCGAGCTGCTAAGACTAGTCCATACGCTAATTTCCCAATAATAGTCTATCAACATTCAGTATCTTTTAATAAATGACTTAAAAAATACAATGGTTGTTGCTCCTTGCCCTCCTGTCATACTAACACCAACCCGATGGCACTTTCAGTGGCAGCCAAGTATGCCCATAGTGGCTCACCAGTTATGGATTTTGTAAGTATAGGCAAAGCAGATAGATAATTTTTGAGTTCTTCCAGTGCCTTATCGTACTCAACATCCCATTGGAACTTAGTGACTTGGCGAAGTATTTGTAGAATGATAGACTCTGATCGAATGATCTCGACATAAATTGAGACAGAGCTGTGATTCGCCCGATTAGACACTATACTTCTTTCAAATTGCATGGGGTCCATGTCTCAAAGAGCTTGCACCTTATTTGGAGTGGCCTTGATCCCTCTCTCTATTACTATGTAACCTAGGAAGCACTCACTTTTAGCCCCGAATAAGCATTTGCTAGGGTTGAGCTTGAGTTCATACTCCCTCAGGGTTTGACACATCTCCTTTATGTTTGCGCACAGATCAGCCACTTGGACAGACTTGATCAGGATGCCATCCACATACACCTCTATGCTCCTTCCAATCTGCTTTCAAAACACTTCTCCTAGTCTTTCTTGGCTAAAGGGATTTGATGGTAGCCTTGATATGCATCCAACATGCATATCAGCTCACAGCTGTAGTTGAGTCCACCACTTAGTCGATGTATGGTAGAGGATGACAAGCTTTCAGGCGCGTCTTATTCAGATCTCTAAAGTCCACACAGACGCGTCATTTGTTCCCTGGTTTAGACATCAGCACCATATTGACCAACCAACTTAGGAACTGTACTTCTCGGATATATCAGGCTTTGAGTAGCTCATCTAACTCAGCTTGGATGATTGTGTTTTGCTTGACTATGAAATCTCACTTTCTTTGTTTGACTAGTCGAGCGTTCGAGCAAATATGGAGCATGTGTTCTATAACTGCTAGTGATATACCTATGATTTCCTGGAAGTCCGGGCGAAGACATCATTGTTATGTGTTAAACACATGGTTAGCTCTGCTTTAAGTTTTGGGATCAGATCGGCTGCTATTTGAGTGGTGGCTTCCAGTCAGTTGGGATGGATCTACACCTACTCTTTTTCTTTATAAACTAGCTATAGTGATCTTATGCAAAAAATAATAAAATACACAGCAAAAAAAATAGATCCCTCCAAAGATCCATGCGAATGCAGTATACACATTATTCTACTCCATCAAGATAGAATGATTACTTTTATTGCATAAATGATACAATCCCAGCAACAACTTTGATTCATCGGATCTCAGCACAATCAGAGCGGCCACGCCTCTTCGATATTCACACGAACACGTTCCACAAGTTTGCCTTTTGGTCTTCTTTCATCAATGATACCAATTAATCTCCATCAATATACATTAATCTTCTTAATGGGTTAGATTTTAGTATATTAGATTAACCATTAATCCAATAAGTCATTAATCCAATAAGCCAATGAGTCTAACTGTAACGATCACCCTTCTTACAACTACTACTCTCTAAGAATGACCGTTACTTAACTACTAACTCTACTTAACCGGTATGATTAAAATATCATATGGAAACCCTACCGAAAAATTTCGGCAGAGTCTCCCCTGTACCGGTGACCTTAAACTGACATACATAACATAATATACACAGCCACAGGCGGCTGGATCACATATCAAACAACAACCACGCAGTTTAATAAATCAAAACATGCAGGTAATGAAAAGCGGAAACATAACTTCTTACTACAAAATTTTCTTATCAACTTAATAAGAAATTAAACTAAACAAATTCTTAAACTAAGTGAGTTCTTTAGCTAAGTCCAAAGGATCTCCATAGTCCACACATCACACACCGTCACAGCATCTCCTTGTCGCCTTCTTCCTTATACTTTAGCTTTTCCTTTATCTGCAGTAGGAGGAAAATAGTATCTATAAGCTAAAAGCTTAGTGAGCGCTATCCTACTCACAAAAACTCGATATGCATGTATATAAATAAAACATGCTAAAACTGAATGCTAACATGTAAAGCTACTCATGCTCATAAATAGCAAAGAAATCAACTAACTGAAAAGCTAACATGTATAGCTACTCATGCTCATAAATAGCAAAGGAATCATGCTAACTGAAATACTAAACATGTATAGCTAATCATGCTCATAAATAGCAAAGGAATCATACTAACTGAAATACTAAACATGTATAGCTAATCATGCTCATAAATAGCAAAGGAATCATACTAACTGAAATACTAAACATGTATAGCTAGTCATGCTCATAAACCAATAAAGGAATCATACTAACTGAAATACTAAACATGTATAGCTAATCATAGAACTATCATGTGTATCAATAGGAAACTGAACCGATAAGTTGAACTAATTAATGCTAAACCGAGTCTAACTTGTATTCACATAACTAATTTGTGAAGTTTTGAAAACTATTTACATAATAGATTAAAATAATAATCATGCTGCTGATGGGCCCGGCAACTGTACTTGCTGTGCGCGCATCCCTAACTAAACCCGGGATTGCAAGTTCCGAGTCTAGTAGGGTTTACTAGGTTATCTAAACCTAGGGACGACTGTGGGAGCCCAACCCAATGGATATCTAATCCAGTACAGTGCCACTGCTGAAAATAAAATACTGATTTCATAATTAATTTTCTTACCTTGCTTTAACTAGGTTATCTGAACCTAGAACTAGGTTATCTGAACCTAGAGGCGACTGTGGGAGCCCACCCATTGGACCGTAGTCCCATATAAGCTGAAGCAAGACTAAATAAGTTATTTTAAATGCTTCTACTGCATTAACTGAGCTATTAAAATGCCTATCAAAATCTGCATACTTTACTTATAAAAATCTGCATGCTATAAAAATAGAACTGCTCATGTTATTCCAATAGCAAATAGGAAACTAGAACAACTTAAGCATGCTGTAAAATAGGGCAAAAGAATGCAACTTAAAACTAGGAAATCTGTTCATGTTCATCTATTGCTACACAAACAAAAATGCAAATAAAGAAAGGTTGTTCTAGGCCCTAAAGGAAATTGTTCTTGCTTGCGAATATGCGATAAAAGAGAAACTGTTCTAAGCTCTAAACAGAGCTGTTCATGCTTGCAGAAATGCAAATAAAACTAGTATGGTAAGACTGAGATGCTAATTAAGGTAACAAAGAAGTCTAAGATTGATATGCTTAATTTCAAAGCTATTCTTTTATCGCAGCAAGGAGAAAACCCAACAAGAGCTATAACTCTACAGCATTTCCTGCTCTAACAATTCAATAAAAGGTCTATAGCTAATATGGACCCAAAACATGCTTGTTCTTCTTGTTATGTTCCCCCGGCACAAACCAACCAGAAAGTACTGCTGTAACTAAAATCTTTGCAAACATGTTCACAACATAAAGCAACAGAATTCTTTAAGTTTACTTCAAAACAACCCGGAACCATAGTCCAATTCCCTGTTTAGTGCCACGGTAGGAACCAATAAGAGTAAAACACCCCACTTACTTAATCCATAAATTAGCATGCTTAATATGTATGCTACAGAAATGAAAGGGAAACCCTAGCTTATAATTCTGTTCAACAGCAACCCAATCTTACTCCAAAGGAAAACCCTAGCATAGAAATCCGAAACCTATTGCCCTAACATGGAAAATTCGGCCTAGCACCCTTAGGACAACAATTTAGCACAGAAAAATCGAAAACAAGGAACGAAAATCCCGTAGCTATCCTACTGCAGGTGAGTAGCAACTCACCTGATTCTTGAATTCAACCCGAAGGAGAAAACCTCTAGGGTTCGCGGAGAACTTCAAATTTCAACCCTTCCTCGTGGCCACGAGCTCTCTTCAACGAGGAGACCTCGAATCTGTGAAGAACCGACGAAGAGAAGTGCTCGCCGGCCGCCGGAGACGAAGCCCTAGCTTCGTTTTCGCCCGAGAAGGAATCGGCGCCGTGCACGCGTGAGGAGAAGAGGTGAGAAAGAAATTAGGTTTCGGGAAACCTAAATCCTCTCTTTATAACCTAGGGTTAATCCGATTCCAACTATGCTTTAAATTTATTTCTCCCCATACTTAGTTAACAAAGCCCATATAGCTCAGCTGGTTGAGCCGTGTCCGGTTGGGTCAGTCCGACCCGAGGTCGTGGGTTCGAGCTTCGGTTTTGATAAATTTTTTGTCAACTTCTTTCGTTCAGTAAAAATACCAAACGAACTCCAAAAATTACGTAAAAATACTCTAAAAATTTCTAAAAATCTCTAGAATTTTTCTAAAGCATTTCTAGATTTTTATAAGGACTTTTAGAACTCGAAATAGGGAAAATTGGGTCGTTACACTAACCCATTAATCCAATGAGTCTAATCCAAATTCATTTGAGTCTAACTCAATGAGTCTAATTCGGATTAGATTTAACCCCATAATCTTAGGGTTCATTATATTTTAGTCAAATTAAAATAAACTCTTTTCCAAATCAATATGTTCTTTATGTGTGACCTAATAAGTTCTTATAACGTTAGCAATGTCTCTAAAATCATTTTAGAAATATAAGTAATGAGTGACATCTAGTAATGCATCATTGCTACTCAAGTGACGAGAATGTAGAGATCCGACCTAACCTTTTCTGTGTCTATTATCTTGTATGATTTAGTCTTTCTATCCTCGATATCTAGATTGAATGATGAGGTATAAATTATGTCATCCTCTTATCAATCTTTGAGTTTCTTGATCTCCAAGTAGACTCACATGACCAAATGAGCTCAATATCTCATATTGACTTATTTGAGCATAACTATGCATTTAGTAGTCCTACTTAATCACGAGACCCATAAATATCACTTCCGTCATATGGAAGGGATATATCTCATCTACATCACTCACATCCCTTCATATAACTTATTACATATCCAGTGATCAACTTTATAGTCCACATTGTTACAGGTAATACTTGCCGATACCAAAGTACACAACTTATTATGTAGGGAATCGTAGTGACTTCAGGTATAAGGATTATTCATACTAATAGTTACTATAAGAATGTTTATGACACTCATATAACAATCCATGAAACATTATCATGGCGGGTCAATTTAGTACATATTTTCTAATATATATTCATGTGTCAACTTGATATCTTATATTCACGACCTATGAGATTAAGTCATCAATTGACCTACATGGTAATCGTAATGTATTAATATTGTCATTGTATATTAATGTTTGACTATGAATAATTAAGAGTAGTGTTTTATATATATCTACAACTTCTTATTATCAATTCAACCAATTGATATACTGTAGACTAGAACTTATTATCCTATGACATTATTATACTTATTTATCTATCACAAATCTAAAGTAAATATAATAACCATTATATTTTATTAATGAAATATGATACAAAAGTTCTCTTATCAATCATCTCATAATTGGCTCTAAGGGCTAATACTAACACCAGTGTCGGGCGTGTTTCATGGATGACATTAACTTCGCCTCATTGAGTTTTCAGAGTCGTGCGAGCTTCAATCTTGATCACATCTATGTAGCACTTGCATGCTACCAGTTGGTCCCCTTCACTTCTCCCATCGATTAGTCGGTTGAAAACTTGATCTTTTAACAAAAAGTGGATACAACATCTTAGAATTCATTCAACGCCGATTTGCCCAAAATCACATTGTAGGCCTAGGGTGCGTCCACCACAATGAAGGTCGATTGACGGGTTCTCATCAAGGGCTCCTTCCCTAGAGAGATAGTAAATTTGTCTGATCAGCTGCACCTCATTGCTAGTGAATCTGAACAGTGTCGTTGTCATGGGTTGGAGCTTGATCGTCTCTATCTGCAGCTGCTCGAATGCCTTTTTGAATATGATGTTGATAGAACTCTCTATGTCAACAAAAGTCTTGTGGATGTTGTAAATAGCTATAACAGCCTTAATGATCAAGGCATCGTCATGGGGCACTTTTACCCCCTCCAAGTCCTTGGGGCCAAAACTGATCTCTGGCCCCCTATGCCTGCTTTCGGCTATACCCGACTATATGAATCTCCAGTCGGTGAGCATGTGACTTTTAGCCTGATTAGAATCTCTGTTAGTTGGGCTGCCCATATCATGCCTATATCTCCCCGAGCGGCATTGCCGTGATTTTCTTCTTCTCGGATCAGTGGGTGCGGTGGCTTGGCAGGTGCCTAATCTAGGGCTTGGTTTTTTTATTGTTGGGGTCGCTACTGGTTCTCACTGTATTTCCATGGCCTCTCTCTGATGATCCATTCAGTCGTTGATAACATTAATTATTTTTAGATAGTGAACGTTGATGGAACTCTTGGTTGACTGCTCAGTGTATCTCTTGGTTATATTGGTAACAGTCTTCAGTGTTGTGGGTTCTTGACCAGTGGTAAATGCAGAATGGCGGAGTCCATCGGCGGGGTTTGGGGAATTGTATCCGCTCAGCTTCCTCGTGTTGAACCTGTTAGTTAGAGCCCTAGAGCCAATCATTTGATGATTGTATGGACTCATTGTATCATATTCTTGTATATTAATAAAGGCATTTGTTTGGTTATTATACTTATTTATATTAGTGCCAAATAGACTAAGTATAATAGCGTCCTTGAGTAGAAGGTTCTTACCTATATCAATCGATTGGTTGAATCGATAGTGAGATGATATAGGGAACACTACTCTAAATCATTCCTAGTCGAGTATTAACATTCAGGGACAATGTTAATACAATAAGACTAGCATGTAGGTCAGCTCGATGACTTGATCTCACAAGTCATGGATATAGAGATATCAAGCTGACACATGGGTATGCATTAGAGAATGTATATTGAATGACCCGCCATGAGATAGTATCATGGATCGTTATATGAGTGTCATATACTTTCTCATGTGGCTATTAGTATGACTATTAGTCCTTAGACCTGAAGTCACCATGGATCCCTACATAAGGAGTTATGTACTTTGGTTTCGTCAAACGTCACCCGTAATGTAACGACCACCCTTCTTACTACTACTATCCTCTAAGGATGACCGTTACTTAACTACTAACTCTACTTAACCGGTATGATTAAAAAATCACATGGAAACCCTACCGAAAAATTCCGGCAGAGCCTCCCCTATTCCGGTGACCTTACTCAACAATACATGCAATATATACTCAGCCTCAAGCGGCTGGAACACATATCAATCAACCACGCAGTATAATAAATATCAATCACACAAATATCTACTTACTAAACTGATCCTACATGTAATCTAAACAGGAAAATCTCAAATGACATGAACTTAAAATACAACTCGAATGTTTATTAATTACTAAAATGCGGAAACTAAAATTAAAACTTCTTTCCTAGTCCCAAGGCTTCCATAGTCCTGGCATCACACATCCTTCGAACACCTCCTTGTCGCCTTCCTTTCTATATCTTTTCCTTTCCTGTATCTGCAGTAAGAGGAAGTGTAGTCTATAAGCAAAATGCTTAGTAAGCGCTATCTAACTCACAAAAACTCGATATGCATGTGAATATTCTGAAATAAAAACATGCTAAAACTGAATGCTAACATGTAAAGCTAAACATGTAAAACTACTCATGCTCTTCTAATAGCAAAGAACAGTAAGCTAATCTAAATAACATGATAGCATAAAAGGGAACTAAACTTGCTGATTCTAAAACAAAGTGAAACTTGATTCATTTGTTCTAACTTATTCTTTAACACTTTATGTTTATATAAAAACTCGTTTTACTTATTCGAAAACTTATACTTATAATACTTCAAAATAATAATCATCTTCTTCTTGGGCCCGGCAACTGTGCTTTTACTTTTGTAACGACCCGACCCATTCGGCGGCCCATTTGGCGGCCCATTTGGCGACCCTATGGTCGTCGACCGTCGACCGTCGGCCGAGCCGTTACTACTAGGTTATCTAAACCTAGGGACGACTATGGGAGCCCAGCCCAAGGACAGAGAGTCCAACACAGTGCCACTGATAAAAGTAAAATACTTGTTATCTTTTAATACTTCTATATAATGCCTCGGCATTTTCTTTAGCACCTTGTGTGCCAAAATCCCTAAGTCTTGACTTTGGGATTTACTTAAGGCCTTGGCCTTTTTCTTTCTTTTCTTTATCTTTCTTATACTTGTTCAAGTAAAATACTAGCCTCTTCAAACATGCTATAACATATTAAAACAGGAAAACAAATCTGAAGTCTTTAAACATGCTACAGCAGAAATAAATCAAGAAAGAAAGATCTGCATTCTTTAAAAGGAAAACTGTATATACTTAGAGAGTAGATGTTCATGCTTGTTAAAAAAAATAGAGAAGAAACTAGAACTGCAAGGCTAATAAACAGGGCTGATCATGTTTGTTAAAATAGCAAAGAAAACTAAATCTGCATACTAATCAAATATCTGCACTGCTATAGCACTAGTTGCTTAAAGGAAACTACACTAAAAATGAAACAATGAACACATCTACTACCACACCTAAATCTATTCCTTCTAATCTGTCCAGAAATTCTGCAGTCAACCCAAGGAATACAATGCACACTAGCTACTCTTAAACTTTTAGCCGTTCTAGTGTTGTACAGGAAATCCAAAGCGAGAAAAACAAAGCATACTAGCTGTACCGGAAATCCGAATCGTAAGAGCAAGTCTGACTTCTTCAAGTATGCTACAACAGTCGTAAATCAAAGGAAACATATCTACTAACACATATATGCATAGGTGGCAAAAATCCAGAATGAGACTAAGGGCTACCCTGCTCACGACAGCCACAAAAACACTAAACTGCAGTTAAGGAAACCCGAACTTCATGCCTACTGAAATAATAAACAGAATCTGCCAATGCATTCGTGCTCACTAACTAGCAAGGAAAAACCAAGCTGCTATGCTCGTTATACATGGACTGCCCCTGTTCAGGAATTGCAAAGAGGGAAACACCAACCTGCAAGCTTTATGTAACTGGACAGTTTTGTTCCATGGCAGGGCAAACTGTAAGCTTTATTATCAAAAATCGAACTCTGTAATTAAGAGGTTGTTCATGCTTGCTAAGTGGTAAGAACAGAATTTCTAAATCACCATATAATGAATGCTGTGCTAAAAGAACACTGCCCTTAAGAACACTGCCCTAACCAAAACTCACGGCAGAAACCAAAGAAATGATTTCTATGCTCAAATAAACTTACAGCATGAATTCGAAATCTGCAGAAACCAAAACATATGCTTGACAAACCAATTAATTCCTTTCCTTGAGATTCTCGGCAGCAGGTTTCACAAGAAATCAACCTCACGGCAACAAGCTCTAAACGGAAATCCCCATAGAAAAATTCGAAAGCAAGGAAGGAACGAGAACCCGGAGCTACTCTACTGCAGGTGAGGAAGCACTTACATCGGTTCCTTGGACTTACAGCCGGCGAGAACAATTCTAGGGCTTCGGAGAACTCGAGCTTTCGGTCCCTCCTTGTGCTTACGGCTCCTCCTCGACGAGAGGAACGCAAGGAGATGAAGAAGCCTTTGAATGAGCCTTTGGCCGGCCACCGGAGACGCCCTAAAGCTCGGCTGCGTTTTTCGCACGAGAGGAATCGCCGACGCGAGAGAGGAGAAGAGGAAAAGAGAGAAAAGAAAAATAACTTAACCCCTCTCTTACCTATCCTTTTATAACCTAGGGTTATGGCTTAAGACCAATTCGTGATTGATTTGTTCACGAAATATCAGCGTGCTCGCTTGGTCCGCTGGAAAGTTGGATTCCCGAAGGTTTCGGGTTCGAGCCGCCCTCGGCTCCTTTTTAAACGGTATTTTAATTTCATTTCTTACAACTACTTAACTATATTTAATTCCCCCATATTATAACAAAATTTGCTTAGCTCAGTTGGTTGGCTGACCTTGGTTAAGGTCTAGTTCGGTCTAGGGTTTAGGGTTCAAAACCCAACCTTAACACTTTATATATATATATATTTTTTTAAACTTCTTTCGTTTGGTAAAAATACCAAACGAACTCCAAAAATTGCATAAAAATACTCTATAAATTCCTAAAAATATCTAGAATTTTTCTAAAGTATTTCTAAATATTTTAAAGCACTTTTAGAACTCCTAATGACCTTAACACTTTATATATATATATATATATTTTTTTAAACTTCTTTCGTTTGGTAAAAATACCAAACGAACTCCAAAAATTGCATAAAAATACTCTATAAATTCCTAAAAATATCTAGAATTTTTCTAAAGTATTTCTAAATATTTTAAAACACTTTTAGAACTCCTAATGAGGAAAATTGGGTCGTTACACGTAACTGGGTGGACTATAAAGGCGATTACTGGGTATATAACGAATTATGTAGAGGGATGTCAGTGATGTAGATGGGATCTATCCCTCCCATATGACGGGAGCGACATCGGTATTCTTGATAGAGTGAGACCACTAAGTGCATGGCCATGCCCAAATGAGTCAACATTAGATGTTGAGCTCATTTGATCGAGTGAGTCTACTTGGAGTTCAAGATTTAGATTGATTAGAGGATGACACGGTCTATGCCTCATATTGATCAATCTAGATGTCTAGGATAGAAGGACAATGTCTCATATATTGTGAGAAGTTACAATTAGTAGTCACAAGGTGATGTCGGATCTCGACATTCTTGTAACTTGGGTAGTAATGATGTGTTGCTAGATACCGCTCATTACTTATGCTCCTAAATGAGTTTAGGGCATTGCCAACGTTACAAGAACCTATAGGGTCACACACTTAGGACAATTAGATGGAGATTAGGTTCATATGATGAACCAAGAGGATTAGATTCATTTGATGAATCAAATTGGATTAAGAGTAATCCTAATTGGGCTAACTTGAGTTCGACTCAAGTTGATTCATGTGTTCAATGAGTCTAATTTAGATTTTGACTCATTGAATCAATTTAATTTAATGAATTAGATTCATTATATTAAGTTGACTCGAATCAAATGGTTAGATTAGATCAACCATGGTAGAGATTGAGTCAAGTTTGACTTGACTTGAGAAGGAAGACCAAAGGTCAATTTTGACTTGACCTTTTGCCACCTCATTGGTGAGTTGGCATTAGGTGGACCAATAATGATGTTCCACATCATCACGGGTGCCACCTCATGGAAGTTACAAAGCCATTCTCTTTAATGGCTTCATATTAATTGCAATTAATGCAATTAATTTGGGAGGTTTTTGAGAGTGGCCGACTACTTTGTGTTTGTGTGGGAATTCATTTTTCCATTCAAGTGGTGTAACTCCTTCTTCTTCCGTGTGTTCTCTCCTTGCTCTCCCTCCTCTTCCTTGCCGTGATCTATCAAGGTGCTAGCACACCTTTGTTTAGGTTTTCTCCATCAAGAATTGTTCGTGTGGATACTTCTAGAGGACCGACGCTTGACGGTCTAGAGATCCGGCAACTTCTTGGACGAGCGGGAACGCGAAGGGCTTCGCTACAAGGGTAATGATCTTAACTTTAGTGTATATCTAAAGTTTTTACAAACTCGTACAAGAAAAAGGTTTTTCGAAAAGTTTTTGTTTACGAATCTTTGCACGAGATCCATGGCTTTGGGTGACTCGGGGTTTCCGCGATGCGAAAAAGCGGTTTTCGCGGCCCGACGAACCCAACAGAACCACGTTTGACCTCTGCTCATGGGGATGTGATGGATGACCCGCTTGGGGTCCTTTGTGTAATAAAGGAGAGAGAGGGGTTCAGTGATCAGGGGCAAAGATAGGAGCAGGGTGGTCACCTCCTTCTTCCGAGCAGACTGTGCCTCCTCCACATTTATGTACTTGGTTGTCCTTCCTAGCAGATGGTTGAAATATCTAGACAGCTTCTTGACCAGCAACCAGAAGAAATCCTCATCTGTGAGCCCTTGGGAGAAAGCGCTCACCAGAATCTCTGGAGTGGCCGAGGGGACCTCCATAGTCATTTGGTTAAACCACTTGATGTATGCCCTCAACGTCTCTTTAGGCCCTTGTTTGAGGGAACTCAACGTGGTCATGTGGTACCAACGACTGCTGGCAAAGTGGTGGAGGAAAGCCTTGCAGAAATCTTTAAAGCAACAAATAGAATTAGCTCTCAACCTGTTAAACCATTGCTGTGCCGAGCCTGAGAGGATAGTGAGGAACACTCGGCACTTAACACCATCTGTATATTGGTGGAGGATAGCTACATTTTCCAACTTAAACAGATCTTCTTTCGGGTCGGTTGCTCCTCCGTATTCCCCAATTGCATAAAAATGACTCGACAATTTGTCCTTCAATATTTCCTAGGAGAATGACATGCTTATCTGCTTAGAGGAGCCATTGGGGACTGGAGCCTTCCCCTTCCGAGGATTTCGAGC